>NC_139344.1:417872722-418323636 GCF_055883805.1 Amblyomma maculatum
ACACCGGAAGAATGAAGGGATCTACAGAAAGCAACGAAAGCACAAGAAAGCGCGCACAAAGAACGAAGGCGAACAAGAGTAGCTGGCTTGCCCAAACGGTGGCAGTAAATCACAGGGTTACTTACTACGTCACGCCGAAGTTGCACACAATGTTTCGCCAACAAAACGGTGTCGGGTGACCAGACTTGGCAAGGCAGAATCGGTAATAAACCAACAAAAACAAGACGAGGTGGAGCCAGGCTAAAACAGCAATGCCAATGGTTTTCATTTGTTCGCGGTAACATTTAACATTTAAAATAATTTATTCCCCTGGTAGCACCACAGCCGCGCAATGTAAGCGTGGGCCTCCATTGAACTTGCGTGGTAGCACACAACTGACTCTCCTTGACTCCGTGTTTCTCACTTGTACAGCCACAAAAGATTAGGAACGAAATATATTAACGAGGAGCCATTGCTACTGAACCTGAAGTGACTTTTTTCTTTTTTCTTTCTTCTTTGTAGTGAGCGATATATAATCATGACATATAATGGCTCTGACACTTCTTCGCTTTACATGCGAAAATCTTCTGTTTTAGGCTGCTATGCGAATAAAGTGTTTCTTTAATGTTTCACATACACGTATTTATGCACAATGCTACTAAGACTGCAGCTACTGCAGTTCATCTAACTTCCATAACTTGAGAGAAGTCCGCGAACGTGAGGGTTTTTTTTTTTTTTTTTTTTTTACACATATTCGCAGTTACAGCTCACAATACTTCCCGAAAACAGGCCGTGACCGGTTTCTGCCATACAAAGTACAGTTGGCAGAGCCAGGGGTTCGACCACCGACCTCACATTCCGACAGAAGTTGTTTCACCGGCTGTATCATGGGCTTTAGCAACAACAATGACGGATGCGATTGTGCAGAGCACCAGCACGACACAAGTTCTAATACCTGCTCTAAATATATTTTCGATCCTGCGCGAGTTTGTTGCTCGACTACACAAATAGCAATTCGCTCGAAGGAAGCCCAGTGCATGTTATTCCAGCTACTGGCAATTTGCCATTTTTCATTTTTCATTTCTTGTCCCCTTTAACCCCTAAGCGCGCTAAGCAATATATTTCCCACCTGATTCCGCTAACTCTCACACCTCGGAGAAACACACATTCGCTCAAAGCATAGAGGCGGCACATAATGTGATGCCTTGTAAACACGACAAAAAATCATAAAGGGTTTCTCTATATTCCACTTTATACTGCTAAAGGTTTTCTAGGCCATCGCACCACTTTTTTCTTCCGAGTGTTCGTGCGCGAATCTTTCGCCACCTGGAAAGTAAATTACGAATTCTGGGTCATGTAGTGCCAGAAAAGTAAATAAATTATATACAGTTGATACATTGAAGCTTCCTCAATTGTGCGATGGTGTTTTAGAGCCCTGGTTTCACTTTCACGTAAAATGAATCATATCATCATCATCAGCCTGATTATACCCACTGCAGGGCGAAGGCCTCTCCCATATTTCTCCAATTAAGCAGGTTCTGTGCTAGCTGCATCCACCTGACCCTTACGAACTTCTTAACATCATCCGCCCACCTAACTTTCGGCCGCCCCCTGCTGAATGCAGTCTGATCCAGACCTATTGCATGGGAGTAAATTTCCCTCGGGGCGCTTTTAGTGAAATCTCAAGCGCTTTTGCGTACCTCCCTAGGCTTAAATGTCCGAACTGTCCACGGCAGGACTGCCTCTAGATCTATTTATCTTTTTCACTCCATCATAACGCCGACCAGTTAACAGCTAATGAAGAAGGCTATATTGAAGAGCCAGTAGGTTTTGTTACCTGCTCGAAAAATCAAGACGGTTACTCCCAATTCATTATATACAGTGACTGTCTCAAAAAATAACCCAGTGTTTGACCTCAAATCGACCCCCCAATGATCTGTGGCTTTTAACGACTACATGCATTACATGCAGGAACCAGACCACTTTTACTAGTTCCGAAGGAATTACAGTATAAACCGAAATACTTCAAAGTTGTGGACGCGCCTCGTAATGCTCGAGTCAACTCTTGTTAAAATATATGAGCTATTCGTTCCAATCACTCTCAAACAATGGCTCTTATGATTACTTACACTTTATGCTGAAACTCTGAAGGCAGCTTGTGACCGGCTCTAGTAGGACGTGTTCCGATGCCATTGCTACATGACAGCCTTAAAAAGCCGAAAAAAAAAAAAAACACAGTTTCCCTCAAAGCGGTACTTCATTGAAATGCTGCGGATACTATTCAACTGCAAAAAATGACAACATGTCAAGGATCACGGATTTTTGTACGATGTTAGCCTCTTCACTGCTTCGCCAACTTCCACCAGAGGTAGGACACTCTTCAGAGCCCACAGTGAAGAATGTTCTCATGGCTGTAATTTCTGCTTCATATAAGTTCATGCAATATCTGGCTTGAAAATGCGCTAAGGTATTAGTAAAGAGCCTTTCTTCAATATTTTAGTAAATTTAATACTAGCAGAAACACTGCGGGATTATAAGGCTTAAATCATGTATTTATAATTAAAAAAAAGAGAGTGCAGCGATTGGTAGCCAACAGGAACACCATTCTGGCTAACCTCCCCATCTTCCCTCCTTCTCCGTGTCGCTGTTGAAAGGAGCAAGTTATTTTAAAGCAAGGTGTGTTCTCAAGTCATCACTTCTTTCGGTAAGGGCTACCATGGGATTACGGATGGCAGTGAGATTATCCCCCTCTCTCCGGAGACAGTGAAACAATGAACGGGAAACAGATCGACAATGACGACTACATTTTGTCCTTCATCTGCCCCTTTGTCATTTTGCAGTGATTCTTATCTATTGCTTTCTAATGCGATAGTTCAAGGCGTATAGTTAACTATAGTCGACAGAGAACCACAAATCAGCCACTGCACGCGAACGTAATTTTAACTCTACGGTTTGTAATAATGAAAATCTGGTTGTGAGCGCATTTCGTGAGCGTATAAAATAAGTAAACGAAAAAATTGAGCAGTATGGAATTTCAGGGGTATGGGAGTAATCAGGCGCACCTTCTAAAATATTAATACTTGTCATCAACAAACTGAACTTCTTCATCACCGACCACCAAAACCTCCGCAAACAAGGGTGTGCAACATCAGCATTATATTTATATATAACGAATGAGCGCTCAGAAAATAAAGGCGAGACAAATCCATTGCAGTCTGTGCCATCGCATGCGTTCAAGGAGATGCACAAGCAAGAATTACGTCCAAAGAAGCACATCCTCCCCCCCCCCCCCCCCCCCCCTCCTTCCTATAAATGCATCGCACACTTGCAATAAACAAATGTATCCGTATATTGTGTTTCACAATTAACTATCACTTCCTACAAGCGCGATCGGACTTTCTGTATATACGAGCAGTGTTCGCGTACCTAACTTCTCGTTTCCTTTTCTGCCCAGGCCACACCGCTCAAGCACAGGCACGCGCGGAGAAGTACATGTACACCACTTGTTCCCAACCGGTTTATTTATTCACTGCGGTTTCGGCTCAACCACTGTTACTAACTTTCCCGAAAGACAAGTGCGGCTCTTAGCGTCATAGGAATGCTGAGCGTCGCGAAGTCAGGTGTTCTCCCTTGACGGATGCGCAGTCGCGCTCATTCGCGCTGGTCTTCCATCACGCAACGCGGCACAGACGAACACGTGGGGCTTTTGAATACGCCGACGTAACCGTCACCGACTCACTTAGACAGGCTTCATTTACGATTCCGCCTGGCGCCCGCAACATTCCTCTTTCCGCTTCGAAGCGGCTAACGGATCGAACAGACAGTATTCGATTTGTAAGTCGACGCGCAGTTGCGACAATAATTGAGCCTAGTATATCAGTATATCAGGGCACCTGACACTGTCGCGTTGGAACGCTCCCTTGGAGTGAACCGTCCAACCGTTCAACTAGTACTGGAGTTTTCAGGATTAAGTTTCGTTTTGGGAGGCCTAGCACTGACAGCGTGCGTAAGGTTAAGTAATGAGTGGACGGGAGTGGACCGAGTCTTGAGAAGTGAGGTTGTTTGTTTTTTTTTTTTTTCGAGGTAGACGTGAGTCACGCAAGCGTGCAGCGGTTCGTTCTTTGGCAATGCGCGATGTTCGTTAGAAGCTCATCTTCGAAAGTTGACTGAGCCCATTCTTGTAGTTCATAAGGGAAGGTAAAAGAAAACTGGCTGCCATGGGTTTTCCGCGTCACAAGAAACGAAGATAAGTAATCCCATAGTAAAAAGATAAGCGATACACTGCGTAATCGCAATCCCGATAGGTTGATGACAAGCAATATAGAAAACCTGATATGAAAAATTAACCGAACGACTAAGGAAACGTTATGAAGGGCTACTGAATGCGCTCGGTGATCGCCGAAATCTCATCTAGCACCGACGAACGTTCATCAATGCGGCCATGCAATGCGAGTGCATGGGCCCAAAGACACGCGCGCACACAAGCACTCACGTTATAATTAAATTTTCTGGGGCGGCAAAGGGCCAATCCGTTATTAGCTAGCTCATAACTGACAATGTTGCAATGACACATATCATTCAATCGATCAGTGAATTCCAAATTCTGTTTGCCCGCCAGTTTGACTTCTAGATTCTGCATGGTATCTCAGGCGAGTTGCGGTTGCCGAGGCGGGAGGTGCGTACAGCTGCCATTTATGGGTCGCGTCGTTAGGCTTCATCGTTGGACTTACTTAGGTAAAACACATGACCTATAGGCTCACTAGCATTGTCATTGCAGACAGGTAGAATGCCGCTGCGATGGGACTTGAAAGAATAGAGATTTAAATCAATCGTCTTGCATACAGAATCGAACATGTGATTCCGCGTCGCATCCTGTGCTGTATATAAGGAGAGGTACACTTTGTTCTACAACCCACAATAGACACTTTCTTAGCTAAGGACAGCCGCTTAGTACGTAATCATGAGGTAGCTCGTATGGTGCGTAGAAAGCATTCCACCAATTATCGCGTTAAAATCCTCCCAGTACAATACCACTATAAGGTTTGTGTTGGTTTTGGGGTTTAACGTCCCAAAGCGACTGGGGTTCTTTAACGTGCATTGACAATAACACTATAAGACCAGTAGGATCTGAGCACATAATTTGAAGATCATACTCATCGACTGACGACACGATGTAGATAATTTTATTGACTATAAGTCGTCGCTTAGCTTCGTCTTGAGGTATCAAAGAGCTTGTTAATTAACTAGTAATGACAGGAAATATTCTTAACACTTTTGTTAGATACTCAGCAGCCGCCTCTTCATGGGTACCATAAGGCAGGTACCGTCTTGTACCCATGAAGAGACGGCTTCTTTACATGAAGCAACGTGTCTGCACAATTCGCTCCCCATTCATGTAGTCGAACATTCACGCCATCGCTTTGGCTCCATTGCAAATCTCTGTGTCGCCGAAAAAAAAAAAGAGAAAGAAATGTGTGCACGGTGAGAGAACCCTTGCTCTCACCTTTGCAGATTATTCGATCTGTAGCCAAACCTGGTGTCATATCACCAGTGGAAAGCAAACCATGAAGCCTCGTGTGTTTTTTTTTTTTTTTTTTTTTTTTTTTGCACTGACTGTGTACGTACCGCCACCAGATTGCGGGAAATTACGACAATACTCTGAATCACACGTTTATTGTAAAATTACAGTTCCACTTTTCATACATCGCATCGTTGAGGCCCACCACTGCACGCGCTGAAGCCAGGCTTGCAGCAACTGCCTTGCGTAAATCGTTGACAAGCGGCGTCATCATGCGCCTGAATGTATACAGCTCCACGGGAGTTCGTTGTTACGAGCGCATGTTCCGCGATCATTCAGATATAATCAATCGCCAACACTTTCTCCAGTGTAGTGTGCGACGTTACGGTGCCTGCTCTCAGGAACGCGATAAAACGATGTGCCAACTCAGATCAACCATCTGCATCACCTCATTAAAAAGAGTGCGCTCCTCAACGCCGCGAATTATTTCTCGATAACACGTGAGCCGAAGAGTCATTAACACGCGGTGCCATTCCGCTTATCTCCTGTCCGACTGGCCGCGTCATCGTGATTGTTTGTTTACCTGACGCGATTACCGCAGGGCACTTGAGTTTATATCCGGCTATGTCTCACTCTGTGCACTCTGTGAAAATATCGGGTTCAAATGACCGCCGTAATGTTTTTAATCTAAAGACGAATTTCTTGTTTCTTTTTCAGCAGTACCGTTGGTTTTGCGGGCAAGCACTGAGTCCAGCACCGCCTACTGTTCGCAGGTGGCCCGCTTCGGCCATATTCTTGCGCATCACGTCAAGTGCTATTTTGCATTTCTTTCTTTGCCAAACGCAGACTGAGAGCTGCAGGTTGCACACTTATGTCGGTGATGATAGCTTACCGTGGTAATAGGGGGAAGTGCGCCAAGAGGCATCATATACCAAGGTCTCACATAGCCCATTATCATTCACACGTAATCCCCGCTGAGCATTCCCCCCCCCCCCCCCCCCCCCCCCCCACCCTTCGGCCTTTATTTTTGTGACTGCGCCTTCTCGTCATGCGTCCGCTTTTTTTTTTTTTTTTTTCTCTCTCATTGATTTTCTTTTGTGGCGGCTACCAAGATAACTGAGACGACTATGGTCTTTGACGGAGAATAAGTTGGCAGAAACCGGCGTATAAGGAAAAGGAAAGAGGGGGGGGGGGGGGGGGTACAGAAGAGAAAGATGACAGTCCTTCCTATAGGAGGCGCGTGACTGTCTCGCCGCGACGGCGACGTCGCGGCTGGCACGTGAGATGCACCGGCCAGAGCGCGTGATATTCCGGTACGCGGCATCACCTTTTATGACAAAAGACGCGCGCCCCTCCTTGCGTAGGTTGCCCCCTGCTTGCCTCCATTTACCTTTCCGACAAACGCGCATACACGTTGCAAGCAAGCAGACCGGCGGGGATCACGAGTCAGGCTTCGTCGCCAGCATGCAGCATGCGCCCGATAAGGCGGCAGTCATCCCCGGGGAGAAAGCAGCGAGATAACAACCCCGACCGGCGCTGACGCAATTAGTTTGCGATATTGTAACATCAAAAACTAGACCCGGCTTTTTTTCTTTTTTTTTTTCGGCGTCAAAATAGGGTTACGCTGCGTAACGCTTTCCAGATACACATGCGGTGACTGTGGGTCCTATCTCTTTAAGCTCTATTTTACTATCTAAAAATGTACCGTCGAGAGTCACTCGCATGCAGCGGTGGCGCAGTGGCCAGATCTGCCTCATGCGGAAGTGAGAAAAACCTCATGCTCTCAAAGTGGCTTATTGAGGGAGCATGGAAGGAAGGATCTGTGCTAAAGGTGATGTATGGTGCTCAACATGGCAGTGTATACAGTGAAAACTACACGATATAATGCGGTTTTTGAATGAATTAATGAATGAATGAATGAATTTCGCACGTAGACCGACGAGAACCAGAAGAGGCCACGTCATCCGCTGCATGGTTTCTAAAATCGTGAAGTTAATGGCGGTGTAGCCTACAAGCCTCCGTCATCAGTGCATGCCTGAAAATAGGGTGTTGACGCAGACATTTTATTTTCGAAATCAGCCAATGATGGCAGCATAGATTTTAGAAGACACGACTCATTGCACATATAACATTGTAAGACGAGACTGTTTTCCCCTTAGAAAGCCCGGTTTATATAACGATGTCCCTAAAGTGGCTGAAAAAAAGTATATCCAGGCCTAAGAAACAGGAAATGAATAAACAGGAAATACTGTCTTGCGTCGTGGCGGAGAACTGACATCCCTACACTTGTAATACGTTGTGCGGAGTGTCGGTGCTTGTTGTGAGGAGCTTGAAAGCTCTCTGAGCACAAATGCGGATATCAGAAGAGTCTAGACACCAGAGTCCTTTGCAAAGAGAATTAACTTATCGGAAGACGGCTGCCCGCTCATGTGGTCGGAGTGCTGCTGCTGCGTCTGAAGCAGCCAGCACGGAAGGCTCCGAAACGATGGCATGCTTCATTACTGCCAGGAGCAAGCGAGACAGCCCCTACTGTTTATTATTTTATGAGATTAGGCGTACAGCACATCTGTAGGATCAAAGCGTGGAAGGATGGGAGGCTCAGCTTTGGCGCAGTACAAGCAACGGCCCCTTTCCTGCAATGGGTCGGTGATGTTTTCTCCCTTCATATCAGTATTAACCACAGTTTAGTACTAGTAGTATAAATGGGGTCTGGGTTACTAATGGTGAAGTAGCAGTCAATACTATAGGTAATATAAATATGAAACTTCGGAATACCTATCGTAATGGAAAGTGTGACCAGGAGGCTACAAGAATACAGCAGACGTGGAGGAGGGAAAAAGAAAAAAGAAAACAGGGTAAGTCCAATATGATAATGAGGGTGGAATGTGGAGTGCAGGCGAGGATCCTGCGGCAGTCTACTCGCCAGTGGCTTGTCGCGGCCCTAACATGGGGCGCACTTTGGCTCACCAGGGAAGAGAAGAGAAGAAAGGTACCACAACAAGGGATGCCACAATATTATGTCAGGACGAAACAATTCCAATTTTTTTTCTTGCTTACGTAATCGAGCAATGGAATCGTCTGCCTGCTTTGTTGAATGTGCTCATTAAGTAGTCTTGAGCCCTCTTTGCGGACTTATTTTGTGTAACCCTCTGCTTTTCACCGGGCAGCTGCTTACAGTATTTGGGAGGAAAAAATAATAAACAGACTGCGATACACCTAGCGATTCTAGCGCCTTGCAAAAGCTGGTCGTACGACGTATTGAGTCAAAACAAAGCGAAACTACTGACTCAATAATACGTACCTAAACGCTGATCTGACAGCACACAAGCCCGCTAAAAGGACACTGTAGACCACATACTTATTTACGCATTTTAACCGCTGTCCTTCTACTTATTTCACTCTGCAGTCATTCTCATATCATCCGTTAAAGTTCGCACCTGTACCATTTCTTGTTTCTTCTCCTCGTCTTTATATTTGTCACTGAAATGAAAAACTTCAGAGATACTGCCGAAATTGCATTGGGAGAATGTGAGAGCATAGCGTTGACGAGACATTGGTGCCTCCCAGTCTACGCATTTCAACTCTACATATCCACATGCCATGACGCAGTACTTTTTGTCTCATGACCACTGGCTCACATGGCTATAATGACTCATGAATTACACAATTCGACCCTTTCATATCATATAAATAATGAATTGCTGACGTTACAGCACTCTTTATGCATTAACTCACAACTCCGTCACGAGGGGATCAACTTCCAGTGGCACATTTCGCGAACACTTCCGGTACCAGCGTAGCTTGTCAATGCTTTCGCATTAATACCTGCAAGAGGAAGTCCATGGCAGTTGGCAGTTGTAATAAATGGCACATTTTCAACATCTCTCAGCTGTTTAACGAATTAACGATGGAAATAAATTTGCACATTCGACCGACCCGAATTAAATTTTTTCTTGTAGGTTTCTGCTGCAGACGTCTTTGTAGTTGAGAGCTTGCTTTTGCGAGTTTCCCAAGTCTTTTTAGACAGTCAATAAATCGCCAAGCTTGTCTCTCTAGTGATATAGAATAAGAGGCAAGATAATGCATGAAAATACTGGTTAGCTTGTCGTGAAACTTAAGACGCATTAGTTCCGGTCGAACTTCGCACTACAGGGCAAAGAAGAATGGCGGAATGAGGGGGACGCTATGACATACATTTTAAGAAAGCCAACAGCCAACGAAACCAAGTAAAGTGAAGTGATTTTTCTTGTTTTCATTTCCTGTACCGACGAAAAGAGAGATAACTTACTAATAATTACTAAAAAGTATAAGGTTTGGGATGAACAGCAGATAAGGAGCCGTTATCGATCTAATTACATGCTATCGCGACTGCTAGAGCCAGCCCTTATTAACTAAAGCTACGGCTGGATAGGAAGATTACATGTTCTCGGCCTGTGCCACCATTCGGTTCTCACCTGTTCTTTTCTTTTTTTAAACTAATGTTGCTCCGTATCCACAGGTGAGATCACTTGAGACTAGAAAAGAATTAGACAAGCAATCCTCAGTTACAACGAAACAGGGTCATGCAGTATTCATTTAGTTGGCGGCTCACGCAGAAACAGTATATTGTACGCACGACAACACGTGTTACGTACACCGTGCGCTTTTCCAGTGCTGTTTTGCCAGCCTCACACTTGTAGCAGCTTGTGATATGAGGCCAAGGAGTTATTGTGCGAAGAATATTCGATATAAATGGAAGTGGTTAGCCTCTTCACAAGAATGCGCAGCTCCTTGTCGCCCAATCAATAGTAACTTGGGGATTGTTCCGAGTGCACGACTGCAATACAATCCCAGCCCCTCCCGTGTAAGCGCGAGTGATCTTCAGCTCTAACATCAGTATTTTTGGTACTGCGCAGCCAAAGGTAGACGACCGACATTTGTATGGAAATACGTCTTGCATTCGGCGCGCTCGGTGTGGCGAATCCGGTTTTAGTCGGTCCTGCGAGTTGCTTTCAATTTCATCAGTACAGGGGCAACCTGACGGCAGCCTAGAATTCGTGAAAGATACTAAAAACAGGCACCATCGATTGCCGCCAGCGAACGCTGTAGAAATCATATCAATGCCACTTTACCAGACTGTTTTCACCAACTGCATCGTCATTGTCATCGCTACTGTCATCATTACCAACTAAATGTGCCGTCATTGTCATTGCTAGTTCGCTACTACCATCGTTATCATTATCACTAACTTATCGTCATTCTCATCGCTACTATCAACATCGTCACTATCGCTACTGTCATCATTACCACTAAATGCGCCGTCATTGTCATCGCCAGTTCGCTACTAACATCATTATTATTATCACTAAGTGCATCCTCATTGTCATCGCTACTATCATCATTATCAACTAAATGCGCCGTCATTTTCATCGCTAGTTCGCTACCATTGTCGTCATTATCACTAACTACGTCGTCATTGTCATCGCTACTATCATCATCGCCGCTATCGCTATTACCATCATTATCAACTAAATGCGCCATCACTGTCATCGCTAGTTCGCTACTAACATTATCATCATTATCAACTAAGTACACCATCATTGTCATCGCTGCCATCATCCTCACGATAAATAAGAAGAATTATGATCTGTTTCTGACGAGCTCGGCTTGGAGTAATGGTTTGTGCTCTCGGATGGGAATCGAAGTCTTTCGATTCCCGATGTCGACATATTTTTTTTTTCTTTAAGCCGCATTTCATTTAACATTTCCTGCGAACACTTTCACCTACGCCACCCATGAGCGAAGAAAGGATTTCACCCTAAATGCACTTCGTCACTTAGGTGAATAATCTTTCTGTGCCGCAAGCGACTCTGGAAATACTATGCTCCAAGCTATAGCTTAAGTCTCTGACAACTTTCTATCGCGAACAAATCCTTCGACATCGAGCCCTTTGCAAAGCGTTGAAAGCCGGCGAACGTTGAAAGAATGGCGTCGGATAAACGCACGAACCCTCTTTGTGGATTAAGTGGAGATCTTTCTGACCTCCCCTCGAGAAGCGAATCGCAATCTGAACTCCGCAGAGGAGGAGGAGGACAGAACATATTTATTTATTAAGTCAGAGAGTGCCTGCAAACTAATACCTTTATTAAACCATTTCTGCGCAGAAACTTCTACGGATTATCGAGGATACAGTGGTCAGCGAAGCTTGCTGCTCGTCGCCACGTGAGAAGGATTCGGATAGATTTAGCAGGACTGCACGCAGCAAAGTGGTAAATATATTCTGTGTGATACGCTTCACTAGAAATCGTGAAGTAAAGGAGCATATATGAATATGTGAAATGCCGAAATATGAAACATTTCAGGATAGAAATTGAATTCGGATCTACAAGATACCACAAAAAAAAAAGTGAACCAGCCGCTGTGTTGTGTTAATTCATATATTTTATGAATATCGTTCTAATCTTTTTTTTTTCTTCCTGTAATAAGTCCCTTTGAAGAAACGCGTAGTAATAGCAGGAACACTTTTTATAGAGAATGCGAGTTCATGCAACCCTTAAAAGGCGCTTCGCCTAAAGCGCAAGGTGGACCTAGCCACCTTAACCCGAAGCCGTCTAAGCATTACAGGCGTGATTAAAACGTTTGCCAATGGGCGTGTGTTTTTGCCTCTGTTATCTCAGGCATATACACTCTTCAGCATGCCGTCGCAAGCTACGTCAATATGCAAGACCGCACAGCCTAGAAATAAAAAGAGCCCGCTTAAATCAGGCCGTACAAGATATATGCTTGCGTGGCTTACAGAGTACCGCGTGTAACTCGATGTTCAAAGGTTTCATTTCACGATTTGGCACCTCATGCCATCTAAGCTATGTCACGTGACCTCATGACGTCACACAACCCGTCAACCAATCAGTACCCAAATACGTTGGATTTTCTGCTTAACGGCACCTTTAACGCTGTCACGTTAAACCAAGACGACATGAGCAAAGTAAAAGAAGCTATCAAAAATAAAAACCACGAAATGAACGCGCTAAATCGTTATCTTGCCACCCATGTTGCTTGTCGTCTATTAAATGGCCAAAGGCCTGCTCATGCCTTTATGGAGGCAACGTCAGCGAGTAAGTTCATACACGCCGCGAGTCAATCGAAGTGGGTTTCATGTTTTTGATTGCTTATATCACCATTCGGGGTGGCGTAAAGGCTCCCGTCTTTTTAATGCGTTGTCTTTTCGGAAGTTCTGCGGTCCCACGATGATGCCAGGATGTGCCTAGAGCAATGTTCTTTTTTGTTGTGGGGTTAACTGCGTTCAGGGACGTATGACCTTCTTTTAACGTGCATGAATACTAGATTGACGTTTTCCCTAAGTTCACTGTAAAAGAAAATTTCAGCCTTGTGCAAGAATGACGTCAGAGACGCCAGCCTGCACACTGTGGAAGCTTTGAACGCGGGACATGAAGAAAAGATGCAGTCATCGTTTATTTGGACGCGTCTGCGTTAAGGTGCCGACAAAAGTCATTTCAAGTTCTAGGCCTTTCTCGGGAAGTTTACTGCCAGCCTTCTCTTACGCTGTTCGCGTGTTTTCTTTTTTTTTTTCCTTTTGTTTCCTTTCTGTTGGTTTTTAGGCGCCACTTTATTATTCAAAGCACTTTAAACACTTCATTTTCCTTTTTTTTTTCTTTCTTGAGTGGAGGTTTTGAACCCCCATTTGATCATGCAGCGTGATAGTTACTGTCGCCATCCTTCGCCGATAGTTTCGCATACTTTTACATTAATAGTGCATGCACGTTATGACGCCAGTCTAGACACCACAGTCATATGAAAATTTAGGTACGCGTGGCTTATTTCGCAAAAAGAAGGTCACCGCGTGTACAGAGTTTGGATAGCGTATGAAGCACTTTTAGGAACAAAGAAAAAAATATATTTTTCTCCCGAATATGAAAAACAAAAAGTACAAAACCATGGTCTATTTATTTCTTGAAGTATTCCCGCAGGACTCATTCCAAATATTTTTTCGCAACCTGCAAATACGCCCATATGAAAAACGGTAGCAGAATATAAAAATAAAGAATGTATAAAAATAAAGAATATAAAAGTTATTTCGCGACGGCGAGAAATTATTAATAGCCCACAATAAGATGGTAGAACGGTTACGAAGTTAACGATATATAACGTCCGTGATCCTTTTATAACATTTCAGCGGCAGTCAAGCGCAAAGTCATGGTCATTTAGTGGAAAATGTTCCAGCAACATTGACTTCGTGCAAAGCAGCAGAGAGCTTCGGTTGAAGTTACCTTTTAAACTTTGCACGTCGTCGTTTCATGTAACCTATATTTCAATCCCCCCCCCCCCTCCCCCCTTCCTTCTAAAAAAAGTAACAGACCTCGGCGCCAGCAGCCAGGCTCAAGAAATACGTCACGGAACGCAACGCACTCCAAACAAGATGGCGTCTCCGCGCCCCTGCACGGCAGCAAGGCAGCAGGATGCTCTGGTCGGCAAAGTGCGACGACCAGTGCAGGCCAGCGGGGTCCAAAGCGCGTTCGACTGGCTCGATCCTGTACCGGGCAGCACCGGAAGCTGACACTCGACGCTCCGCCGTGTGTTCGGGGACACCCGATCATCATTTCCCGCCGTGTGCCGCGATCTGAGCTCGAGCCACTGACGCACCCGGTGTGACCATGCTGCACGTGCGTGGACGCGTCGCGCCATCGTGAAGACCACAACAGGAGATAAGGTGTTCCATCCTGAATCTCATCACGGTAGTGCAGCCGCACGTACAATATACGCGGTCTGAGCGAGAGAGTGTTGTTCTTATTGATGGTGAGGGATTATGAAACGTACACCGAGGGCTGCTTCCTCCGTTTGTGCCTTGATTGCTGTAGAGTGAGAATGGAAAGCTCTACTTTCTTCTTCACTGTCATTTGTCAGTATGATGGTGGACGATAAGACAAAAGGATATTAAGGCGAATGCCTTTAATGGCTCACGCTGTCGTGATCAAAATGTGTCCCGCTTTTGCGGCGTTCTGATTGGCCGAGGAGGGATGACGTCATGGAGGTCTCGACCAATCACAGAGCACCACCATAGTATGCGCGAATGCATGCCTTATATATGGCCATATATTGATTAATGAACCATAATTAATTAACTAAATTAGTATTACTTAATTGTTATCAACTGATGACTAAACTAGTAATTCATTATTTACTAATTAAAAATAACTGCTTAGGTAATTGATGAATTACATATTTACATACAAATTAATTATTAATTTGATTACTAATTATTGGCAGTTGAGTAGCGGAATATGGCACTCAGGCTCTCGCCTTTCACTAATTTAGTCGCTGAAGTCCCTCGTAATTGTTTTTAAATTTATTGTGACAATACTGAGGACATTCTATCTGCTCCAAGCAGGGAGAGCCCAAATACCCAGATATAGGAGGAGATTGTTTACAGCAATAAGCCACGCGAGAACAAAATATGAAATGCCACAATACTTATATACGTATACCAGAGTGCGATATCTTGACAGAAAGTCGGAACAAAGCGGCTAGAGAAATAACTTAATGTGACGAAATTCGCGAACACCAATACAAACGCGTTAAGTATAGCCTCGTCAGCAAAATAAAAAAGTAGCTTGGCTTCCTTTTTTCTTTTTTGCAGATGGACAGAAAAAAACAATCATAATTGTTCATGTGTTACCATTGCCACGTGCAGAATTGTTGCAATTCTTGGCGATTTGTTTCGTTTTCAATTGAGATTCTTTGTCAGAGTGCGCGGGCAGTAGAAAAACCGCAATGAAATCAGTTTTAGGTCAGCGCTCTCTCTAGGTACCTCCTTTCATGTCTTGGTCAGTGCGTTCTTCTGATAATGATGAATTAGGTTCTCATATCCTCCACAGAACGCAGCTCCCCATTTAGCAGTCCATGCATATTGGATTTACACGAAACTTCTAGCCCGAAAACTCAGCCGTCTTCGTTTGTGTGAATTAAACTTTCCATCTGCTGTCAGCAGACCAGTGGGTATTGCAATCTTCGCTGGAAACGGCGAGCGTCCGGTTTCCGTTTCCGGCAGCCAGGTAATAAACGTCTCACCCGCGACAACTGATCTAAGGCAACAGCTGCGCGTTTACCCGTACGTGTTGTGAGAAGCAGCAGACTGGTTGAATCAATATTTCTCATTTCTGCGAAGTGTAACGTGCGCCGATACAGAAACAAAAACAGCTACGTCACGAAAAAACTCCGGAAGTGCTTCAGTAGGGCAGTAATTCCACCCCCCATACATCGCCTTTTCCATGATCGAGTGCTAACAAGGTCGTGATACTCTAGGTCCAATTCTCATTGGCACGCTCTTTGTGAAGCTGCACTGGTAATATATTCGACAACACTGCAGTCCTCATGGACTGTAACGTTCCGCTAAGAACCCCAGGTGCGATGTATCTTGAAATACTCATCTTCAAGTTACTATTACCCTCGTCGCAGGACGCAGACCACCCTCCTAAACCATCGTCATTATTGGCGCTGTGCATTTGTACTCTGTACAATACTAATTTCTCTGCCCGAAGAACAGCAAAAATTATCTTACGTCACAGTTACTTAGCACAGAGAGCCAATCAGGAAAAAGTGTATGGCAGTCTATATGCCTGTTGGAAGTACACGGGGGAAGAATGATTGTACGTGTCGTAAGATAAATAATGACGGCGGCTTCGTCGACATCAAGCAGTGGAATGGAAGCAACAGCAGTAAACTAGCGGAAGTACAGGAGGCACGCTGGACTCGCGGCACGTTTCTATTAGGAAAGCGTGCCCACGGAAAAACAGCATGTTTTCCACGAATGCGTCATATTGCTGTTGCAACCTGTCCCTGTATTCTGTGGCTGTTTTTGTCACGGATGTCTCGCTTATTTGGAATAAAGTTTCATGCGGTTGACTGGAAGGAAAACTGCTCTGTGGCTGTTTATTTACCACGATGATATCGGGAGGTGTGAAAGTCATATTTTTATTCTGCAGTGCACGGCTCAGAGCATTCAGCTGCATCTTTCTTTTATCATTTACGTTTTGCGAGACAAAGTGTAAATAAAGGAGTGATTTTAATATCTATGAAACACCGAATACCAATAATTTACTTGTACGCGTAGAACACTTCGGGACGAGACAAATATCCGACGGCTTCAATTACTTTTTTTTTTTCTTTCATGGACCCAAAGTAAATTTCAGGCCTTGTTCTTCCTGAACGGTGTAGAGCGACGATCAGTACTAAATACAGATAACGACACTTGGAGATTACAAAGAGATTAACTGAATTTTATAGAGAAATCTTTACAATATATACAGCAAGGTAGAGTAACGTATGGGCCTGAATAGCTCAGCTTAGCCGAAGATTATGAGTTAAGCCATTGTACAGAACACTCGACTGGGCCCTGGGGCTCAGTTTTAATGCTTTGGGGCCCAGCCCACATTTAAATAATAGCCAATTGCAGCAAGCGTCACCACGATTGGTTGCTTGCTGCTTACCACACCCTTCCCGACTATGCTAGAACTAACAATTCTTTCCCGAAACTCATATGCAAGCAAGAAGAGCAAAAAAAAAGTAAAAACATACAGATGACAGTGACTCGAGCGACCATATTGGCCTGCCAAATCCGGGTCTCTGCCCCACAATCTTAACTTGTTCACAGACCTTTCTCTTACAGAGTGAGGGAACAACAAGCAACCTTGCACCCCCGTACACCGTAACCCCGTGTCGCCTACGCGTTGGCACTGCGCGTGCTCCTGGTCGCCCCAACGCCAAGGTTGACAACGCTAAATTAGCGTTGTCGTTTCGCCGTATCCGATAAGTGACCGTCAGAGGCCTTCACCCTTGCTGTTGCTGGTGAAACGACCCCCTAACAGCGGGTGCATCTCCCTCTTATACGCCTGCCATTCTAACGGCCCCCGTAGATGCTGCTCACCTAGCAAGCGCAAATAAATCGGTGTCTACAAGCCCCATTGTCCCATGTACACCCACAAGGAACCACCGCTGACGCTCGGGTGCCCATCACGTTTTCGAGTACCAACACTGACCCTTACGCCAAATTTTTCCTTTCAGTAAAAATCGGGACCCTGCACAAATAATCTGGTCGCCATCGAAGCAATGCCATTTCTGCGTTTCAATTATTATTGTCTAAAATGAACAAACGCTTTATTCCCTGCGCATCCACATTTAATTCTGCAGCCCTATCGTCGTTTCTGGCCAAACTTTAGCTAAGTAAACAGGCGCTACTCATATTTGGAACTAGGTGTGGAAGAAGGGGACATGAAGTCAAAGGAAATCGATTAAGGGTTGATGGAGAGCGCCAGACCCCTAGCCGAAGTTTCGACAAGTTGACCTGGGTTCCTCTGGGCAGTTTGGTCATCACTGACAGGGTTTATATATGCTTTGTCTTAAAAAGAAGAAAAACAGGAGAGGGAAGAAAGATGCGAGTGGGGTAAGGAATACGAAAACAAGTCCACTTGTCGAAACGTTGGTTAGCGGACTTCCCTCCTCACCACTTGTTCGGTTTGCCTGCACTGCTTAATATTGACGCTAGGACTACGGCGCAGTTCTTAAAATATAGATGGAAAGTTGCGCCTCATTTGACCACAGAAGCCGGTCTCTCTATAGAAGCCGGTTGTGATGTAATCCAGACTTATTCAAGGTATGCCATACGCATAACAAACTTTCGCTGAAAGAGAGCGTACTGAGGCGTTCCTTCAATAACGCAGTCAGGCATAGCTGGACACCGCAGCGTATCAACATCAGCACAAGGAATAAACAGTCATCTTAACACCTTCCGTGCACGTGGAATCACGATGCAGTAGGGTTTCAGAGAGTATCAACATCCAATCACCACAGACTAATACTCAGACCTCACTGAATGTCAATCCCCAGGACAAGGTATAACAAGGCTTCCAGTCGAACCCATTACCCGCAATACGAACGTCACCTAACAGCCACCATAAAATAAGAGCGCTCTGCTTCTGATACTGAGACCACAACACCTCTTAAACCGACTATTAGAAGGCATGTCTTCCACCAGGCCATTTGATGCTATGGCCAGAGGTATAACCCATTCTAACGAGCGCCGGACCCCGAGGACAGCATCGAAAACAAAGCACTCTTATCATCTTATGATTTCTGCAAAGAAGAATACATTTTGCTGAAAGTAGGCGTTTTATGGATCACTGAACTACGATTTATCCTCTTTGGCCGGTCGCTTTAATTTCCCTCTAACATGACTGTTAATGCTACGGCTAGTATAGAGTTGGCAGAATATGCTCGAAAGGAAAATAAGATTTTGTGTCGGTGATTTTGGCTATTAACTTTTTCGTTTCTGGCCAATACCTATAAAAAACACTTGCGGCTGTTCTTTTCCTTAAGTGTTCTTTCATTGCGCTATTTTTTGTGTGTGCTGTTCTTTCGTGTCGCCGGCAGGGACCTCTCCGGTTTGGGACCTCCAAGCACTTCTGGCCACCATGACAAAATAAAACATAGTAGGCCGCACCACCAATTTTTAAGAGGTGCCACTTCTTTTGCTGCCTTTGAAGAAATTTCGATGACGCTTTCAGTTGAGGCGTCCGAGCCGGTGATCAGAACTATGTAACAAAGACAGAGTTGAAGACACGGACACATAAAAGCGGAATGGATGGGGCAATCGCTACACATAGCTAATCCTGGCTCAGTTTCCATTTTTTACGCTGGCGAACCATTAGGAATGTCCGGCCGCAACTAGGATTTGAGTTAAAGTTTATTGTTTTTTTGTTTCTCTTTTCTATATGCGCAATTTCAGCAACTTTGTTTTGCCTCGGTTGACTCCTGTCCACGTCGTACGTGGCGACACTTAGTCGGGTATACAAGTTCTACGTCTTTTCCTTCACCGCATTCCAGAGCGGCATCCTTCACAAGAGAAGGAGGAGGAGACATCGACAATGGCGGTGTACTCTTTTCTTTTCCCCGCGGCTTGCCCCTCCTCCCCTCCATGATGCCTGAGTATGCATGCGGCGGCGCCGCTTCCTGGCACAAAAGCCACGTGCCAAGGCGTGCATGCACGGGACAGGACTCTGGCTCCTGACGGACGGCGCAGGGCGCTAACGTTCAAAGGGTGCCATCCTGTTGGTTCTGTCTCACGTCCCAACTCACGTTAAAGTCACTGCGGAAAAGCTTTCAGAGCAGACCGATCCCGTTCAACGCGCCACCCAACATTGCCAACACGAAATGGCCCAACTTTGTCACTGAATAGTTTCCGCTACTCCACTCGCGTGGCCGTGTATTTCCGATGGGCGCTTGCTCTGCTCTATCTAGGACACTACTTTTCCCCCTTGCATAGCTCTTTGCATTGTCCTCAACTCAAGTACAACGCTTTTCGTTAGCCTCCACGCTTCTGCCCGTTAAGAGCAGAGTGTATATATGTATGTCAGAGAAATCACTCGACTAAATTCCATTCTGGTGAAAATGAAGTAGAAGAAATGGACATGAGCAGGTCATGTAGTGTGAAGAGAAGATAATCAGTGGTAGCTTAGGGTTACAAGTTAGGTTCCAGGGAAAGGAAAGCGTAGCAGTGCGTGGCAGAACGTTAGGTGGGTGGATAAGGTTAAGAAGGTAGCAGGGGTCAAGTGGATGCAGCTAGCACAGAACCGGGTTGCTTGGAGTTATATGGAAGAGGCATTCGCCCTGCAGTGGCTATAGTCCGGCTGATGATGATGAATGGTGATGATGATGATGATGATGTTTTTGTTCTAGGGTACTCATAAGCATAAAAGTACTATCCAAAAGACGTACGTAATTTCTTTCGTTTTCAGGTGAATATCCAATCGCCACAACATCGGCGTGATCTCGTAACTACCCAAGACATCTCCCCAAGCATTATGTTCAATATTCCCAGTAAACACGTTTTCCAATGGACCTTAGCATCCTTATTAATTTAAACAGCGCGAACAAGAAGACACAGCACAAGATAAAAGGAAGCCACAGTACAAGCTTGTTCGCGCTGTTTAAATTAATAATGGATATTTACCAAATCGCCCAACAAAGTATTTTAGCATCCTTACTTTCGTGGTTGCCGAAATGGAAATCTTTGTTCCCACGAACAGCGAGATTTTGAATCGGACGCAGAATTGAACATCAAGGTGCCTGAGACTGAGTCGTATTACAGCAGAATGGAAAGTTGGGCTAGTTGAAAGCGGTTCATGATGAATAAGAGGGCTCAAGCGGAACGTAGACGTGTCTACGTTCCGTTTGCGCCCTCTTATTCATCATGAGTCGTATTACCTCTACTACATCATCTTCCTGAAGCCAAATGACTCGAAGGCAGACAAACGTGTGCGAACAAAGCCGTGGCACTTGTGTAACTCTTTCTTTGGCTCTGACTGTGTGCTCGCTGTCACGGTACCGGCGCAGCTCAACAGCGCAGCCGTGCACACGTGGCAGGATGGCAGTATTCATGGTCAGACAAATTTTGATTCGGCGTTATTTCTGAGAGGATGCAGCGACATCAACCAGTTTGTTTGACTATTTTATTGGACATATGGTTCCGTCGCGGATTTCCTATTAATTTTATCTTGCTTCTAAGTTCACCGTTTTTCTGCCTCGCTCAAAGCGTTTCCTCGTGCGTAACTGGGCGCGATGAAACTTAATGCTCGCATTTGAGTTTCATTTCCTGCACGAGGGAGGGAAAAAAGAGATCAATTATCTTCGAAGCAAACACAATTGTGGTCATTCAACTCGGAAGTACACAAAGCACGCGCATTGAAACATGTCATCAAAGACAAAAAGGTTGTTGGTAAGTGCATCAACACGGAAGATTCCTCTATCCTCCTAAAGGAAATGTTCATTTGCGGTAAGAATCAATGCTTCACAATAGCCTCTTCCCCTATCTACACCGCTCCTTCTTATCTTACGAACATGTCAGCTGGGGTCTAGAGACAGCAGAGGGTTCACAGACTGTCTACTGAACGCATTTTTGGCAGACAAGTCAACTACCGTGCACAAAGCTCAGTCTTGTATCATTAATGTGTATTAGATTTGCAGATAAAAGAGGAGGAAAATGGTTTTGATAACGCAGTGCTGCTTCTGAAAAAAATTAAAGAGCACTGCAGAATCTCCATTAGTGTGATGCGAAAGCATGTATGCTGCTGTTAGTGGCTTCTAGTTGCTTTTAGTTGCTTAATTCACTTCTTGTTTACCCATTTTAGTCTTCGGTACTTTCAAATTGAGCGCCAATCCCTTCCTATGCCCTTTTTTCGGCTCTACTTCCGGTTGCGTGACGTCAAATCCTAGACGTCACATTAATTCACTTCTTGTTTACCCATTTTAGTCTTTGGTACTTTCAAACTGCGCGCCAATACCTTCCTGTGCCCTTTTTCGGCTCAACTTCCGGTTGTTTGACGCCACATCCTTGACGTTGCCCTAACTGACCGACCTATTTAACTCTTTTAGTCTTTAGTACTATCAAATTGTGCGCCAATCCCTTCCTATGCACTTTTTTGGCTCGACTTGAGGTTGCGTGACCTCACGTCCTTGACGTCACCTTAACTGACTGATTTAATTAACTCTTATTTGATACATCTTGATGTCACCCTAATTGACTGACTTAATTAACTATTTTAGCATTTGATACATTCAAATGCGGCGTCAAGCCATTGGTAATGAGGCCATTTTCGTTTCTACTTTTACATTTTTGCCTGTAATTAATTACCTAATGAACTTATTGGCCTAAATATTTTTGACACAACATTACGTCACCCTCTATCGATTGACGCCACTCATTAACCTCTACCACTTCTCAATTGCTCACAACTGCTGCGGACACGATTTTGCGAACGCGGTGTGCGGACGCGGTCTGCGGATAGAAATCTGTGAACATAGCGAAGTAATGCTTTCGCATTAAAGAAAATAATCCGGGACTATGAGCTATCTGACGTGAATGTTCGGTGAGAGCTATTACATTTGCCATCAGTGATTACCCTGACTATTTTTACTCTAAGCCGTCTTCGCACACGCAACAGAATTCTTAATTCTCTGGAGGGTGACGGTATAGGGGGCGCTGGCGCAGCCAGGAGATCGAGATCGACAATGTCGGTTAGTGCGTGAGTAGCGTCATAGCTACTGGTGGAAGGGGGGCGGTGCTTTTCGATGGTGAAGGCTACGCTGTCGATGGCTACAGACAGACAGACAGACAGACAGACAGACAGACAGACAGACAGACAGACAGACAGACAGACAGACAGACAGACAGACAGACAGACAGACAGACAGACAGACAGACAGACAGACAGACAGACAGACAGACAGACAGACAGACAGACAGACAGACAGACAGACAGACAGACAGACAGACAGACAGACAGACAGACAGACAGACAGACAGACAGACAGACAGACAGACAGACAGACAGACAGACAGACAGACAGACAGACAGACAGACAGACAGACAGACAGACAGACAGACAGACAGACAGACAGACAGACAGACAGACAGACAGACAGACAGACAGACAGACAGACAGACAGACAGACAGACAGACAGACAGACAGACAGACAGACAGACAGACAGACAGACAGACAGACAGACAGACAGACAGACAGACAGACAGACAGACAGACAGACAGACAGACAGACAGACAGACAGACAGACAGACAGACAGACAGACAGACAGACAGACAGACAGACAGACAGACAGACAGACAGACAGACAGACAGACAGACAGACAGACAGACAGACAGACAGACAGACAGACAGACAGACAGACAGACAGACAGACAGACAGACAGACAGACAGACAGACAGACAGACAGACAGACAGACAGACAGACAGACAGACAGACAGACAGACAGACAGACAGACAGACAGACAGACAGACAGACAGACAGACAGACAGACAGACAGACAGACAGACAGACAGACAGACAGACAGACAGACAGACAGACAGACAGACAGACAGACAGACAGACAGACAGACAGACAGACAGACAGACAGACAGACAGACAGACAGACAGACAGACAGACAGACAGACAGACAGACAGACAGACAGACAGACAGACAGACAGACAGACAGACAGACAGACAGACAGACAGACAGACAGACAGACAGACAGACAGACAGACAGACAGACAGACAGACAGACAGACAGACAGACAGACAGACAGACAGACAGACAGACAGACAGACAGACAGACAGACAGACAGACAGACAGACAGACAGACAGACAGACAGACAGACAGACAGACAGACAGACAGACAGACAGACAGACAGACAGACAGACAGACAGACAGACAGACAGACAGACAGACAGACAGACAGACAGACAGACAGACAGACAGACAGACAGACAGACAGACAGACAGACAGACAGACAGACAGACAGACAGACAGACAGACAGACAGACAGACAGACAGACAGACAGACAGACAGACAGACAGACAGACAGACAGACAGACAGACAGACAGACAGACAGACAGACAGACAGACAGACAGACAGACAGACAGACAGACAGACAGACAGACAGACAGACAGACAGACAGACAGACAGACAGACAGACAGACAGACAGACAGACAGACAGACAGACAGACAGACAGACAGACAGACAGACAGACAGACAGACAGACAGACAGACAGACAGACAGACAGACAGACAGACAGACAGACAGACAGACAGACAGACAGACAGACAGACAGACAGACAGACAGACAGACAGACAGACAGACAGACAGACAGACAGACAGACAGACAGACAGACAGACAGACAGACAGACAGACAGACAGACAGACAGACAGACAGACAGACAGACAGACAGACAGACAGACAGACAGACAGACAGACAGACAGACAGACAGACAGACAGACAGACAGACAGACAGACAGACAGACAGACAGACAGACAGACAGACAGACAGACAGACAGACAGACAGACAGACAGACAGACAGACAGACATACAGACAGACAGACAGACAGACAGACAGACAGACAGACAGACAGACAGACGGACGGACGGACGGACGGACGGACGGACGGACGGACGGACGGACGGACGGACGGACGGACGGACGGACGGACGGACGGACGGACGGACGGACGGACGGACGGACGGACGGACGGACGGACGGACGGACGGACGGACGGACGGACGGACGGACGGACGGACGGACGGACGGACGGACGGACGGACGGACGGACGGACGGACGGACGGACGGACGGACGGACGGACGGACGGACAGACGCCAGCATTTTCTCGTGGTTATATTACAATCGCTCCCGTACAAAAAAAAAGATGGTTGCGTTCACAGACATGTAAGAAGTGGGCGACGGGCTTGCGCCTTCACTACCCCCTGCTATGCAGGTAACATCAAATTGTAAGATCGCGTGAACCGCAGTCGAGTACCGCTCGCATATGGACCGTTAGAGTGAACGGTGCACCCACTGTTGCACCCCGCACCTCATGCATGTCGCTCTTCAGTCTGACGTTATAGTAAATCACGTGTGTATGTCTTATAGGAAAATGGCTACCCGTTTTGTACTTTATAACCTGGTGACTGAGCAATACTGTCACTTCCCCTTCTTTCCGTTCCCAGAATGAAGAGAATATTTTGACAGTATCTTGAACCTCGCCGCCCAAGGACAAGAAAAAATTCACTGAGCAAATGCATCCACGAGATTCACGAGTTCATAACACAACACCGCAGCACACAACTATAATAGCAGGATTCTATCTACAATAGAATGCACTTTATCATCTTGTCCTTCGTCATTGATACAAGCGATGTCATGTTCCCACTAATTGCAGGGCGTGGCAGTTGCTTTAGTCTTTGATGAACGTTAAAGAAAAGGAACCGCTAAAAATAGAACCATTATATTACCCCGAGCCTACATTGTCGCTATGATATCAACCTTACCGCCTATTCCTCATTTAAGGAATGGCTCGTTAAAGACAAGCACTGTCCTCGGGCCTTCTGATTATTTTCAGTACACACAAACCTCGAGGGGAATGCACCGCAAGAAAGACAATCACCCTACATGCCTCTAATGGAGGTGAAAAAGAAGCATGATGCTCTATAGACAACTGACTGAGCCACATTTCTTGTAAGAAAGAACGTTCAGGAAGCTCGCGAGATGTTTTTCAACACTTTCCCTCAAGTAATGGTGGGCTCCAAAGTCTTGTTTTCTTAAGTACTTCTAGAACAGATCAAAGGTCGTCCTCGGTACAGGCAAGCTTCGCAACTCTTAGGATCGTTACTTTCGACCAGCTTTGAGGAAGTGGGAAGTGAGACATATGACCAGCATATAACGATAAACGGAAATACTGTCACGCCTCGCGGCTCTAAATCGCAATTCAAGACGGCTCAGGAGAAACACGCGGTCGACCGCGACACTCGCACATTCATAACTGCATATATATCTAGGCGAGCCTTGGGCGACGATTTGAATGATTTTCACAATAGTTGTCGTGCCCCATGCAGGAGCAACGGCTAAATAGTATACCCTGACCTAGGGCGCCTATTCACTGTCACAGTTTTCCTGCTGTGTGAGATAGTGGCTCATTAACGAGGGCGCCACCAGCCTAGGATATTCGACCTTAGCGCAAAGTCACACTGGATGGTATTCCCTCTGACTGAAAGATGAACGCAGCAGTTTCCATTACTTACACGTCACACCGTTTACACCTGGAGGGTGGGGTCGAATTAGAGACACGAAGGAGAACACATGCATTGGGATATGTGGAAAGAAGGATTGCACATGCATGTATGAGTTTCATCTTCGGTGTGCTCATAAAAATCATAATTATACGAGCGGTCGTCATATATGCTAGGCGCTGGCAAATTGAGTGATCTCACGCTATCAATGTCAGCTAATACACACGCTTGCTGTCGGCCAGTAACGTCTCCGATTGCTTTCGTTTGCTCGATTGCTTTCTTAAATTGAGGAAGGTCTGTCCCTGCACTCATACACATTGAATGGCAAGAACAGTACGGTACAGATGTCGCAGCCCTGCAGTAGCGCTTTCCAACTATAGCCGTCACAGTAAGTCTCGGAGTGTATTATATCTTTGCGGACGTACCGACGCGCGCACTGAAACGACCTAATCCATTGCACGCGTGTTTGCGAAAAGGCAAAGTTCACGGCTTTAACACCGCACACTTATAAAGCACGATTTCTGCTCTCACCAAATGCGTTGCTGAATATGAAATGGAGTTAAGGGAAGGCAACGCAAAATCACCTTACGTATCTACTTTTTGAAATTAGGCACACTTAAGGAAGTGCAGAACTGAAGCCACTGATTTTGCGATGTTGCAAGCCCTTTAAGACATTACAGCACTTTATTCTTTAGTCGCGATGCAAATAATCATACATATGCGGCTATTACAAATATTCTCGCGATAGCAATGACCAAGTGCATTTTGTGATTCGTTCCCTGGCGATCTGCACGCGTAAACATGCAAGCGAACGAATGCGCTCGCAAGGCCTGTCTAGTTTGCCTGACTAGGTGATATTACATGCAGCGAGCCTCCACATTTCCGGGACTTACTGCATTATGGAAACCTCTCTCCGTCCGAACCGCCACACAGTGTCCAAGAACGAAAGCTTTGCTGATTATGCATGAACACGCTCGCCGGCTCTCTAGGACGCCAATAAGAGCTCCGGATTTGTTGAAATATGCAGACTCGGGTTGTCATGGGTGCTTCGCCGTTGGGCAGCTGTTCTTGGGTGGCTAGCTTCCTCCGCTGGTATGCATTTGTTTTCATTTTTGCTGTCATAGTTGGCAGTTATCATGTCAGCACGGCATTGAGCGCGGCCCCTGCGGATAATTTCTCTGTGTGTGTGCGAGTGTGCGTGCGTGTGTGTGTGTGTGCGTGCGTGTGTGCGTGCGTGCGTGTGTGTGTGTGTGTGTGTGTGTGTGTGTGTGTGTGTGTGTGTGTGTGTGTGTGTGTGTGTGTGTGTGTGTGTGTGTGTGTGTGTGTGTGTGTGTGTGTGTGTGTGTGTGTGTGTGTGTGTGTGTGTGTGTGTGTGTGTGTGTGTGTGTGTGTGTGTGTGTGTGTGTGTGTGTGTGTGTGTGTGTGTGTGTGTGTGTGTGTGTGTGTGTGTGTGTGTGTGTGTGTGTGTGTGTGTGTGTGTGTGTGTGTGTGTGTGTGTGTGTGTGTGTGTGTGTGTGTGTGTGTGTGTGTGTGTGTGTGTGTTTGCGTGCGTGCGTGTGTGCGCGCACGTGCGGTATCTGCTAATACGCCTTTTCTGATGCTGGGGCCATTGAGGCTTTATCGAAAGTGAGCAGGCTGCGGTTCACCCAAGATTAAGTTGACTTCTATTTAGGAGAGATTTCCTACGCAGATGCAGAGAGCTTCGTTAACCATAATGTGCAGCAAAATGCATACCACGAAGTCCGTCTGTAACATAATGTGCTCATAGCTCCATTTGTTGTGGAACATCGTTTAGCAGCTTTTATCTTAAAGCTGACATCAGACCGAAGATAGGGATAGCAAGCAGAGTTAAGCTCTATTTATCACCTTTAGGACATATTTAGAACAAGGAACCTGGAGGAAGTGTATGCCTTTCGTTTGAAACAACGTATTGATCGCGTTATAATTACAAACCAGTGCACTTCACCGCTTACTACAACCGTATTCCTGGTTGCAAAAAAATTAAAGCGAGAACACGGTAGGCTATTCTGCGCGTGAAAATATATACGCGAGCCGCAAGAAGGGTCGTGTAAGAAGCGACGAGAAAATAAACAAATATACAGTCAAGACTCAGAAGCGACGATATTGCAGTCTGAACAAAAGAATCGGCTTTCCCTCGCGCACGTGTCAAATGCAGTGTAGCGCCCTTTCAAGAAAGTCGTGTAATGACAGGTTTTGGCGTCACGAATCGTGGGCGAGAGAACATATAGGCCGTGTTTGACACTTCGAGTGCCAATCGAGTAGGGAAACTGAGCTGGACTGTTGTTTCCTGCCTGTCTCCGGTCTCAACACGTCTCTATTTTCTACCTTCTTTCGCGACCACGAAACGAAGCGAGCTATCGGTTTTTGTTTTTCTTTGTTTACGCACTGGCAGGCATCAAATCCAGAAACCCTTCAACTGCGGGATTCGGCGCTCAATATTGCGAGCGAACAAGAACATATGCGCTGTGACATTCAGAATCTAACGGTGACAACCGTGATATTTCAACAACTTCCGCCGTCTTGTCCTGTAGAACCTTGCGCGGACTCTCTCTGTGCGAGACGACGAGAGAGTGACACCCATTGCAGCCACAGCTGCAAACAGCTCCGCAGACAACTCAGAGTATCGGAAGTCCCATCTTCGTTTTATGTCAGTTCCTCTGTCTCCCTGGCTCAGTTGTTATTTGCTTCATTGTCCGCTCGGCAGGCCCGCGAATGGAGCAATTCTCCGTCGGACGACCGACGGCTCTTGCAACGACAGCTTTACCCATCGGCAAATGACGTCAGACGATCCCATACACGTCCACGTGAGGACAGGAGCCCGGGTATGTGTGGAACGCGGTGGAGACAGCCGTCTATCCGGACGTCAGTTAGGGCAGCTCTGCGCTCGCCCCCCGTTGGCGTCGCACAGAAATTGGCCGGCCTATGACACAGCAAAGGTGATAAGGGGCTAGGGCCAGCTCCTCAAGGTGAGCGTTAATAAAAGAGATGTTTGTCTTCCTGGTCGCTTATGCGACGCCGTCTATTGCGGCCGACTCTGCGGATCGGCGTCTGTCGACTCGACTTTGATGAGCTTTCATTTCTTGGCTTTAGAATGCGATTCCCACCTCTCATAAGTGTTGGAGCGTACAGCCTCTGTCCAAGCAATACGGAGCATACTGTCCCGTTTAAACTGCCCTTACACATCGTCTTGTAAAACTTAGAAGCTGCTTATTGCATGATGTACAGGTGCTCCCCACATGCACAGATGCTGCACGCAAGTATCTGTGTAGCTACACCATACAGAAGCCACACAAATAGAACGTGCAGCAGGTAATAACGGAAGTAAATTTAGTAAGATACTCTAACATGTGCAGCAGACAGGTTCAAGTAGTCGCAAATGCCAACTAAATCACCTCTGCTTTCACCTTTCCTGGTCGTAGATCTTCCTATACGTTACTACGAAAAGTTGCACCAAAGTATGTCTCCTCTATCGATCATAGAAAGTGAATAAATAAGCTCACACGGTTTAACAAAATATATAAGGTTAAGGTCGCAATCATAGCATGGGTCGTGTGATGATCGTGCATTGATCGCAGGAACCCCATTCCTCTCGAGCTGACAAGGCCGGAAACAATCATTGAGCCTTCTTTTTTTTTTTTTTTTTCATTCCTCCCGATCCTGTGCGGATATCTGGCAGCACTTAGGTTATTCGATGCGATGTTCTGTCTCGGCGGAATTGCGATTATTACGCCGGAGATTTTCCCGGGAAGAGACCGCGTGTTCTCTTTCCGGAGGCGACCAGGACGTCCGGCGACCGCGCCTGAATGGCAGGAAAAACGGTAAAGTAACAAGAAGCGAACGACTCGAACGCACGGCCGCGACGCTACTACCGAGGCACGACATGCCGCGCACGAGCGACTCGCGGTAATAGAAAGAGTGCTACGTGTGTAATCGCGCGTCGACGTGGTCTCAGAGGTGAAAAGCTTTGGCATGGTTAGCGTGTGTAAACAAAAATCAAATTAGAAACAAAACTGCACGGACATGGGAAGGAGTCGACATGCCTACGTATTAGCACTAGAGAATGGAACCAAGAATAATAATAATATAAAAAAAAGGCGTGTCAGGTACCCGCAACACTGGTATTTGCCCGCCTGCAACGGGTACTGCGCTTGGAGGCGCGAAAATCGAAACTTGGCTGCGGCGGGGTGCCATGTTTCTGTCGTTCACTCAACAAAGACGCTCTCGGCACCCTCACAGTCCGAAATTTCACTCTTTCTTATGGCTTTTTTTCTTTTTTAAATCCCCAGTGCGAGCAACAGCGCGGCGGGAAGACAGAGGCAAATAGTGGGAGAGACGATTGTATTGGGAGTAGTGAGCGTTAGTAGTGACGCGTGGATGGGAGTCAGAAAACAGACTGTCTGCACAACTCAACGTTACTAGATTACGCACAACTGTCAGCCAGCGCAGTACTCCCCAGGGGGCGCCGGTCTGTAGCACTCGCTGCGCCCTTTGCTCCCGTCCAGCGCTGCGGAAGAGGAAAGCGCAGAAAGAACGATAGAATGACAAAGATGAATTCCGTTTATCTTACAAGGACCAGAGAGAGACAATTTAGAGCGCATTGTGAATGGGAGAGGGGAGGACAGAAGCACGAGAAGTGAGCGAGCCGCCTCTCGCGACAGAGACGCAGTTTATTAAAAATTACCGAATAGCCAAAAAGATAAATGTGGTGAAGAGTTCTTCCCTCAGCAAAATCGTACGGCGCCGAAGAGAAAGCGGAGAGAGGGCAAATGAGGGCGACTTTGTCGCTTCCTTCCCTCTTTCTGCGCGTTTGGAAGAAAGGAGGAGAGAGCCGCATATCTCTCTCACACGCGCCGCTTTCTCTTCCTCCTCGTTGGGGAGAAGAGACAGAGGAAGAGAGAAACATTTTTCTCTCTCCAACGTTTTCCGCGCGCGCCGCGCCGGTCTGTTCGAAGAGCCGGCGGCAGCGCGCCAGAGCGGATCCGGCGACGAACGGTGGAGTAGTGCAGTCAGTGTGAGCGCGCCGGTCGACGTATGAAGACGGACAAGAAGTTCCTCGAGGCCCTGGGCTCGCCGTTCGGCGTCGTCCGCCCCAATGGAGACTACGAGGTGGCCCCGACGGCCGAAAAAGAGGCGCGCGGCGGTGCGGTGCTCGTGGACGACGAGGTGTTGCTCGATGTGGACGCGATCCCCGCGAAGCCGGAGTCGGGCGCCGACGACCTGGGCTCCAGCGAAGAGGACCTGCCGCTACGCGGCAACTGGGGCGGCAAGTTGGACTTCATCTTCGGCTGCGTCAGCTATGCCGTCGGACTGGGCAACGTCTGGCGCTTCCCGTACCTGGCGTACGAGAACGGAGGAGGTCAGTAGCCGCCTCCCTTTCGTACTCTAATATCTGTGCTCAGTGCTGTCTCTCCGGAGAGCGCTGCGACTTGCGCGCGCAGATCGTCTCCGTTTGAATGATGTTCTTTGCCTCGTAGCACAGCAAAGTGTGCCCTGTTCGTGCTTATCACACCCCAAACGTATTATATATGTCACTGTTACTGAGTGAAAAGCGCACGCATCCCTGTTTTCCCACCACTACATGGGGAGGGCTGCGGAAAAAGGTGGAGCTTGGTGGAGCTTGCGTAGATGGTGGAGCTTGCGTAGCTAGGTTGATGGGGGCTAAGGTTTGGAAGCGCGCTAAAAAGCAGGGGCCGATATCGATTCCGTTCTAACTGCATTTGAATACCTGCTAAGCTGACTTTGTGAACAAAAATAAATAAGGAAAGTGGTTTCCCCGCTACGTAGTGGATAATGTTCAGATTAGGAGTTGCAGTGACTGTGTTGTGGATACAAACTGTCGCTGGCACTGTGCTTTGCTGCTCCTGTGCTGTGCGTTAAGCGCCGGACATCATATTCAAAGAGACATTTTGTCGCCACCGGGCGTACAACAACGCTATGTCGCGGATTGGTACAGGCATTTGTGGCTTTTATTTTTTATTTTTTTTTTGAGTTTCGCTTCAGACTTCGCAGATAAATGTAAGGAAAACTGGGATGAATTTGAAATGATCTCCGTAAGACTTTTTTTTTTTTCCTGCTTTTCGTCTAAACGGTCGATTTGGCAGAGGCTGTGTCAAGTAAGGGTAGTGTGTAAACAAACCGATGCTCGGGAGGAGAGAGGAGGATGCCGAAGACGCTGTCTCAGAATGAGTGAAAGAGTCAACAGTAGTATACAGTGTTCCGCAAGCACCGTTCGCCGAGTTAGGCGCGCCAGCGGCGACAGCTAGTGGATCGATACTGGGCACCAGTGTGTCTGGATCTATAGAGAAGTCACGTTGTGCGCTACTTGCCGATGAATGAAGCACACGTCACCGTAAAGCACACAAACCATTCTCGTGACCGAGTTCTCGCCATTCACTAACTCATAACGAAAACTTCGCAGACTTTTTTTTCGGCGTCGACGCCGGCTTAGCGTAGCATTCAATCAAAGGTTTTTAAGAGTGCGAGAATACAATGTTGTGGATACGGCGGGGAAAAAAGGCTGCGTTCTTTTTTATTTTACATCAGCGTAAACTAACACGTGTTTTTGTCTCCTGTCGACTTAAGACATGTAGAGGGAAAGAGAAGTTGGCTGTCCCGCTGAAGCACCAAGCCCGTCGGGAAAGCCACCGTATCGCGTTACGGCGCCGGCGGCTACTTTCGCGCGCAAGCACGCCGGGATACGTGCTATGCGGAACGGCCCTCCTCACAGGGTTGTCTGAAGGTCGAATGCGCGACGCTCTCTTTGGAGCTGCTTCTCGCTCGCTTGGCGGCGGGCCTCCCGAACTGCCCTCTTTTTTTTTTTCTTGCTCGCGCTCTTCTAGCGGGCCAACTCTCTCGCGTCCGCTGCCCCGCTCCGTGCTGTCTTCTTGCTCTTACAGTTGAGCGCTGAGCAAAGCCTGCAGCTGTTCTTGCTGGCTGCCCAGTTCGTCTTCTGTCCGCTCCCGTGGTCGTTGTTTTGCGGGCTTTCGCTTCCAAGGTTGATCGTACTCTATTTTCGTACCACCCCCCGTCCAAATGCACTACACTCCAACTCCCCCCGTCTGGCACCGAAAGAGTCATGCCCGGACAACCCTTTCTCTCTCCACCTAGAATCGGAAAGGAATGTGCTTCGCCGTAGAAGCGACAGAGCGGCACTTCCGCGGTCTCGGGGACCCGACGGCCTCTCCGCGGTCGTTACCGCACCAAGAATGCCGCGCTCTGCGTGTGTTTGCCCGTGCCCTCTTTATATTTTTTAGATTCCCCTGCTTGGTTGTGTCTGTCGCTTTAATTCCCGCCGACGCTATCAATAAATCCCGCACCGAGCACCCGGCCGCTATACATTCTTCCTTTTCCAAAGACTCCCCGCCAGGTCGGGCAACGTCTCCTGTGCGTCGGAGTCCAAGCACGTTTCGTAAGTCGAGGCGCCCGAGATTAGATCGCGAATTCCATTGTCGGCCGAACGCCTCTGGCACATGTGAACGCGGAGCCGGTGTGAAGGACCAGCACTGGGAGCAGCATCGCTAATCGCCCTTTATCTTCTGTACCGACGGAATGAAAGCGGTGAGGTCTACGAAGCGGCCATCGTTTTGAGGCGCGCATCAACAATTATTGATTTTGCTTAGCGCACCTGGAAAATATCGTTGTCATTCTTTCCTTTGCTATTTGTTCACGCTTGATGATTAAAATTTATCTCCATATTTTTGTTTTTGTTTTATTTTTTCTTCCTTCCTTTCCTATTATTCAGCGATTACAGACTACAATTCCCCACAGCTCCGGTACAAGCAAGCCTTAGCGCACTGCTAAGGAAGTCATGACAGATGTTTACTTTGACTTTGTGCAACTGGCCCGAAGACGGATATGCGGTTAATGCCCCAACGATTCTTACTACAACCAGTACATTACTCAATACCCTATTCAATTGCGCGGGCTGCCTTAATTCCTTCTGAAGCCTAAAAATCGTGTTCACGCTTTGCTGCTGTTACCATGTGGTTTACGAAAGCTTTTGATACGCTGCGCACTTTCAGATTTGAGCGAGTAAGACAAAAAAAAAAAAAAAAAGTCTTGGAAAAAAAAAACAGATATGTGAAGAAGCGAGCTGGAAACACGCGTCGACCAATCGAGCCCTCCCCTTTTGATGAAGGAAAGTGCTCGTTGGTGCCGCTGCAGGATGAATTTAATACAGCACGCATTGTTCTGCCAAGCCTTGTATCTCAGTGAGGAAAGACTACTGTGCATGCTGCCAATGGAGAGAATGCAATTTTTACTAATTCTTACATCCTATCTGAGGAATACACGCCAGGAGGGGCGAAGCAGCGTAGTTTTCACATACAGGCACAAAGGCAGTATGCATACAATAGCAATAGCATACAATGACCTGCTAAAGTATTCGTGCAGCGTTTAAAAACAAGCTTGTTTTTTCTATAGCAGCAATTTCAATGTTCAGTAGTGAAGGTAAAGATCGAGGATACATATATCTGCTATGCGCGAACAGCAAAATATTGCTAAGAATATAGAAACTCCCAGGGACGGAAGGCTTGTTTAACTTCGAACAAGCATCTGGTGATGAACTTTCACTCTTGAAGGCGCAAATAAGTCCTTTTGTAGGGACATACACACTGCGAACATAAAGAAAGAACGCGTGTTCGGTCATCTGCAGCTGTACTGAAATCGTTCCAGCACTACGCACGCAGAGCTTTTTTAAAGAACAAAATGCGTTAACTCTGATCTAAAACAGCGTTGTTATTGGTCTTTGTTATGGCCTACCGCACACAAACACAAAAATCATCGGCACATGTGAATGCGTACGTTCCCTTTCTCACTTTCTCAGGAACATCGCTCTTTAAATGGAAATGTGGGGCTTTAGAGAAAATACGCATATATATATATATATATATATATATATATATATATATATATATATATATATATATATATATATATATATATATATATATATATATATATATGCAGGCTTCATGAAGGCAAAGTCTCAAATTAAAGCACTGGGCAAAATCAAAATCGCCGCGTTCACTCCTAGACTGCGCTATAGAAATGTACCCTTGCCTGTGGCTCTCATGTCCACGCACGACGATGAAGACGGCGATGTTTGCTGTTCAGCGCGAGAGTTCAAGGTCACAAATGCACTTTTCACTGACCTTGAAGTTTGTGCATGAGAGAAGCAGAGCTAAGGCTTTTAAAAAAGAAAATATTGCAACATGGTCATGCTGATGCCTGTTTTATCCCCACGAACATTTAAGCTTCAGATCGTGTTGTCCTGTTGCGTTCTCCATCTTCGAGTACTCTTTTCTTTTCCTACTGAAAGAATAGCACCGCTCCGTTGTCCGAGCTCGTCCAGTTCACCTTTCGCCCGCATATCTGTGCATTTAACGCCTCGCCGTCTCCCGGCTGTACTCTGCGAAACTTCCCACTTTTCGCCATTTTGTCCGCACTCTGTGGAGGGATAAAGAAGTAGAACGCTGAGGAGAAACGCATCATTCCGGGCAAGTGGAGATGTCATCGACGTGAAGTGCGAACTGCAGAGGCCTGAACACTCCACGAACAGTTGGCCAGGACATATTTCCGGCCTTCTGCCAAAACTTGGTTCAGCGGGGCCTGTGGCACTGGAACACCGCTAATTAGAGTTCACTGACACATACTTTAGCGCCTTTGACGAAGTAGGCGTCGCGAGCCGAAATGCGTCAGCTGCTTTCCAGCCATTTTCCAATTAATCAAACAATGTTTTTTTGCTGGACAATTTCCTTAGAGCTCAGTAGCTGATGCAAATTTTCTAAGCATTTATATATCGTTCGTGCTAAGGATACTGTATCCGTTAAAGAAAATACTCCCTTTTCAGGAAATTTTAGGATAACATTACTGCGAAAGGGGAAATATTCGCGGGTTTCAGTGAGTTCTCCCAGTAGCAGAAAATTCCTCAATTCTTCTAAACTTGCTGTATATTTCGAGCTGCGGCAAGGAATAGGGAGAGGAATAATGAATGTTCGGGTCTAACTGTGTTTTTTTTTTTTTTTCTTCGAGTACGGCACTAGACATCACCGCGCAATCGTGTCAACAGATTATTCTGCGAAAATTTGGTGACTGCTCAGCTTATATACCATTATTATTCTGCGCTCCCTCATGAAGAGCCGCACTTTTGCATTAAAAGAAGATGTCAGAGGTTCATTTACCGCTTATGGAAAATCGAACGAACAGTTATGTATCCCTGCCGGTCAGCAGCGTACCGCAATCCTTTTTTGCGACTGCTCCGTCTCGAGCCTTTGTTTTTCCTGTGCCACGTACGATACGTTGTTTTACTAAAGTCGAAGTATGACTCATAGCACGAGTCGAGGGGTTCAAACTAGGCCAACGCGACCGTATTTTGATGGAAAACGGATGCGAGCATGTCCGTATACGGAGCTGCTCTCGGCCGATGTCGAAAATCTTCAAAACAGCCTAAATCAATCAGCCGCTACGCACCACGAAATGTTGTTTTGGAGCGTAAAACGGTCGAGTAACCAACGTCATCCACCCTTCTTTTCTCCTATTATTTATTTTTTTTTTTCATTGTATAACATGACAGCATATGTCTCTGTCAAGTCTCCTACTTTTATGACGGCGGAGCTAAATCATTATTAATGAGGGGCGCACGCTTTCCTCAGAGTGAGTTACATCAGTTAATCGGCGACAACGCTTGCATATATAGAGTCCTATTAGAAGGTCAAGCCGCGCCGACAGAGATGGGGAAAACTGCGGTAATCTTAGCGAACATACAACGCTATCGCAGGAGATCGAGCGGCCGTGGCGCTGTACACAAGGAAAAAGAGTGCACAAGAGATGCTAGACAAACACAGGCGTTGTGCGTTCACAGAGCAGTGCCCGGTTCTCTCTTGGGTACTACACTTACGAGTTCTGTATTAGCGAGCCGCTCATTACCGCGTCTCCTGTGCCCCCGCATGCGCGCCATTGCCAGTTTCTAGTGCACATCGCAGTACCGAAGAGGTTTAACGTCCCAAAACGAAAAGAACGAGCGTGTGTGTGTGTGTGTGTGTGTGTGTGTGTGTGTGTGTGTGTGTGTGTGTGTGTGTGTGTGTGTGTGTGTGTGTGTGTGTGTGTGTGTGTGTGTGTGTGTGTGTGTGTGTGTGTGTGTGTGTGTGTGTGTGTGTGTGTGTGTGTGTGTGTGTGTGTGTGTGTGTGTGTGTGTGTGTGTGTGTGTGTGTCGTCACTGATAATCACCACTGGTGGCAAAATCGTGGCCCACCCGTTTGAGATACAGGGTTCTGAGTGTGTAAAGTTGACTCCATATGCCGCTCAGAATTGCTTCTTCTTCTTTTTTTTTTTTCCTGGGCTGAATGCTAACATATGCGACGAATTCGCCCAGATGAAACCCTAATAGAGTGCGACCTTGGCTGGGCCCATGGCGGGCGACACAGTCGTCATATTGAGGTACGGGTGGCTTCAAACGAATCTTGCTTCGTTCTGTGCACGCTACTATATCGATACTGAGGACCTAGGATTAAATTCTGCAAAACATGAGCGAGCGCTCCTAATCATGCGCCCTACTGCGGTGGATCTCTTTTACATATTCATTTATTTTGTCCTGGCGTGATTAGCTGTGCGTGTCCGTTTTTGGCATCTTCTCTTCGTTGTGGATTCTTCTAGCTTCGTTTCTCAGGCTTCTCACGAAACGGTGCCCCCATTGCGTCATCTGCACATCTTAAAGTTGTATTCATTGATGCAGGACCGGAAGCGCAAGTTCCGGTCCTGAGTCGCTGTTAAAGGAATCGAAAGCTGTAACGCGAGGTTTTCAACTGCCGCGAGCAAGCTCCCCCTGACATTCTGCAAGTGTACGCGGCTCACATCTTCTCGGTCTCCGTGCAAAGAAAGAGCAAGCGACGCTGTCTGGGCGGAACACGCGCCGGGAAACCGCTCCCCGTTTAAACGCCGGTTTTCTACTGCCCGTGTGCAATAAATAAATAAAGAGTAACAGAGACTGTCTGAATAGCATAGGTCGCCGCCAGCATGCGTACGCAGATCGCGTACGCTATGCACGTTGAGCGAGGACGCCGGAACCACCCGCAAGGAAGAGGAAAGAGGGGCGGAGAATGAACAGGAGAGGGTCTGTGAGGTAGAGAGTCGGAGCCTCGCTCACATCGTGTCCCAGTCTCATTTATATCTCGCCCCTATGTCTGCCGCGCGCTTGCTTTCTTGTCGAGCGCACGCAGCTGCTGCCGGCCGTTTTGCCGTCGACAACAGAGAGAGGCGGGAGTGGCGAAGGTGTGGTGTACGGCAGACAGCCCGCATGCCGACTCTGTAAAGTGTTGCGTGCAGCACTATTTGCGCCGAAACTGGGGAGGGAGCGCCGAGCCACAATTTCGCGCCTTTTGTCCACATGATAGCCAAAACGTGCGGTGGTTGAAGAACCATCCCATGGCTGTTCTAGAGCGGTAGGATGGACAGATGGGCGAGTTGGTACATTTGCATAGTGGGTGGTGCAGCGCGAAGACATGAAGCATGTGCTTCGTGTCTTCGCGCTGTGCCACCCACTATATGTTCTAAAGAGCCTGCAGAGACGCCTCTCAACAGCAGTTCGCCGAGCCATCAGAATATTGAAGAAAAAAAAAATAATAAATGACAAAATTATCAAGAGAAGCTATCGAGGCATGCGGTTGTGGCGAGATGGCTCCGGTCGTGAAGAAAAGGCGAGGAGTGGTTGTTAGGCGTCGGCGGAATAACGGTGTTCGATTGCCCCATCTTCGACAGTAGTGCACAGAATTAGTTGCGCGCAGGAGACCGTCAGCCATACGTGGATGTACGCTCTTCCCTCTCTCATTGATCGATGCCGATGGTGAACAAGGACGCTGACAACGACGACCGACGAGGCTGCCGCAGTCAATAACATCTCCACTGCCTTTCTGGTAAGCTCGCCAAGGCCACGGTCAGAGTTAGTCGGCTCGCTAAAGTCGTGGTTATGCCTAATGCAAGCCCGGACCCGTTCGATAGCGAACGTGGAATAATACGAGGTCGGCGACGGTCTGGCTAAGAATTCGCGCCAACCGAGGTCAGAAGACGCCGCTCCTGCGTGCGTGTTCTAATTTTATTTTATTTTCTTCACTGTAATACTAATGGCACCTGCGCCCGTCGCGTACCTGCGATGTTGTTCCTGAACACATAACAAAGTACAGAGTCCCCAACAGAGCCAAAATAAAATTACAGAAAAAGTTGCCGCCCCTAGCAATTCGCGTAATTACAGGCATTGCCTTTTCACGGCCAAAGAGCCGCGTGTTTTACGAGAGCTTTCTTAATCGCGGAGCCGATCTCCCGCGTCTCAAGAACACGTCTTTTTGCCTAATAGTTTTCACTGTGAGCGTCGCGCTGATTACAGCGGTCAAAATAGGCCACTTACACGTGTAGTGCGAGTCGTAATAGCAAGCGAAACCAACACTGACGATGCGCTGGATGCCTTAAAATAGCATGCTGGCCGTTGTTTAGCCAGCGTAACAAGAGACTGCTTATAGGGCGGAGCGCACGTAGAATTATACTTTGCTATAGAGTACTCACGCGATCAGAAAGCGAACTGAGCGAAAGTGCAGGTTTGCTGCCATGTATTAGTGTACCTTTATTCATTTACTATCGGACTTTAATAACAGAGACACTAGAAAAGCCGCGTTGTTTCTCACGCGTGCGACTGCTTGAAGAAGCTCGGTATAATCATCACGAGCGACGAGATAAGATATTCTATGAGAGGGCAAATAGAAAAGACACGAGAGTGAGCGCGGTCTAACCAACTATCATTACGTTGCGCCCACGCGCTTCATATAGCAGGCCCACTAAGCGGTGTAGATACATTATTGCGTAAGCAATACTACGTGAGGTTTCAGCCCGTCGCGTAAACACGGCCGGTAGCCACGTTTGACCCTTGACCTTCAGAGAAGAAGGAAAAGAAAAAGGAGAAGAGAAAGAAGAAGGAAAAAGAAAGAAAAAGAAACAGAAAGAAGGAAAAGAGAGAGAAGAAGAAGAAGAAAACGGAAAAGAAAAAGGAGATAGAAACAAAAGGAAGAAACAGAAAAAAAGAGAAAGAAGAAGAAGGAAATGATAAAGAAAAAGAGAAAGAAGAAGGAGAAGAAGAAAAAGATGAACAAAAAGAAGGAGGAAAAGAAAAAGAAAGCACAGAAAGAGAAGCTACGTTGGCTTTGCTTACGCAACCTACCGGATTTAACTGAAGCTAAACCCCAGCTAATTTTTGTGTAAGTATATATCCATTGTAGGAAAGCATACGTAATAAAACGGTCGGCTTCCAGTCAGCCCTGCGGGCTTATCTTCCGCTTCTTTTGTCTCACTTGGAGCTGTTTTTTCTGTCTCTTCTTTTTTTTCCTCCATAAGTCCCGTGTGTCGTCGAGTCCACATAAACGCAGTTTTGATAGCATCGTATTTTTAGCCCCTCCGAATGTGCTCGCTCTACTGCCATGTGAGGTACCTATTTTTTCAGGAAGCCGGAGCTTCGTATGGAGAGAAAGACTCAAAGTCCTCCATAGAGTTGTTGTGTGCAGGTTTTTGCACTTATCCCTGCGGCCATTGTTGCTCGGGATGCCGCTTTTTGTAGTTAAGAACGGGTTAGCTAAAGTTTGCCGGAGAAGCTCGGTGATGACGTCGTGGAGGGTAATATTTGTTAACTCCCTTGCTTTCGCCCACTTCCTGTGGTGCCTTTTCTGATGCCGCCAAACAGCTTTTCTAGGTATTTGCTTTCGTTAGCGTTGTTTTTACTTCTTCAAGCAAAGCGTTTCTATGCGGGAAATGTACCGGTACCGTCAGTGACGTCATCGTGCAGCTCTCATCCGTCGCTGTGAGGTACAAAGAAGTCTTGAGTCGCGGTTTTAATCACTAATTGCACCACTGACTAAAATGCTAGCGCCAAGACATTTGGCATGATTAAACTGCAAGCTAGATTCGACCCCTCAAAACTCATCGAAATCTACGACCGGTGCGCAGTTTCCCTTTTCGGGAGCCAAATGAAGTTTTCCGAGGAAGTGCTCGCCGGGCAGCCACCTAACGAGACGAATGAATGTATAGGCGCATTGCTTTCTCACCAGCTTTATAATTCTGATCTACGAGCTATTGCAGCTGCATTTTCAAATTAAGCTGCTAGCGCATTGCTAGCTGCAATTGGTGCGTAATAGCCGCAGTTGCTTATGCGCAATAAAATTCCTATAAGTATTGTGGTCCCCATCAATTGCTTATCGTTGGCTGGTTGCCGGACATGCGAACCATCGACAAGGATTTACATAAATGCGCATAAATATACACTGCTGATGTTTTCTTGTTTGTTAAGTTGTCAGTCGTTACGTGGGCCTTGCCTGCGTCGACATTGTGCATATACGTCACACATGAGCACCGAAACCGTTCTCCTCTTCATATCGCATTTCGTTTTTGCCGTTTGCTGTAGCATCCCTGAATGTGTGCTAGTAATATATTAAACATCCTTATCACGCTGCAGTATTATTTCGCATGTACACTGCTGCCTGCGCTCCTGCGTTATGTGAAGTTACTCTATTTGACGCTGTTGTAACCTCGGTACCCGTGCTTGGGTAACACTGTGCATAGGTGCACTCCGTGAAGAAAGATCGTTGTGCTTCTAACCATTAGCTTGGAATGCAAATAGATTGCTTTCGGCGGATCTGTTTGCGACCGATGTCTTTTGACCAACTGATTCTCGTTACATCTGCCAAACACCAGGAACGCTCCCTTTTTTTTTTTTTTTCGGAGCTACAAGGTTGTCAGGTCGGTTATACATCATGACTTCATGCGGTGCGCTGTACTGATGCACATAAGCTAGCGTGGAACGTTGAACTCGTTTGTTTCTGTGCCGCCCTCAGACACAGAGACGTTTTTAGTTTTTTACTTTTTAAAAGCGTTTTTCGTCCTCGATTCTCACTTGTTCATCAGCACAGCAGGCTTCATGGCGTCGTAATTGTTTTCCAGAGTTCATCTCACTGATATAAAACTTGGAGCGATGAAATTGGAATGCTTCATCGCTCTTTGTTTTACTTTTTTTTTTTAAGTCACGCCGAATTTTACAATGACCCTCATTTAGAGCTAGGGAACGCATTAGGGAAGTCCAGTAGGGCACAGTGCTTTCGACCGCTGGACTTCGTTCGTGGACAAAACAAAAATAAAACACAGTAATGTCAGCAAGTGCATCGCTCCCAGTTGTCGTATTTCAGAAATGGCCATCTGTAAACTAAATGACGAGAGAGAGATTGGGTAACAAAGTCCTCGTAAAACTAGACATTGCATTAGCACAGTCCTGATATTTAACGATGTTTTCGCTGCAGTGACTTGGAATGGGCGGCAGAATTTCCACCTTGTGGTGAACAGGTCGCACAAGGAGAAATTTAATAATTACCGCAAAAATTATCTAAATTAACAGTGGTGAACGAAAAAAAGCGGCAACAGGTTGAACAACGCGGATTGGAGACAAACAAAATATGCCGCACCATGATCTGAAAAGGCGAACAATAAAGAACGTAGGATGAAGACAGTGTCTCTTATTAGCTCTAGTGACAGCAGTAAACTTTTTTACAGCGGAGCGGATGCCTGTAGGTTATTGTGCGAAGAAAATGACGCTTCTTGTCATAATTCTTTTTTTTTTTTTCGCCCATCTGTGCGTACCGGTACGCCCGGGTGTCTGAACGAAGCGCAAAAGGAGTTCCGCAGCTGCTGTGATGGCAGATCTCTACACATCTAACGCCCCGTAAAAAATAAATAAAAATAAACAAAGGTCGCGATACAAAGCAACCCAGATGAGAAGAGGCCATGCGGCGGTATGCACTCAGGGGGGTGACTGCGCAGAAGTCGCGCAAAAATGTGTCTCAAGCGTAAAAAAAATAAATAAAATGTTTTTCCTTTTGTATTCTTTCTCTCTGAGTTAGCTCTTACATCAACAAAGTATGGCTGGTGGCCTTTGCGGGCGAAACGGAAAACAAAGCACGGGACTTGCGTCTGACAGCGCGCATGGCGACATTCAAGCCAGGTGGTAAAGCACGCTTACACACGACCTCGACAGTCTTGACGGCTGTTTTCTGTAGTACGCGTCAAGCGTAGCCGCATTGTTTCCGCTGTTTGTAATGTCGGGACAGGGTTATAACCGCTGTACCTAGCTGTTCCCTTTTTCTTCATTCTCCTTGTCATCCTGTCTCCATTTCCCTTTTCAACACAACCATCGCTTGTGGTGTTTCTATTAGGTTCAAGATTTATCTTGCCTACATTTATTCTGACCTTGTTGCAAGTATCCTTGCACATTTGCTTCTTTCCTAACCTTCCTTTACGTTTATTCTTTGTTCTGGCTCGTGCTTTCGTTTTCGTGATTGAGAGCTGGAACGCTGGCTACCTTATTGGATGTTCATTTAGCTGCGTTGAGAAACACCAATACTTGGGCTACTGAAAAACAGTTTGGCTCAAATTTTCTAAAATAAAAGTTCCTTGCAAGAAATTTGTTGCGAGCTCAAACGAGCTCGAATGGACTTGGCAATGTCTGAATTGAGGTTGCGTCAGTTACGTGCTTTTGTTTGCAGTGTTCAAAGATCTTGATTCCTAGACGAAGACAAGACCCGTTGTCGAAACGTTGGTTTGGCTTGCGAACCATGAGGCTCCCCCTCAAACCTTATGCAGTTCCATTTCATACTGTGTAGCCATCTCTTTTCCCTCATTGCACTCTGCATCTGGCGCATAGCTACATTACTCCCTTTGAACCATTGGTTTGTTGCGTATCAACTGTAGTTCTACAGGCAGCTCAGTATATCTTGTTTGCAAAAGATTGTGGATGTAACACGGAAAATTGACATCGCTGGCTCGGATTTCAAATCATATGGGATGCGTACAGCGCTCAGGCGACAAATGGCCATTTATTGGCCTTAAATGTTCGCAATTAATCTAATTTATTTTCTATACGCATCGTGCACCGCCCGGAACAGCATTCCACTATAACCTCGCTGTGACGTAAAAGCGCAAACGGTCGACTGTTTTCTCCAAAGCGGCTCTGCTGTACGTTTTACGGATCCAGCTCCTCGTGACCGTCTTGGAAGCAAGCCGGCCCGGAAAGCGCCCTAGTCACGCTCTCTAAATAGCCTTTGTGGTCACGAGTGTCAAGGCCTAGCCGCTCGAGTTCAAGACGGCACGGCTCTCAAAAAAGCGACACGTGCTACCACCGAACATTCCGGGCAAGCGGCGGCTTAAAGTGTGGCATCTAACTTATGCGGCAGGTGGCGACGTCGAACGGACTGAAAAATAACAAAAATGTGGCGCCATGCTCGCAGCTGGCGGCATGCTCTTCCGTTAATGGGTCTCCGCCAAGCATCATATTGCCGCGTTATATAGCCGCGTCTCCTGTGAATGAGACATGTGGCAGCACGTGTGTTTTACACCTGCAGGCTCATTCGAAGCTTATAGGAAGCACTGAACGAGGCGCGCCGGATGTCCGGGCGACGTGCACCTTCAAGCTGTCTGCGGATTCTGGCGATAGCAGGCTATTGAGAAGCAAGGTTAATTATACCGCAAAGCTGCACTCGTATGAAAAATTCAAGACAGGTGCCTGGAATTGGAAAACGGAGAGAACCGTCATGGACAGGTTAAAAAACGGCCATACTGGACGCATATATCCTTCTAAAGACGTAGAAATCGTCCACCTTTTTTGCATCAGCTGAAAATCGGCAATTATGCAAAATGCATAAAGAGATCGAGGGCTACGGCGAGCGAGATCAACCACATGTGCACCGGTATCCGGTTTTGAACACACGGGAAAAAGAGGGGGCCAGATAAGACTGCATGAAGGAAGCAAAGAGCGAAGTGAACGAGCTCTATGCATTCCACAGTTGCCCGCAAGTTGCGTCATGAGGAACGTTCGCAGAAACCCAGAACGATCGCAGTAGTATTTATTATGCTGGGCATTGCCGACAGCTTTCGGAGCAAGTAAATCATTCGTGAAATCGCTACGACGGCTGCACGCTGAATGATTACGTAAGCGGCGTGGATAGAATCTACATGTGTCCTGGCTGTCTCATGAATGAGAAAAAATATTTGTGTTCGGATAGGCCTCACAGTGTGAGGCTGTAGGGGCTTTCAGCGGTGGAATGGACGCGGTGATAATTGAGCGTGCGTCACTAGAAGACACTGCAGTCGTCACCACATAGTTAGGATATTCGCGCCATGTGTGGATCTACGCTCCTGCATAGAGTGTTTTTCTTTTCTTGTCATGTTCCGTTTGAACCATTCGGTCGCGTTACAACATCCCCAACGACAGTTGCGATTGATGCGATGACAGCCGCAGTCACGTGTAAGCTTTTGCCACGTGGCGTGTCTGTACATATTCTGCAGACTTGGCGTTTCGTCGACATTTCAACGAGAGCCAACGTCGTTACGAGCATGGCTAAGATTTAACGCTAGGTTTTGCGACCCAATATAATGACCCATAAATCAATGCGATTTGCGCCGAGCCTAGCTATCGATTCTTTCATTGGCATTTTCATGATTCTTTTTTTTTTTTTTTTCAGCATTATTAGTCGCCTTCCTTGCCTTTTTTATTCGGCGCGAAACTTTTCGTGGCGTAATTAGCAGAATCTCGTCCTTTCCTTTTTTTCTTATTTTTTTTTTCTAGTACGAAGGGGGGGGGGGGGGGGCTACACACGACCAATCTTTCACAAAATTACCAAACAACATGCACCCTGAATATAATAAGCAAAGACGATAGAAAAGGCACAAATACAGGCACGGAGATTCGAGGCGGAAAATACAGATATAATTGCATATGTTGACGCTGTATGCTGCGGCAAGGAAAAAAATAGTGCAGTCGTAGTCAATGGCAAGCGGCCAATGGTAACAGCAATCTTCATAAAAACAAAGTCGATACAGACAGCGGAAGAGGCTGCAATAGCGCTGGCTCTTGCTTAGCTCGATGCATTATATATAGTCAGTGACAGCAAAAACGCAATCAGGGGTTACACTGCAGGAATCAGCGACGACCGCGGGTAGAATCCTCGATCAAAAGCCAATGGAAAGAGACATCGCCCATGTTTGGGCGCCAGCCCTCGCAAGCGTGCCCGGAAACAAGGCGGCACACCAACTAGCCCGAGATCTCAAACACCGGGCTGGAGGAGTGCTACCGCAGCAAGGTAAATAAGAAGACCTGATTAACTATAGCGAAATAACAGCGCACTACAGACTGAGAAGGAGGGTCCTACCACTACCAGAACCCACGTTAGGCAAAGAAGAAGCTACAGCATAGAGAAAGCTACAGACAAATACATACCCGAGCCCAGTTCTAGTCAACCATATATGGCCGGAAATACGATCAGACCTATGTTTATCATGTAAGGAAAGGGGATCACTAGACACCTAATATGAAAATGTGCGAAGTCACCAGGCAGGATTAAAATTATGACTAAAGACACCTGGGAGACCCTTCTGTGAAGCTCAGGCCCAAGAGCCTAAAAAGAAATTGTTAGACTGGCCGAAGATGCCGTCGGGGTCCGAGGACTACCGGCCGTCGGGTAAAAGAACTACCGGCCTGCAACTAAGGCGACTGTCGCACCTTCCGCGGCCTAACCCCCAAAAAGCGGGATAGTCACTCTGTCGGACACATAAAATCATTCTCTCTCTCTTCTCTATATCTCTCTCTTTCGTCCATGGGTTATGGGTGCCAACAATGAGGGTAGCACGTGGCAGCTATCTACTTATCGAGACGCGTGCCATGTGCAGAGCACGATCTGGCGTCATCAATTTTCCCGCGTGCGCAGCCTGGACTCTTTTTATTTTTTTTTTTTATTCGAAGGCTTGCCATGTGGCATATAATGGGGCTGTCGTTCAAAACTGAGCTCTTTCTTTTCCGCCAAAGGTTTCGAATACGTTCAGGCATATGGCGCTCGTACGTGGGTTTCCTCTCGGAAACTCCTATTTGCAGCTCGGTGGGGGCAGTCAGTGCACATCCGACTGTCGATACAAAATGGAAGGAATTCACTAAAGAGGAAACTCGACATTATGTCTTGTGTTCGTGGTGCCTTGAAAACTTGACAATGCGAACTCGCTTAATCAGAGCTTTCGGTTTGTTCTAGCTGACTCTTCGGTCCGATCAGCATCGCATCTATTAAACGGGCTCTGCTCAGCCCAAACTTTATCTAATTTGAAGACTCTTTTCTTCAAATTTCAGTGATAACAATTCAAGAGTAGCTGCATACGTGGAATTGTTAAATACGCTCTACTAGAGATTTTTTTTTTTTTTAACTGTATCAGCAGCGCAGTCCCTGTTTTCGCAAAAGCGCTTATGGACCTTGTTACCTAAAGGTTGTGCGTGCAGAGTGAAGGAGCGAGAAAGGGAACACGAGAGGAGGAATGGAAAGGAGACGCGGTTATTACGTCGCCCTGCTCGGCTATATATAAGTTTAAAGATGAACTATTGCGACCGGGGGGCCAGAAGGAGCCAGAAGAGCTCTAGCTAAGCTCAGCGACAGTCGCAATCACTAATGATGACATATACTGACACCGAACGGCGAAGATCCGTTTCAAATAAGCGTCAAGTCGAACTTTCCTCATAATCGCGACACCGTATCCGGGAATAAAGCCAACCGCACATCGCTCGACACTTCATTGCAATCGATGCTAACACGGCTTAACTACTATCATGCGCAACGCTTAAACGGATCGAACCTTGGAGCGATGTATTGTGCGAACCTGTCCTCCACATTATAGCTTCATAGACACCCCATATTTGAGGGGACTGAGTCTTAGCATCGCACTTTTCCGTTTGTAATGCGTGATGCGAAGTAGCAGTTTAGGAGATGTGGATGAGGTCCCACGACGTTCAAGCAGAGTACTAGAGGGATATTGTGTTTGAGAAGCTGTCGAAAGGCAGTCACGTGGTATATAGCTGAAGCGAATTCAAGCGGGTCACCTGTCACCCCTCTGTTTTGGTCGAGGAAGAAGTATAAGTCCAGAAGAGCTTCGGGCAAGAGACAGAAGCGGAGAGAAGACCCGCGACCAGAGATAAATATGGAGCAGGGAGCCCCCCATTTTCTCCCCTGGATTCTGCGCTCTCCCCATTCGCGAAACTTGCTCTATTTACTGCGGCGGTGCTGGAAATATCCGCACAACGGAGAGAAAGGAACGCAGAGCCAGCATCTCCTGGGAAAGCCTCTGGTCGAGCAACGCACGAAACATACAAGAACCTGGAAAAGTGAGATCTCAAGTTTGCACCGTGCGTGGGATCCTGACATCGGCTGCATCCTTGTGCGTAGAAGACAGCCGACGAAAAGCAAAACCGGCCGCGCAAGCAGCCGGTGGGAGGCATCCGAAAGAGTAAACAAACAGGGAGCACTTAGCGCTCGCTGAGTAAACGCTAAAACAGCGCATGCGTAATACTTGCCAAGTATATCATCTCCTGACTCGATAACGGCCCGTTCCCGGTCATCAGACAGTGCAGCGTACCTACAGAGGGGAAGCACGGGCCCTGAATGGAAGATCAGTAAGCGGAAGAGGTTTTACGTCCTTGTTTTGGTGAGAAAAGATAAAGGAGGGAATGAATGGTGGAGACTAGCATAAAATATGAAAAGTTGGCGTTATTCCCACAAATGAGAGAATATGTAAACGTGGAGCAGCTCATGGCTCAAATTCATCGTCTATGCCTGTACCGGTCAAACCCTTCGATCTCTTGAAGCAGATGCCAGCAGCACCGCGCAGCCATCGTCGGGAAAACCTGCGATCTGCAAACCCACCTACATCACTGCGTTCTCATTCCAAACATTGCTTTACCATTTCCTTTATTTCTTGTTGTTCTTTCCACCCGGCTTTTTTATTTTTATTTTTTCTGTTCCAAATGTACTAGAGAGCGAGCCCGATGTGAGACCGGCTAGGCTCCCCTTCTTTCATTTATCCTCTCTCACGTTCGCATCCGCCAAGGATTGCAAGAAAACGGAGTTGTCCTGTACGGTTATCCACTTCCCATCAAAACTGGGAAGATAAACCGGGACAGTTCTCTCTCTGTTCAAAATTCCCGAAGGGCCGCGCTGAAGCACCCGCGAGCGGCAATTTCCTCTCCGAACGCGATCACTCCGTGGGCCGTCAGCGGGCGGCGCTCTATTTACATTGCCGAGGTGCGCGCCAGACGCGTGGCCGTACGTGCGGCGCCTGCAGCCAAGGCTATTCTCGGTCACACGGCAGCATCCTTTGAGAATAGTACACCGCCTCGGTGGCTTGTGTGCGTGTGTGCGCTCTAGTGTAGAGTGTGTCTGTGTGTGGGGCGGGGGGGGGGGGGGGGGGGGGGCTGCCCCGCACACCCTAACGAGAGTTTCGCCTTCGCTTTCCTCGCTTTCTCAAAAGCTCTTAGAGGGGGAGGGCAGAGATAGACGAGGTGGCGCCTTGTTCTTTTCCCCTCCGGAACAACTCTTTCACTCACGCGCGTACCCTCTCCACGTCGATAAGGCGTGCGGTTGACGCAGGACATATAGACTCACCAAATGTATGCTGAGACATGGCCGAAGGCCTTGGATTGTGGGCAGTTTAGAATTTTCTGCTTTCGAGCACAGTCGAGTAACCGGGCAAAATTTGGTAAATACAGGGATCATGTGGTTGTCGGATTGCAGTGCTGTTGCGCCGGATGTCTAAGTTGAGTTTTGCGTTCAAAATCGCGAAGAATTGCGAGCATCAACCTTCGAATGGAAAGTATTACGTCGTCCCACAGCTCAATTTTAAGACAGAGGACAGTATACGTGCCCTGAACATTCCTACCGAGGAAATGGCACCTCCTAGATTAGAGGTCTCAAACCCATAATGCTATGTGGGCCGCACTAAGAAAACGTCCCCTCTCGCAGGCCAGGGCCATAAAATAGCGAAAAAAGGGGGAATATCAACGTCAAATAAAAACAATAGCATTAAAAAATTTAAAATTCACCGAAGCGACACGTTCCCAGGCCAGAATGTTCTGCCTGAAAAAGGGAAGGGGCGCTATTTGATTCTGCCTCAACGATGGACAGACGAGACTTCAGGGTGGTATTTATTAACAATAAATAGTAAATACCACAACCACTTATTCATAAAAGAGGAATGTGGACTTGGGGATGAAGGAGAGGGAGGATTGTATGGCGCCTTGCTTTTTACGGCTGCCGAGATCAAGGAGCGCCCGCTCTTTTAATCTATACTAGGGTACCTTAGTGATATTCTCTCGCCTGCTTCATTTATACAAAAAAAGAAAGAAAGAGAAAACAACCTGTACCGTTTGGAGACGAGGCCTTTTAGTTGAGTTTAATTGGAAGACGAGTGTGGTGGTAAAGCCCACTCGTAAAATTAGCACGTGCTTTCGGAAAGAAAAAAAAAGAAAGAAAAAGGCTGGTAGGCCGCATCACATTATGGAGCCGATAGCCCGCATCACACAGCGCCGCGGGTCGCGTGTTTGAAACCCCCTGTCCTAGACCCTCGCAACGTGTACCCTCGCCCAGCGTGCGTGCCGTGTCTCATCTACAATAAGAACACCGCGGGGTACTCGTGCACCGGAACTGCCTCTAGCACCGGGGCGCGCTCGACGAAGCGATTTCTGGCTCCCGGCCTACGCGCGAGTCACGTGGTCCGTAGCTGCCACCTTTTTAAGCAGCCTCTTTTTTAAGAGCGGGCCAGCGGCGGCTAGATTGGTCAACAGATGCGTCTTCCGAGATTGAAGGCGTACGGAACAAGGGAAACAAAAATAACATGGATATGATACGAAATGCGGTGTGCGCCTGACCTGGCGAGACTCTGTGGCACCGAGCGGTGGCGCCGAAGACAAGTTGCAGCTAGTGGCAACGGGGCGTGACGCTCACAGCAGGCTTTTATTTTTCCCTCTCATATCATCAAGTCAGATCAACCAGACGTCACTGAGATACTGCGCGATGTAAAAGGAGAACAGAGGAGAATTGCTCGTGCGTATCAATCGAATTCATCATAGAAGTAAGGACAGATGACATTAGCTGATCGACATATTTCCGCCTGACGAAATGCTCAACAGAAAAGGACTGGCCGGCTATTAAGCAGCATAAAGACAATGCTCGGAATGTGGCAAAATTGGTAATCACATCTATGGAGGTCGAAATGACTGGGCATTAAAAATGACAGCTGGGAAAAGCGGAAACCTAGGTATCGCTCATGAATAGAAGAGCATGACTTTTCGGCCCACAATCATAGGCAGATTTGAGAGTTTGGGACGAAAAATGGGGAGGAGTCTGGACTGAGCAAGAGATCACGCACGGCAAGCCAGATTTGGCACTGCTAAAATTTCAATTAATGCATTCCGCATTTCTTTTTAGCCTCGCTCTAATTAGAGGGCCTCCTTCTATTTACACGACTAACTGTCCCATTTCACCTGGAAATGCGGCCGCAATAACAGAAAATCAGAGCAGTAAGCCTGGTAGCTATGACTACTGTTGCCTAGAGTGTTGACTTAAGCTCAGTTTATCACATGAATGCCGCCTCACACATGATATCGTTTTACGCATATAGGACACGAAGTGTATTCTGTATACTAGCTCTTGGAATTGTGACGTCCCCTGTGGCAGCCTTGCTAACCGTTCACGACTGTTTAAATGTTACACAATGCGACCGACCACTGATGTCAGAGTTCGTGACGTCCATCTCCTCTCGCGAACTTTACTCTAGCGCTATGCAAGCAAAGTGAAATATATAAATATGTATAACACGAAGCACACATGTACACCAAGAATGATCCCAGAAAGCAGTGCTTCGCTAAACTATATATAGGTTCATTCCCAAGGGGTGAAGAGGGTGGGGGGTTTTACATTCATATGGCCCTTATGTATACTTGTGAAAGTGCCAGTTGCTTACCAGCTGGCGTACGCAAATGGGCACAGAGTTACCGAGCTAAGTCGCCTGTTGTATTTCCGTGTTCCGGTCCCTACCTTCATGGTATTATAATGGGCCGCACGTGTGTGTCCCCTGTTCTCTTCTCTCCACACATGCCGCAGAGAACGGGCTTCTTTTCGCAAACACACAAGGGTCTGGATGCGTAGCGCTTGGCGGATGTAGCGTGCGACCAACTTACCCAGTAAAACCGCCCGTAGCTGGTTTTTGAGCTTCGAAGAGTTCATCGTTCCCCTCCTCTTAGCTTGAAGCGTCGAGGATGCAAAAAACAATTGCGCACGCTATCTCTCTCTCTCTCTCTCTCTCTCTCTCTCTCTCTCTCTCTCTCTCTCTCTCTCTCTCTCTGTTCCTTTCCCATGCATATATTTTGCATTTTTACTTTCAGTCTGTATGCGCATTCTTCTGTGTGCGGCTCTCGGAGTGCTATCAAGGCGTCACGCCGATTCATCACAGCCAGCAGCAAGTTCAACATCACAGTTATTTCAACAGTCGCGCGTGCGTTTTAAAAGTCGTTCGAACTTCGTTTAATATTCTAACCTTGCCTAGCAATTCCAAGGTTGGGAACAATGTCTTAAAGCGAGTATTTACCGAATGTGGAGAACAATAACTCACTCTTCGTACTTATGAACTCGGCTGTCCTTTCATAGGATTTTGCTCCTACTAACCTTCGCCGCCGTGATCCGGTTGGTATGAGCGCACTGTCAATAAACCCTCACGGTTTGTTGAACGGATATTGGAAATAAATCGATCTTGGTCTGTATCGATATCTTATCGTGTTCTAATCACAAATAGTCTGCTTTTATATTATTATTATACAAATATTAATAAGTCGCTTGTTCTTCAAAAAAAAGCTCTTCGAGCTATTGAAGGTTATTACGGTATACCGCGCCACTTGCCTACAGAACCCTTATTTAAAAAATATGCCATATTAGCCGCTAATCAGATTTACTACTTTCGTCTTCTGCAGTACATTCACCATAATAGGCTGTATACTACTCTACCTGATAGATCTACAGTAACGTATGACCTGCGAACACGAAAAAAACGTGTACCTATTACCCGAACCAACTACAAAAAACAGAAATTAACTTTTCAGGTGCCATCCCTAATCAACAACATACCAAATGTGGAATTTTCATTGGCACCTAGGGTATTTAAAAAGAACGTAAAACGATATTTAAATGAATATCCCCTATAATTGCAATGGTGGTAGTAACTGTATTTTTCTCATATGTAATCTTTTTTGTGTAAATATTTTTTGCTTTTAGTGAAAATATTTATGTTATTGACAGCGTGATCTGTTGATTTGTATGTCCAATGAATACTGCATGTATTCATATCTTTTTCATATCGTATGTAAGTGTTGCATAATGTTTTTTTTTTTTTAATTTTACATACACTAGAGGTGTGTGCTGTTGTTATCTGTTTTGGGAGCCAAGGCCCAGTCAGGCTTGCCGCCTTTTGCCTTGGCTTCCCCTTTCTTGTGAAAGAAAGAAATAAACTTTAACTACAAACTCCTAATATACCAGAGAAGAGGCGTTTTGACATTCTCGTCGCCCGGTGCATAAAGTAGGCATAAAGGTACATAAAGTAGGGCCCGAATGCGAATGGCAGGGCACGCGAGAAATAAATACGCGCTCTCTCTCTTTGTCGGTGAACCTTTTTTTTTTTCTTCCTTATTTCTTTACTCTGGCTTCTTTCTGTCTCCTTTAGTTTCCTCCATTTCATTCTTTGTCAATTCTTTGTTAGTGTTTTTACAAGCTTATTTCGCGTGACAAGTCTTACGACAAATAGCAGCGGGATCCAAGTGTGATGAAACGGCGACGTTCATGACGTCATCGCGGGCCCCTAAAACGCGGCCGCTGATCCATGGTGCACATGTTCTGTAGTGTGGATTTGTTTGGTAGTGGTGAACATGTTGATGAACTCGTGCTTCTCTACCGACCGGGAAAGGTCGTTCGAGCGTCCGATTCTGTTAGCAAAATGCTTCTCAAAAGAATATTTACCGTTAACCTTACAGCGGAAGGATCGGTCAGAAATATCTCCTCTGTCGTGACGGGTACAATTTCCAAGTTCTCATTTTGGTTGCCATCGCATAATCGTAAAATTATCGTTTCCCTGCTCACTGCAAAGTGCGCCCTTCTGCGATCCTAAAAGACGCTAGGTCATCATACTAAAAATGAAGCATGAAGGCCATCTTCCATCCGTTATCAGACAATAGCTGTATAACCTCTCCTCGCAATTAGCCTTGAGTCTTTCACTTCCCGCATTGTGTCTCCACAAAACGCTAAACGCGCCTGCGCGGTAGGCGACATGCGTTGTACAGACAATGCCAAAACACGCAGCTAGGCCATCTTCCTTTCTCCTCCCGAGCTTGTCCAAGAAAAACAAAATTCCGCAGAACATTTGCCTCCGGAGCACAGGTCTCGTCCTCAAAACGTGTCAGGGGTGTCTTATACGGGAAGGTGGGAGTGGAAAACCATTCACAGGCGATGAATGAAACGTGGGGAGGGTTGGCGGCTTCGACGTCGCACTCACCACGAGAATGTATTGTTTTCAGGTGTGTAAAACGACGCAGGCGCACACGATCATTTGAACATCGAACATGTGTGTGTCTATGATGATTGCGCGCTTGCTCTCCCGAAGTGCGCACTGCACGTGCGTGTGTGTGCGTGAAGGTAAGGTTGCTCGGTCAAGGTAACGCCCGAGCCGGTGCAGTGTCGCAAGTGCCTTGCTGACTGTTTCGCATTCTGTTCCAGCCAAAACACGCCGACGCTTCTATGTCATCGGCGCGAGCGTGTGCTCGCCCACTGACGTCTGAATACCGAGAGATCATGTGTCAGTCGCTCTGTCACTCTCTCGCTATAGGTATCTATCTGCACGCCAATACTATATATATGCTATGTGTTTTGTTCGAATCTATCTTTTAATCTTTTCTATCGTTTTTTTGTCTTGCCCTCCGATGTTCTGCTCTGCCATGTGAGCATTATATATCGCTAATGAAGTAGAGGCACAATTAGGTACGCATAGTGGCGCACCGTGACTGAACTCACTATAGCGAAATAAGGGTTATAACAAATAAAAGCTGCCTGATAGCGAAGCTAAAATGGCATATGCTGGAAAAATGAAGATTTACGAACGAAAGACTGTCTCCTCGTTTTCAGTCGCGACAGCCAGTCTAGACGCGATATTCTAGCGGGCGTTCTGAATTACTAGCTTGCCGGTAGTGGCTAATTTTGTTAACTCCTTTCATCTAAAATTTACCTTTCACGATGCGTGCAACTGGCATCAAAAGTAAGAAGGTCCCATCGCAGTGGTTATGTTTCGTTCCTGCTTTACTTCTTACGTTAAGTACAACTACCATCAAAAGTAAGAAAATTACTTCGCGAGCTGCAGAAACTGGCCTCTTGAGACTCGAAATGGCAGTCCCTGCGTTCTGGGGTGCCGGATACTGCGGTAAACCATACCCGTACGTGTATAAGCTTTTGAGCGCTAGGACAGGCTGCAATGCGGTGCTTTATGCGGTGGCATAAAATAAAAGAAATTGTTGAGGCTTAGTTATGTAACCGCGTGCCCGTATTTCTTAATTATTCACGAAAAAACAAGGTATCAGCAAGCTTTACGCCACCGTGCAAAACGTATGACCGTATAACCATGGAGTTGTTTCGTATACTTGCCGAAAAAAGGATCATAGCGCTTTTAAAGCGTCTGCACTTTGGAATGCATAGAATCCTTATGAGCATGAAGGCCTACACCTGAGAACTGTCTTGTCCATATAGCGAGCGCACGACGTGGTGGATGGTCGAAATTATCATATTATATCGGCCTATTTTGCAGCCTTCCATGACGAGCATTATTAGCTGCCCTTGCGAGTTTGACGCTCGCCTTGCTTGCTGAATAATGCGCAGCATTATTTGCGCACTGCACATGCTCAAAGGGGCGCTAAGGTCAGCTAAGGAATATCCCCCTTTAAGTAAAATTAAAATGAGCGCCCTGTTTACACTACCACGCCGTTCCTCCGCGTCTGGCTCTAGTGCACGTGCCTGTTTAACAAGCAGAACGTTCAACTCGAGGCTGACTGGCGAACCACCACAGCTTGGTTAAAGCTCTATCCCAGTACAAAAGCTTGTTTGCATTTCTGAGCCGCTTGACTGGCCCTTAAAGCAGTGCGCTCAATAGCTCTCCCGGGCAAGGCCAAATCCGCTGTCAGTGCCGGCAGCCGCAGTGCGAGGCGCATTCATCCCGCCTTGAACTGGACACAAGGACGCGACGAAGCGGCGTCGTCTAGATTAATGTGCGTTGAAAGCAAGAAAAAGCTGCCGTTGCATTTTCATGCGGAAGGGAGCGAAACGGAGTCTGCGTCTAAGGGACACCGGTGAGGTCAGCAGGCGCCCCGTGGTGAGCCCTCCCTACGAGGCACGTGTGAGTCCTGATTTGGTTCGGTCGTGGAATGCGTACAAAGGTCGAATAAGATCGCCCTTCCGCCGTAAGCGTGCCTGTAGCTTGTCTTTGCATTTGACGTCCACCTGCGCGGTCTGCACAATGGAGCAATCAATTCCGTTCCGCAAAACTTGTAGGCTGAAAGGACGGTAGAATCTCGTGTCTCTTTTCTTCACCAGTATTACAGACCGATTTCTCCTACGTGAAATAAAAACAAAAAGTTGGAGGTGTCGTGACAGTGCCGCCCTAGTTCAGTTCAAACTGAATGCTGCGGCAGCTAGAACTGGCGATCGAATAGTTAAGTGGTTGTAATACAAGACTACTGACTAGGTGAGGTTTGTTCGCTTGAAAGGTGTGCTCACTGAGAGGAGACGCGACATTTCTGTTCGGTGAACGAACGGATAGACGCTCGTATCAGCCAGACTGGTCTCTTTGTGCCCTTGCATTTGCTGCTGTTTTTTACTGCCAATGTATTTGTGCGGGACACATGGCGCGATATTTTTTTTTTTTTTTTTTTGCAGGTTGGGTTGTTGCATTTTGGAAGTTGGCAGGTATTACCTAAAGTAGGATTGTGAAATGAGCGCATCAACTATACAGGGCCCCTCCGGAACCCTGCCCGTTGCAACTCAGCGGGTAGAAAATGGTTAATTAGTCCCGATCTTGTTATAGTCTTGTGTAGCTTATATTCGTTCCACACGTGTTGATTATTATTTTAACGTGGTTATTGTAAGATAGCTTTACTTAGTGATGGTGTTCCCTAGACGATGTCATGATGTGCAAGTGCTGTATTTTTGGCAAGCTGTATTTATTAATCTTGGAAAGAAATACCTCTAGCAACATCGGCGCATCAGCTTTGTCGGTTTTACTTTCTGTACCTGATTATCAGTGTTAGAGAGCCTTAAAATTTATGCAATGCCTGCTTCAAGACGTTTTGTGTGCATGTTGTGGTTTTTGGTGCCGTTTCGAGACAAGTGTTTCACCTTAGAATGTGTTAGGGGCTGTGTCGCTAAACTACTGGCCCTTGTCGTTTGCAATTACGACAATGAAACTGCGAAGAAAGTTCCTATTAACTGACAGAGAAACCAGGCTGGCTGGTGCAGGGCACCCCTTATACTCAAACAGAACATGGCAGAGCAGACAGCGGAAGGAGGCAGACAGGTGGTCACCATCATCCCCGTACACCTCGAAAGAGACGCGCGCTTTGCGGCACTTAATATTTTTGTTTATTTTTCTCGCTCCCTTTGGCGTTGCTTTGTATGTGAGTCTCGCCTTTGAACACCGCGTGCAGCACGTTTACAATACGCGTCAAATGCGCGCAGGGTCACGAAAAGAACTCGTGGCCCTAAACTGCGCTCCTCTCTTTTTAGGTTGGAGAGGAGCGAAAACTATTGGTCCCTCTCTCCCCTGTTCCTTTTTCTCTTACCTTTTCCTCAATTCCCATTGCGTTCTGCCTCCTTAATCCACCCCTCCCCCCTCCTGGAGACCTATAGGAAAACTCTCCCCATCTCCCTTTCGACAACGTAAAGAAAGACGTGCATGAATACGGTTAACGTATACTTCGTCCCTCGAAGTCCATGTTCCTGCTTCTTATTAGTGCTCAGCACTGGCGATTCAACCAGCAGTGTGTCACTAACCAGTATTGCTTTCCTTTTATCATGCCTGAGCCCTTGTCTCAGCACTGTTTACGCTCTTACAATGACCTGCGCACAGTGTTGTATTCGTTGCAGCCATTACGCGTCGACAGTATAGCGGCATTCAGTGTTGCTAATTAGGTCACCGTGAAATGCAGGGACGCCTAAAGTCAGCGCTTTCATCCTGGGTATGCTGCGGAATCGGGTTATGTCCCGGATCTAAGGTGCCAGCTTCTGTTTACGAGGTTACCGCTGTTACCAGCGGTATCTCCATCCGCGGGACGCAAATAAGGTTAGCGCTGATAGAGATCGATGGATCGTAGTAGACAACATGAAGGTTAGTAAACAACGTTCGTCCTACTAATGGCAACATGCGTTGCTATCGCGCTTGATGTTTATCATGAAGTCGGCAGCAACAGGTTGTTTGTCTTGTCATGGTTAACCAAGAAAGACATGGCAGAAATGAATGCAGCGGGTGACCAAAGATTTGTTATTGCCGTACATACTAAGCGTCGTGGAGTCTATAAATTGGTCATCAAGCTTCTGTTTACCGGTGTCGGGTTTTCTCTGTTTCAGCCTATTAGCTATAATGTTTATTGCATCTTTAATATTAACGTATTATCTTATGCATGTCTACCTTTCTGACAGTACTTGGTTACGCTCGTTTAGTCAATCTGGCAGGTGGTTACACAGTAAGGCTTCGATCGCTCGCGGTCATCATGTTTGAAAGAACCCCCCCACTTAGGGACTCATTTACGAGCTCTGCTTCCGTAGAGTGCGCCATGCGTTAATAACCTTGCTCCTCCCCTGTTCTCACTTTTGTTCTTCCTGTTGTTCTAAGAAAACAGCCCGTAGCAACTTCTAAAACCGGAGCACCGCTTTCCGAGCATGCTTGACACACTCAGCTTAGTGCTGCTATACGTTGCTCGGTATCCTTGGAGGGCGCAGCCTAGCACTCAGGCGAAGCATAATCGCATGTCGAAATTTGTTTGCTCCTGGATCCGCGCTCGTTACACGCACGTTCTCTGAGGCGCTCTCCTTAATCCCAGAATCCCCGGCACGGATGGGTTGGTCACGATCCTGCTCTTCCCGTTCCTGTCTCGCTGCTTCCCTCTCCTCTCCTCACCACCCCTCTCTCCCCTCTTCTGAGGCTCCCTCTTTTTCTCTTCCGACGACGGTGGCTCCTCCGTGCGATGACGATGCGCGAGAGGTCTCGCCGAAGACGGTGGCAGCGTCCTCGAGCGTTTCTGTGGTGGTGGGTGTTTTGGGGACAGGCGACAGAGCCCCGCTCCGAGCCTGGGGCTCTGACACCAGAGCGAAGCTCAGGACGAGGAGCGAAGAAGCGGGCCGTGGGGGGCGCCGCCACTCCACGGCGCGCCTTTTTCCTCCTCGCCAAAGCCGCTCGCAGCAACAGGTCAGTCCCTGAGGACGCACCACAGCTCTCTCTCTCTATCTCTCTCTTATTTATCTGTCTCTATTTTTATCTTCTTTCTTACTATCGCGTGCAGTGCGCTGTCTTAACAGGAATGGTTATTAAAACCTTGAAGAAAACTGTGTGAAATCGTATGGTTTACTCATATGAAATCATATCGAGTTCTTTGCGACCATATGGGCTCCATGCGAATTTGTATGGGCTGATTAAAACCTGATTTAGGTAGCATTCCGAAGACAGTCGCAAATGACGTTGTGTGCACGGCACAAATTAATCATGCACGCCTCCGTGGCTCTAGGAAAAGACAATGCAGACATGTTCTTTTGCTTATTGTTTGCTTTTATTTTCAACTAATGCGGCAAATCAAATAAAACAAGGCCACCGAAATAAATTTTATTCCCAAAACGCACAGTTACTGTGACTGTGATTTGACGCCTGACGGGTCCGTTATGAATATTACAGGGTCTTGAATATTTGGGGGCTGGGATTTAAAAAATTTCTATGCAAAATCTACTGCCCCATTCGAGCTGAAATAACGTTCACAAAGTAGCAAAATATCGTCTACGTTATCTGATAAGTGATTCAACATCGGTACTTGCCTAGATTTTCCGAAATCGAGAAAAAACTGCTCTTGGCGGCGTGCACAATTTTCGCAGAAGAGAGTCGAAAAGCTATTTTGACATGATACGTCATCTGTCGATCAGTGAGACAAGCTCCATCCCGGCCGTTGGCGCGCTTGCCTCGCTGCCCGACAGATGACGCATCATGTGAAAATAGCTTTTCGACTCTCTTCTGCGAAAATTGTGCACGCCGCCGAGAGCAGTTTTTCCTCGATTTCGGAAAATCTAGGCAAGTACCGACGTTGAATCACTTATCAGATAACGTAGACGATATTTTGCTACTTTGTGAACGTTATTTCAGCTCGAATGGGGCAGTAGATTTTGCATAGGAATTTTTTAAATCCCAGCCCCCAAATATTCAAGGCCCTGTACTCTTTCATTATAATGAAGCGTCCTCTTTTTTTTTTTCGCCGAGGTGCATTCTGACGGCATCCTATAATATATGCACGTTATGAAAGCTCTCAGCGCCCCCTCCCTTCCCAAACTTAATGTTTTTCATAAAGCGTTCCTAACGTGTTCTTCATAAGTTTTTCATAAAGCTAGGAGCAGGCTTCTCTGCAGTTCTAAGTCATTGCGAAGCTAATGGGGTCATTCCAAAAATTTCCCTGTGTGGTGAACTGTTGCTCCTAGAACACATTATTAGCAATAAGGCTTACTGCTTCGCCCATACTCATTGTTCAAAACCGATCGAACAGTACTGCATTTTTGCCTAAACCACCCCGTTATTTTCTGGCCTACTTTTATTTGATCTGTCGCTTATTGTGCATAAGTGGAGTAAGTTATAGGCGCAAAAATGTCGCGGTGTGTTAAGTTTAGTTCAAGTCTTAGGGATAACTTTTTCTGTTTAGTAAAGCACAGTTACGTCCAGATTTTTCTCCTCAAGCTCCATTTTTCTTGCTTTTTTTGCTGTTGCTTAAGTTTGTACTCAGGTATCAGACATCCTTGTGTAGCGTGGTGTTGCAACGATATCACCTGTGTGTGTTGCCTTCCCAACTTTTCTCTTCTCCGATAGTCGCTCTTCTAGCTTTTTCAATGTGCAAAGTACGCATAAATTGAAACGCGAACTATCCAAACTGTATGCAGCACCTTTCCGGCGCTGCTTATCTGCATGATAAATAACATGCTTGGCGTTTTGTGAACATCTGTCTGTCTTCACGTAAAAAAAAAATAACAGTAAACACATAAGCACTTCGGCTACAGAAAGTCAAGCATGGACGGGGCTATTCTAGACAACTTAATTTGTTCGCGTTTCGATATATGCTGTGTGCTGTATGCCGGGTGGGCAGTTTATTACTACTCAGTTAGCAGTTAATTACTAGGCAGTCATGCGAGCAGTTGGTGCCACGCCAAGCAGCGTGCAGGATTGCTTAGAGCCAGCCGTGCCAAACACGTGCCTATTCAGCTCAACTTGTAAACGCGGCTAACCGCAGTCGCCTTATCTGCATTCGCCAGACAACCACTCCTGAAGGACACCTGTTACACAGTGGACTTTAATTAAACGAACTCTAGACAATACATAGACAAACTGTCAACGCAGATGAGCTAGGGACAGCAAGTAATTCAAGTTAGCTGCTCTATAACTGCTTTGGAAAACACACCAACGAATTCTTGAATGCTTACGTGGAATGATGGTTGCTGGTTAGTTTCGGTAGGGTGACCCCTTTACATGTGACAAGTGGAAGTATTCCAATCAGCTTTATCATTAAGCCAAGGTAGCAATCTGTGCGTTCTTGCTTAGGCATCTGACGCTGATGAGAAAGGAGAAAAAGCTAAGGACTCTCTCCACCAAACAGTGCAAAAGTAAATTGGGCGAAGGTCCAAATAGGTGATGTAACTGCGCCGTGCTGTGCCAAGTATACGACAGGTTCACTCGTCGAAGAATCTTGGCACCGGAGAGCTGGAGTTCAGCTTTAAAGCTTATGTTACACTTAAATCTCTTTTTTGCTTTTGTTATTGGTTCCAGCAGAGTGGTTTGGCAGAACGTAGCTTAACAAGAAAGAAGAGAAACTATTATTTAACACCTAAATAAGTTTTCTTACTTCCACAATGACGTAATATTTCTTGGTGTGGATGTAATTCCGTGACAAATAAATCGCACTGTGTAACAAACAGAACAGGATTAATTAAAACACATATGTTCGTTAACCTGCAAGATGCCATTTAGATCTTCGCACTTTAACAAAAACAGCAGATTGACAATGATCACTTAACATATTGTAACCTAGAAACGCAAGAAGGAAGTATGTGTCAATGAAATCCACGTCATGACATGTCATGAAAAAGATGGCTTCACGCAAAACAAAACTGAAGTGTTGCTTCACCTAACGCACGCCGTCTATGCGGCGATGCCAGCTTGCAGTTAAGCTCAGAAGATCAAAGGTGCAAGGATCGGCAAAATATGGAGTAAATGATATGAGGTCTGGATGATCAAGTTAGTGAAGTATAGTTTAACGCATGGAAAGCTTAAACCTGAACTGCCCCAATGTATATTGTGTATGGGTCCAGTCCTTTTCTTGCTTGATATGCTTAATGTAGTAATAATTTTTTTCACCTTATTTATTAATTACATTTGAGCGTTGTGCTTTTTGATGTGTTGTGCCGTCGCAGTCACGTGAAGCCATTTGCACTAACATCGAAAGTCGAACCAGTTTGTTAACTTGCTCAACGACCGTAATGTAAAGGCTACTTGGGGGGCAGTCACGTGATGCGCAGGGAGTGCTCGTCGAGTTAATAAGCTTCACCTGTACTTGTGCACACTTAGCGGCTATGCAGTGCAAAATTCTCTTTGATTGTGTCGTGCTGTGAAGGAAAGGATATTAATAACGAAGTACATTGCACAAAATTATTACCAGGAATGCCCATGGCACGACCCCTTTGTGCGATGTCTTGAAGACATATCTTCTTACAATGCCTGGCGGCTGGCCGTAATTTACGCTGTGAAGCATCTAAGGCACATTTTCGTATCCATTTGCGTTGCCGTCAAAATTCCCGTATTCTTCGTTCTCGCTGAAGCTCCTTGATTTGCCTCGATCATCTAGAGCTTCACTCACTCATGCAACTCATGCACTACAGCTATCATAATCTCCCGAAGTGCTTAGCGCTGCAACTGGACTAAAAAAATATATATAATGAAAACATCAACTTATTTGCGGTCTTCGGCCCTCGCATTGTGCCAGTGTCTGATGAAAGTTCGAACGGGTATGGACCATTTGTTTGAGGCGTGCGTTTATTCCGTGCGTTTGGCTTCATGCGACTGGGACAGTGCAACGGCCTTGCTTGTTGTGTCTTGTGTACTTTTGTGGGCCCCATGCGGGCCGGTCTCTCTATTAATTCTCTTTGCGGGCTGTTTTCTTGCAGAGTGATCTAGGCGAGCAAGATGTTGTGGGGATGTCAAGCGCGTCTATCTAGATTGCTTACACCCGGCGATGTCCGCATCCCGGGGGGTGCCTTTAGTGCGGGACTTTCTTCTCGGTCCCGCAAGCAGGGGCGCGAATCTTCGTGCCTTTGGCTCTTCTTTTTTATTTTTTTTTCTCTTGACAATTTGTGGTTGTACTCGTTTATTACCGCTGTGAAAATGTGATGACTGGGTGGAGGGGTTTCCCTTGGAAGGTTCTCAGGCGCGGGTAGTGTGGACTGGAAATTAAGAATGGATCCACAGAGAGGAATCAATTCTCTTCATTTAATAAAAACCGGAGATAAACGATTGCAAAGGTGGAGATAACAAAAAGTATACTACGTCAAGAGCTCCCTAGGAACCTTTCAAGGAAGTGCCTTTGTATAGGTGTGGTATTTTTTTTTTTCTTCTTTTCCAGTGTTCGATCCGCCATTTTTGAATGTTTGGATTCGTGTTTGCTCTGCGTGTTTTTATAAGTGTGCTGAGTTGCGCACGCAGTTCAACTTTTCTAACTGTGTTCTGTCCGTGTTTGTGTTTTGCGTGCTTCGTTTTACAGGTGCATTCCTGGTGCCATTTTTTATTAGCATCGTCCTGTGCGGAATACCGTTGTTTGTTATGGAAGTCTCGATCGGACAGTATCTCAACACTGGAGGCATCGGTATATGGAACCTCGTCCCTATGTTCAAAGGTATTTTCCTCTCAGTACTTTTCTTCTTCCCTCAACCTCAACTCTTCTTGCTAGGCCAGGGGCTTTTAATTAAGGGAAGTTCGTGCACGTGGTCAGGGAAAGCTTACTTAAATTTGCCTTTGGCCTGAAGATTATGCTTTTTTAGTGGCTATTCTCTTTCTGGATTTTTGTTCATAAAGCGCTCGAACGTCAAGCCGCAAAACTAGACACTTCCGAAAGCTTTCGATCCATTCAGAACTCCGTAATTTTTGCACATCAGGCTTGCCAATGACATGCACGCGCCGGACATGACTCCACAGTTTAGGAGTACTAGGGAGGGCGAGTGAATGTTGCTACGAGAGGGACGACTGTCGTGAAAAAAAAAAAAGAAAGAAAACCGTAAAAACCTTGATATGGAACGCTGTCAGTGTTCTGTGTCAAACTATTTAGGTACACAGAATACTGACCCTTTTGACAGTAGCGCGCACCTCTAGCGGTCACTGGTCCCAACTGTAGACTTGTCATTCGAGAAGAGAATTCGATGGAGAGTGGCCATTGCTGATCTCTTCGAAATAGCCCCTTGAGCTCACTTTAGGAAATAGTTAGGAGCAGAGCCGGCTTCGTCTAGACGGAGTAAGTGTGCGTGACCGATCTGCAGACAGGCCTTTTCATTGTCATTGTATGTCAAAGCTGGACTGAAGGATGCTTGACAATCAGTCTGCGTGTCCTCGTTTGAGACTTGCGCGTAAGGGGACTGCGTATGCATTTGCGTCGGCATTGGAATCGTCCCGCAGTCTATCGCGTCGTCGATCGAGGGAACGCCTTTCACGGAGGAGCATGTGCGCAGTGAACTCGCACCATTCGGAATGGCGGACTAGGCGGACGATGAGGTTGTGCGCATGTGCAGAACGATGCTAAAAACGGCCCATTCGGGCTCGAAGATGTGCACGTTTCATGGGCATGGGCACATGCTCTTCAGGGAGTGAACTAGAATACACGGTCTTCTCGCGGTGCTTGCAATACGCCTTATTAGCTTTAATCGCCGTTGGAGAAAAGCCGTTTTTCACTGTCATTCATAAATATTGCTGTGTCTCTCAATTATGTTTTACCCACTTTCCGCGCAGGAGTCGGGTTCGCGTCCATGACTATGATCGGGCTGAGTAACATCTACTACATCGTGCTCATCGCGTACACGCTGTACTACCTGGTCGCCTCGTTCCGCAGCCCGCTGCCATGGGAGCAGTGTGGCAACGAGTGGAACACCGAGCGCTGTCTCGGCATCCGCGAGAACCTCTCCAGCCTGGCCGACCGTAACCTCACGGCCGCGCAGGCCGTCTCGTCCGTCAAGGAGTACTGGGAGTGAGTGCTTGGTCTTGTCACTGGTTTTGAATGAATGGACCGAACATATATGGGACCACCATCAGACCACGCATATACACAAGGCGGACAAGCTCAGCCGAGCTCTTGAAATGCTCACTGCTAACCACGCAGCAGGCACTTTGAGTCAGGTGTGCTTGCACTGCACTCCTAATGGAACAATCGTATTTCACTGGTTACAACTGGTTTATATAAAAAAATTATGTTGTTGGTTTCAACTGAAACTGATTGGTTGTATTTGGTCCGAACTGGGTACAGTTCCCTATACCATTCGGGACTAGTTAAACTTTCTGGCGGTAAACGAACAAAAAAATAATCTCTTCCCAGTAATTGTAGACCTAGGTCCATTGGGTGGACAAAAAGCAGAATGGGTTACCATTGTTTTCAAGTTTCCTGCGGTATATGATCCCTAGCTCATATATTGGCCCCTTTTAATATAAAATGCCACTGTTTCAGCATATCGTATAATTAAGGACCATTTTCCACTCTCCATTGTGCATTGTCAAGTTGGCAAATTCCGACTTCTTGCTTCCAGGAACAATGTTCTGGGAATTACCAATGGACTGGAAGAAGTCGGCTCTCTGCGACCGGAACTTGCCCTTTACCTCCTCTTGGCCTGGTTCTTAGTGTACATAGTTATCTGGAGGGGCCTCCACCAGAGCGGCAAGGTGAGTCCCATTGCGTAACTGCTAAAGAAATGTCGTGCTGAACCCTATTCGGATGATTAAATGATGCTGTCGGTCACAATATGCAATATCATATTTTAAACCGAAAGCTTCACTACGCCCTTCCGTAGTTTGGTCGGCCTTTGAACGTGACGCGCGTGACGCGGCGCTCTGCTTCGTATACCTGTTATTTAGTCTCCACACACGCTTGGCAAACAGATTTGTATATGTCGCTGAGCGGTTAATAAATACGCATAATCTCCCCCTTCAAGATGCCCGTGACGCCTTCGTGTCGTCTAGACCCGGCTACAGTGTCCTTGAAGTTCACAGACGTCTATAAAGGAGTCGCGCGCTTTCGCTTTGTCGTTAGGTTTAGACGTGTTAAACCTTTCCTTAATTTTTATCCTGGGCTTTCCGCGCGGCTTCAGTTTGACGGAGCGGAGAGCTGTGGCATGTGACGTCAGCTCGCGGCGATGAGGTTTGGAAGTAGCGCTTGCCTCATTGTACGTGTCAACGCTGTTGTGCCGAAGGGAGTATGGCCCGTAGCACACGTCACCCGTTTCGTGAACGAGAGCTGTCTGCTCCCCTTGGCGGTAGCGAGGAAACCGAGTCAGCGTCGAAGAGATGAACACAAGGCGTCTTTATACATTATATACAGGGCATATTTACAACAAAATCGGCACAGGGGCCGAGGACTAATAGCTAGAGACAACCATAGTCGCACAGCGACGGCTAGGGAGATTACGACGTGTCCCCTCCTTACGAGCGGCAGGGCACTCGATGAACGCTCGTGTAGGTCTCGCTCTCCGTTGTTGTTGTTGTTGTTGTTGTGGCTGTAGGAAGAAGGAAAACAAAATGCACGGGCCTGCTACTGGCTCTGTAGCTGAGCCACCTCCGCTGCCTCGTGCAGATAGAAGAGAATATAGAGAAGAAAGAAAAGGAAGAGGGAAAGAAAGACGCGCGCCGCAACAACAGCCGTCGTCCACCACCAGAGGCGGCGTGTGCAATGACTGCCTACAAAAGATAAAAATTCGGTGCCAGGCTAGCCCCCTGCCGCAAGCGGCGGTGACCTACCTGTACCAGCCCCATCATGGGAGAGCTCTAGGAAGGAGTGCGTCGCTTATATAGCCTGGAAAAGTCGGCAGCACTCAAATTGTCCAATCCGGAGGTAGCACGTGACGGCGGCCCGAGAGGTCCAATCAGCGAACGCGCTGATCGCCCGCTTCTAATCTCTCGCAGTGCAAAGGCGACTCGCAGACAGAGAACCGGCGCCCAGGGGCGGTAGTACAGAACTGCGTTTAGTTCGGAAAGCTCTGTGATTGGTTGGAAGCACTTCCGCTCAAAGCCTCCGAACTGAACGCTTTTTTTACATCACGGCACTCCCTTTTCCTTTCGGCAAAACTACACACTGGAAGTGCTTATCAGTTGACGTAAAAGCGTTCAGTTCGCGTTCACTTTCTGTAATACCGGCCCGGGTGTCTGGCATTCCAGACGTGTCTGATCATGTCAATCCATAGATCATGTGGACCGCTCGATGCTTCATGGCAATGAGCCGCTGACTTGAGGAGCTGCACCGGAGCAGGCAAAGAGGGTGCCAGCAGTAGAAGCCCGACACTCATTTGAGCGGAATCCGGGTAGCTCGCCCGGGCACAACAGCGCTTACTCAGCGTGATTTCGTTATTGCGTGGTGGGCATGGTCTGCGCGTTATCGTCAGGGTCACAGGGGATAATTTAAGCTTTCAAAGTATGTGCGCATTGCGTGCTATTTTTGGGGCGAAGTAATTTTAAAATTCTTTACACGTTTTCGCTAAAGGCACATAATTGGAATCGAAAACGAAACTAAGATTTCACTATCGCAGCGCCATTGCCACTACTGACACCGCCTCTCAGAACGAGAATGTGCTAGGCAAACAGTAGAAAATCTAGATATAGTGCTAATATTATTATGATTAGTACTCTATCGCTGGCACCGCTGGCACCGCGCACTGTAGCTTGTGCAGGCAGGAATCGAATGCAGTTCTGGCCGTCGATGTTGAGGCAATTTGGTTTAATTTGGTTAATGAGGTTTAACTGGTTTGTCGTCCCCAAGCGGAATTCGTTATCAGGGACACCGCAGTGAAGGACTCCAGAAAGTTTGGCCACCTGGGATCCTTTAACATGCGATGACATTATAATGACATCGCAGAACTCGTCTTGCGTCGCGGCCGCCAAGGCCGGGATCCAACTTTTCAGCAGAAGACGGAGCGATGGAACGATGATCGTTTTCGCCGCGCCGCCTTGTCGCGTCGCTCTCATTTTCGCTCATTGGAGTTCAGACAGCTGTCAGCACACGTTCTCTTTGGCATTCCACTGCTATCAAAATGCGGCCGCCGCGACCGAGATCGGACCGAACATTTTCGCGCTCGATCAGCAGCCGAACGCCAGTGCACGATAACGATCCCCAGGTGGTAGAACTTATCGAGAACCTCCACAACACCTCTGTCCGTTTGCCGCATTTACTCCACCATTAAATCTAATTCTAATCGCTCCTGGAGTGTCCATTAAGACGTGAGACAGTTAATAATGTGCCTTTCCTGTCTTTAAATCTAATTTTTAATTTATCTTTGATTAGAGGGAAAGAATTGAAAGAGGAAGGGCGAGGGTTAGACCTTGGTCGAAAGGCTGATGCTCAATTGATTCTCTATGCTGGCTCCCAAAGAAGAGATAGAAAATAGTCACAAAGCTAGAGAACAGAGTGGGGGTGAGCCCATGCACAGGTTGGTTTCTTTATAGTTGGTGATCCAATTAAATAGTGCATGAAAAGCCAGCCTAAGTTCTGACATTGAGCCTCACTCAGATGCCAGTATGGCAGGCTAGCTAAGGCAATGGCTGGAATCTCTTGGTGATGAATTTGTTTGCAGCCCACCGACTTCAGTTGGTGGACTGCATGTATCTTAACCTGGAAAGCTCAGAACTTAGATAAAGCGCATGTGCTGCAGCAGAAGTGCAACGCAAACAAGGCTGATGAGAATGTGACCACAAAATGTTATTGCAAAATGCAGAACCAAGCGCAAGCTTTCATACCTCACAGGTATTCTGTGTTGGCTTTGTATATTCCAGATCATTTGGTGCACAGCGCTGTTCCCATACCTCATCCTTTTCATCTTGTTCATTCGTGGAGTCACACTGGAGGGGGCTTCTGAAGGACTGCTCTACTACCTGCGGCCTGATTGGAGCAAGCTAAAAGATCCAAGGGTATGCTAAGCTGTTTTACTTCATTGCTGGTAGACGTGGAGAAGTCTGGTCACACTTCTTTTCATGCTTGATGATGTATGCAAGTTTAATATTACTATCGAGGCACAGCAACATTAAAACAGATAGAATTTGATAACACTATTTCTTGACATGATGTTTTGGATTGGTACGGTATATAAATAGGGCATGGCCCACCATGTGCGTCACTTTTTTTGGCTTCTGCTGTGTTAGTGTTTTGTTGTTATGCCACAGCAGAGAGTTTTGAAAACGTTTATGAAGAAACTAGCAGCACACGAATATTTAACTGAAAACAAAGCAGCACTGCAGAGCCCTAAAGGTCATAAGAAAAGTCGAACAATGTGCGTCCAAATGCAACACTAATAGCCTTTACATCACTTAGCTTCCAGAGAAATCACAGTACGTGCTCATTAGGCACAGAATTAACATCCATTCACAATTCACATTTACACAGCATGTCCTAAATGAGCGCAAGCTAAATTTAACTCTCATATTGTCAAGCTAAGGCAGCTGTGGCATTGTTGCAAAAGCAAAGTGTTTACCTTTTCATTTTTTTTTTCTTTTTTCTCTTCGTTGTCTTGAGTGCACTTCATTGACAATGTGGGACTCCTTTGTTTGAGTGTGATGAACTCTTGCGTGACGATGACAACAAGGGCTGACAGTTCAATTTTTTGGCATGTCACCCTTGTCTGCAGGTCTGGATCACTGCTGGGACGCAGGTGTTGTTCTCGTACGGCATCGGCATTGGTGCGAACGTTGCACTCGGCAGCTACAACAAATACAACCACAACTTTTACAGGTTGGTGCTCATGGCCACACGCATTTGTGGCCAAAAGCTGAGGCAATGATTGCAGTACTTGTATTTCTCGACTCACGAGGCTTTATATTAGAAATCACCTTAATGGGAGCTGTTAGCATTGCAATAACTCTTGGGAGCACATTCGAAGATATATAGGTCAAATGCTAGCCATATTTGTTCTTATCGAACGCTTGAATTCAGTGAAACTGTTTATACTACTATACCAGACGAGGACTTTGTTGTTTGTTTGACTGCCTGGCAATACCGAGAGGAAGGGAGATACTTATTGTGTGGTTTCGGAATTCAAACACTGTATATCATAACTGCAGCACACAGCATAAAAACATTGTAGTTTGCACAGAACATTCCTGAGTTTGTGTTTGTTGCTTGCAGGGATTCCATGATAGTGTGCTCCATCTGCAGTGGCACAAGTCTCTTTGCTGGACTGGTCATATTCTCAGTTCTAGGTCACATGGCTCACCTCCAAGGCAAGGATGTCTCGGAGGTTGCACGATCAGGTAGGCTGGTGCAGAAGACTACTTTGCTCACAGTCTTTAGGCATTGTATCTTGAACATGCAGCTAAGTCCACTCGTTCGATAGAGGGAAGTGCGAAATTGTTTTGGTCATTATGGGGTTCATATTTTGCTCGTAATGTTATGTGAAGGAATGAAATTACACATCATGCTAATTATTGCAAAACAAGAGTACTAATCTGTCTGCACTATTTTTTCATTATTGACACCCGAACATTAGCAGAAAATGCATAGCAACAGCTTTTCCACATGCATAATTCTTGCTCTAAGTCCGACGAATGCTCTAAGTCCGACAAGTAAGGCTAGATATCTTTGGCATTCTGTTGCTGGACATGTATTAGATAATATATTGCTTGAACATTTCACTTGCCATTGGCCTCTAAACTATCCAACCGCTAGCCATAGTTTTTGTTTTCTTTTTCTTTCAAACGAAAAGCATATCTCACTATTTTTGAGTGGAATATGGTATAAATTTGTTCATGCAATTATTCAATAGATTAGAGTATTACCCGAGAAATACTACTACAGTGTATACGAAGGTCAAAATCATGCTGGAAAGGAGAGAATAAAAAGAAGCATTACTTAATGTTCCTTATGGTTAAGTCATTAGATAAAGTTTTGCACAGTGCATGACCATGTCATGGTGGTGTATGGTATTGTCAGTACAATAGTGAGCTCGTGTCTACATCTCATTTCTAGAAATTTGTTTCTGTGTCTAGATGACACTCGGTATGGCAGCATCTCAGCAAAGCTTTGTTGCGTGACTCAGAACAATAACAAGGGAAATATTTTGCACTGATATTGCCTTGCAAAGACTAGCTGTAGTTCGATCTTTCCTACCTTTTCCTTTCCTCTATGAATGTAACAGAATAAGGGGTATGTTGAAACTTCTTTCAAGCGAATCAGCTGAGGCACTTTCTTCTTTGGGCAAAAAAAAAAAAAAAAAACAATTATCTCATGCTATCACAACTTCTCACTTTGATTAATTAATAATACGTCACACAAGGGGGCTGTGTTTAATTATTAAAGTGGACACGAAGAGAATTTAGCTAGTTTATTCATTATTGCAGTGTAACTAGATTATAAGGACAGGCAGAAAATTTAATGAGGCGCAAAGAAATGCATACAAAAATGCATACAAGGCTGAATTTGCAGATTCATAACATTTATAGGCTTGTGTCAAAATGCAAAATTAAGCTTTAAAAGGGAGCTTAGATAAAGCACGACTCCTGCTTTCATATTTGCATGACAAAAATATTAACTGCAAAAATATAATGAAGATGCATGCTTTCTTGGACATTCTGATTACCACAATCATTAAATAGAATTGATGCTGCACTAAACATACCAGAATTCTCTGCTACGACTACATCTGTGCCCAGGTTTTTCTCATCAGTCAAGTGTGCATTTAACTAAACTGCTCTGCTTCCACTCATAATTCCCAATTGTACCCTGTGCAGGCCCAGGACTGGCTTTCCTGGCCTACCCCGAGATGGTGGTGCAGTTACCCTTTGCACCGGTCTGGGCAGTGCTCTTTTTCCTCATGCTCATTGTGCTGGGTATAGACAGCCAGTTTTGCACGGTCGAGGCACTTGTCACGGGACTCGTCGACGAGTTTGCCTCTACGCTGAGACCTTACCGGCGCCTCTTCACCCTGAGCGTCGTCGTCATCCAGTTTCTGCTGGGCCTTCCCCTGGTCACCCAGGTATGTGTGATAGCGTGCATATGTGTAATAATGTGCAGTAGCAATTCTGCAACAGTAATGATCCTGTACGGCAACCGCTACACAGTTATAGGCACAGTTATAGGCACAGTTATAGACACATTATAGTAGTATTCATGTGACGGTGGCAGGTATATGCTGATATTTCTATGTATGTCACTGTGAATTTGTAAAATTGGCATATCCACCTGGAAAAATTTCTCCTGTCCAAACGCAACAGCTGATTTTAGCATTCTTTGTGGATATGTGACTTTCAGCTAGCTGTGCAGCGAGCAGGTATAAGTGTCATGATAACATTGAATTATTATGGAAAGTGTAAGTGGAGAGGAGGAAAGTTCAAGCTGCAACACTGCTCTAGGCTGTGCATAAAGTGGAGCATATAGGAGTTGCATGGTCTTTCCTCACCTGAAGAGGGTAAGATTGAGTAGAAAGGAAGTCACGCATAACACACTTTGACCTTTTTTCATCCAAACTGCACATATTAATTAGGCATGCCTGTATTGGGGACTATTTGCCTTTGGGTGAAACCATGGTTTCATCCAATACTTGTACCTCAAGTAGATATCTAAAAAATCGGGTCAACCATTGATTCTCACCAAACATTACAGAAAGTATAGTTAGACAGTGGACAAGTTTGAAGGACCCGCATAGAAGACTAGCGAATGTCTTGTACTTATGTTTGAGAGGTGTTTTCAGTTATCAGTTGATCTCGAACTTTTAATTTTGTCGTCTAGAATGAGGCTCAATCCAAGGATAAGTTTGCTAAGTATGATTCAGAAGTGACAGGCCGTACTGTGAGTATCGACGTCAGGCATTAGTGCGATCATGACTATGCCCATGAATTACATCTTACTACAAGGCTTCCATGCATTTAAAATCGCTGCTATGATGTTGAATTGATTTTAACTTTTTGTACATACATAACGGGCAGGTCACAGACGCAAAATTTATGGCCATGGGTAACCTACACGATCAAAAGTTTGCAATTTGTGAGAACCTATGAAAGTAGCTTACAGTCAGAGTTTCTTACAACGTAAATCTCATTAGATTGTTTAAAAAGTATTTTAAAAAGTAGCCAATTTTATGCCGCATACAGAAATCAGTGTGGATAGTTATGTTTGCTGTAAAAAAAAAGCAGTTAAATCCAAATTTTGGAACTTTTATTTGAGCAACCTTTTTTTTACCCCGAAATAAAAGAAATGCTCCCAGTTTTTTGCACCCAAATTAACAAAGATAAAACAAACAAACAGCACTATGTATACATTGTAATTGATTATCAGCGGCGCAGCCTAGTTTAATGCATTCATTTTCCTTGTGAACATTTTCAGGGAGGCATGTACATCTTCCAGTTGATGGACTTCTTCTCAGCTAGCGGTGTCTCACTGCTGACTGTCGTCTTGTTCGAGATTATCGGCTTTGCCTGGATTTATGGTAGGCCGGTGCTGCCCTTTGGCAGTCATCTTTCGCACTCTTTCTCAAGCCTCGTGAGCTGGCACCCACACACGTGACTGTCAATCTTGCAGGTGCGAAAAGGATCTACGCCAACATCAAGGACATGGTAGGCTTCACGCCAAACAAGTACTTCTTCTTTTGCTGGCTCTTCGCAGCTCCGTGCGTGATTGTGGTGAGTGTGCATTTTTACGTTCAGCAGTGAACGTGAAGCATCACAGTCTCTTCACACAAAGTACCCAGAGTTTGTGTGCATCGTACTAACACAGCAAAACATACCTGTGTTTTGAAGTGTTATCTTTATTTTCTGCAAAGTATGAAAGCCGTGAACAATTAAGTAAATGCTGTTATTTAGTCTTGTGCCTCTGGCTTAATTATGTTGCTAAGGTGCTGAGAAGAGTAACTAAACAAGCTCCTGTCATTTGTTGCTCTGTCATTGTCCACTGCAAAGAAGCAGTGATGCAACGACGGGAGATACGCAGAGGAGGCTTACACTCATAACTAAGGCTATTTTAAAAAATAACGAACCGAAATGCATTTTAGTTAACTTGTCCATGAGGATCCAAGCAACATGCTTGGCTGATATAAAATCACTCAGTTGAACGAGCATATTTGATACAATAATGAAACAATTCTCATGCCTTAAAGAAACAGAAATTCTGATTTGAAGAGCTTTGGATTCGTCTTTAATCTTTGTAGTGAACTTGGCTTTTATGATAATGTTGTTGCCAAAGTGGATGTCCTCCTGTAAAATTTCTGAGGAGAGGTGTGCATGCAAGTTAGGATACTGTAAATTTTCTAAAATTTTATAGCTGCTAACTTAAATGAGTATGGACATCAAATTTGTGGTTTCAAGTTTTATGCTTTTTTAACAATGCGTAAGACATTACTGTACATGGGCCGCGATGTGATTATTCGCCTACGACTGCTAAATAATTTACAGTCAAATTTCTTTTCTCACCTGTTTTGGTTTCAGTTTGGCGTCAAAGTCATTCAAGGTCATGTGAGAAATGAAAAATCGGCGATATAGTCCTTCCTCTGTCATTTTAATTCACTGCGACGCTAATGCAAGCCTCCGTCATGATCAGGAATCATAACAAGTTGGATCAACGATTAAATTGTTGCTTTTTCATGCTGCGTATAACCTAGACATGACTGCAATGTCGTAGCCATCTCTTGGCTGCTGAAACCGAAACTGAAACTGGTGAATGAAGAAAATTCGATTACAAACCACGTGGGAATCCACATACAGAAATGTCATATGCATTGTTAAACAGAAGAAAAATGCCACCAAAATTTGATGTCTATGCTCCTTTGAAGAACATGACTCTTCATTTGTAGCAAAACATTTTACAACCTGTAAATTAAGTTTCTGCAACTGGTTTTGGCTGTAGTAGCTGGATTTATCCTGAACGGGTGCCACCTAAGTTCACATCTGTTTTTTGTCTCATTAGAGCACAACGTCAGCAGCGTAGTTCAGCCCTAAGGTATATTGAGGAACCCATCTCTAAGATATGCGGAAGAGCTTCTTGCCAGCATTGAAAAAGCCTCTAGTATAGAGACCAGGATACAAAAACAAGCCTACTCCTACTCTGTAGTAACTGTGATGTGGTAGGTTATGTCCAGCTTAATTTTTTTTCAATATGAAGTATAAGAAATTTTTAAAAATGTACTTGGCCAAGGATACAGCTTGACCGTTTCACTAGAGATCACATGCCCTCACTTCATTTATTTTGGTGACGGCCTTTTAAGTGCATGAAATCAGATATCTACTCAGTTGACTGCAGTATGTTTTGGATATAAAAAATCACTTACAAGGTATGTGCAGTGTGTAGGCCGCGTTCGCCATTACTTTGTTTAGAAAGCCCTTATATAGTCGAGTGAGCTTTCCTACGAGGAAGACAGAGAATTCAGCTATTTCACATTATATAGGCACCAAATTAAGTTAGGTCTCTCAAACAGCGTAGTCAATAATATAATGTCAAGTTTAATTACTAGAAATTCCTTGTATGGATGATCCATACCCCCAGAGAGTAATCTTCAAGTGCTTAATTTAATCTGAATATCTCGTATGCAAAATAAAACCGTCATTACACGCAGAGTTCCTTTTTGCATAAAACCGCTACAAAACTGGGGTGCTGGTTATTATGAGTATTGTTGTATATTTATATGCTCCGATTTTGTTGAGTTGCGCTAGCATAATATAATAGGTGCAAGCATGAAAATGGTGCATAATTACTGGGTCAAATTATGTTCACTCAAGGAGCAGGAGGCTCTTTCTTGTTGCATTATCAAGTGCTACACGGTAAAGTGAAACTATATAACACTGGAGCTCTGCAGTTTCTTACTACTCGCTGTACAGCAGTTTTAGAATCACTAACCAGACGATGTTAAGTATAGTTAAACTCTCGATCATTTGCAGGGTATGCTGGTGTTCTTCATAGCTGTGCCTGAGCCTGTGATGTACTCGGACCACTATGTTTACCCCTGGTGGGGAGAAATGATCGGCTGGGGGATGGCGCTGGCTTCCATCATCTGGATTCCAACCTATGCCATCTACTACCTCTGGAACAGCTCGGGAACCCTCCTTGAGGTGTGTGCAAATGTATAACTGGTCTGTGCTTCCCTGCGCTGCAAGAAAAGGCGGGCATAAATATTTAGGTGCACAAAGTGCATGTGGAAACAGACATTGTCATAGGTGCATTTGGATATGTGCTGATGTAGTCAACACTCAGGCTCACTATGCGAGTTCTCAGGCACAAATGTCTGCACGTAGCGAGCTGACATTCTGTTTGAAATTGCTTACTTTTTTTTATTCCTTTACTTGTTTCTAGAATTTCTGCCCATATGGGGCAAAGTTATGTTGTTAGTACTCCGCCTATATGGAAAGAAGAGGTACAGCTTTATGGAAGCACGCTCCTCTATCAGTGTAGTGTATCAGTATGGTTTAATTCGAGCCTGACAACTAGCAAAAAACTTGTGGCCTGCACCAACTAGCAGCTTTGCAGCATATCTTATTTGAAGCAATGAGATGAATGTTCATTGAAAGACCTTTTGAGTTGCAATATTTGGGAAAGCAGTTAGGACATGACAAGAGTAACAAAACTGAGCTCGCACACTATGTAAGTTTGTAGCTTCTAGAGCTATTTTTTTTTGTGACTTTTAAATTCATAGTTCTTAATGACACACATACAACAAAGAATAGATATAAGTAGGCGTGTATTGGTTGAGTATGCCATCATAACAGCAAAACAGCCTTTCCTGTCAAAAACAGCTTTGTGCAAGCTAGAAGCGACCAGAAAATTAAATGCAGATGACTTCGTCACTGGCGGATTTTGCTGTATTACATCACAATTAATTTAATGGCAGGTTTGAATCGAGAGGGGGGGGGGGCACATTTCAACTTTCTGCAGTCATGAATGTTCTTTTTTGCAGCAGGACAGATGTTAAACAGCCAGAAAGAGCCAGATAATTATTTTTGCTAAGAACAGTAATTGGATACCGTTGTTTCTTGGTGAATATGTGACAGATAATGCAATGACAGCGATGTAGAAGGATTCTTCGAATTCAGCAGACTTTGTTGCTATGTGCTCTAATTCTTTTGCAGGGAGCTCACAGCTTAGGACACATATGCATTTCAAGCAGTATAGCTGCTATTAAGCCAGCATAGAGAGTCTACAGAAGTTTGAAAAATATGTCTAGAAGACTTCAACTCCAAGGCATCTTAAATATGTCAATGCAAAGGGTTTGGAGTAGCACTAGCTTCGTTAAGCACAGTCAACTTGAGTCAAATCATCTTGTAGCCTAGTTTGGTGTCCTGTACAAAGGACAATGAAAACGAAGCAAGTTGCTGCATTGTATTCTTCTGTCTTTGCTGTTCCTTTTGCAGCGCATCAAGAAAGGCGTGACCCCACAGGTCGTACCACGCAAAGTCCAGGAAGGCAGCCCCACCTCGGATGAAAGCTTGGCCTTAGAGCCGCCCACCAACATAGTCCGAGTGCTGCTCCAGGAAAAGTCCTGATCACAGTCACCACACCACCAGTATCTTGGTCTGAACCTCAGTTGACTTGTTTGCGACAACACAACAACGTGCGGAAAGGCGGGGTCGAGAACCGGTTTGGCGAAACTTGACAGCGGCTTGTTTCTTTGCCTGTTGGTTCGGCGAGAACCCGCTGTCTTCCCTTCACCTTATTCTCTTTCTATTTTCTCTTCGCCACCCTTGTCTTTCTTTTCGTCCCCTTCAAATTCGCCAAACACGTTTAATGGATACAAAACCAACAACAAAACACCGGTTCGCGCCCGTTCCAGTCCTTCCGAAGAAGCAACGCGTTTGCTTAAAACCAAGGGCCACTCGCCCCAAGGTGCAGCAGAAGGCGTTCAGATCACTCGCTGCCGCCATAGACAACAACAACGCCGATCGATTGTTGTTGATGGTTTTAGACTACCCTGTCTTGTGGTTAGTGTAGTAGGATCCAGGACACTTTTGTTTCTGTCGTAGTTCATGACAGGGGGGTTAGCAGGAGAACGCCGCTATTTTCAAACAACACTACAAAAATCAATGAATGCAGTCCATCGCTACGGTAGCCATTGATTACAACAACCAAAGAGTTCAGCCATGTTAAGGTCTGCGACACAACAACATTGTTCCTTGTCATTGCCACGCCATGTTGTAATGTGAGCGCAAACAAAAGGCCGCTATTACTTGACTGAAGCACAGCGGTACTGTAACAGTATACTGCAGGCTATTACCTCACACATAGCTCTCGCAAAGGGCACGTGGCAAGGAAAATGGTTGCACCAGAGACAATATGGTGATCTAATTTGCTGAACTTGCTTCCTTAATTTATTAAAACTTTACATACTGTGCTTCCCTGCCCCTGGGTATGTTACCTTGACTAAAGCCGGTCTTCCATTGCAGTTAATGCAGGGACAGAAATTGTTGGTAGCAAGAGCAAAGGTAATGGCGTAAATTTAATTCAGTTAGTCAATGAAGACATTTGTTTGCACTCAGCACTTAAAAATTACTCTGGAAGTAGCAATGCAGGAAATCTGCATTGTGACTGTGTTGCGATAGTCCTAAATTACAAAGGGGTAATTGGAATAAATCCAGAGAATAGCCACATTGCTGTTGTTGTTATGCCACCTAGTTAGTTCCACAGTGTAACGTCTTGCCAGATTTCCAGTTGTCATTGTGATACTGTAGTGTTGGCGAGTAGATTGTGTCAGTTAGCTAGGAAATCGCGCGGCGCACGCTCGCGGCTCGCATGGAAAGTTGTGATTACGTGGCAAAGTATGCGACGCTGCCATCAATTGCTGCCGTGAAGCAGTGATAAAAGCTCAAACACTGCTTACGCCAGTAAGAGTTTAGATGCTGGTATCTTGACGAACCAGTTGGAAAGAGGGTTACATTCCTCTGTGTGGGCAAAAACCCAAGGTTGCAGTGGGACACTTTATGGATGGGTCAGTTTAAATAGTGCTCTCACATTTTTTATTCTTTGCTGATAATAAGATTTGTGCTGTTTTAGATTTTCCTCTAGATGCTCTTCTTGCATAATACTGTGATTGAATTGCACGTTGTCGTGACACAGGACAGCAGTTCAACAAATCCTCTCAAGTGCTGAACATATCTGCCATTCCACGGATGAATCTCCACTCTGCATCGGCAATTGATAGAGCAGATACAAACTGTAGAGAGACACATATGTTGCTTGCTTTACGTCTATCGCTAAGAGGAGACAATCAGCGAGGCACCAATGCTTAAAACTTGGACATTTCATATTTGAATATCACATGCTTTTGCCACTTACACGTTTAGCATTAATTTTCAGCAACAACATCTGATTGCCATTTAAATCCAAAAGTAATGCAAATTCAGTACTGCAAGGCATTTTATTTGATTGCTCAACTAATTAAGTGTCAAGATATCTTCACAGACAGATTCCCATTGTCGTAGGAAAGTAAATGTCAGAATTATGTTTTGCTCTTCATCACTGTTGTCCCGTGAAGCATATGTATAAAAGCTGTATATAGCATGGAAAATTTGTCACGAACTCATGTAATGTGCACATGATTGTGTAAGGACAGCACAGAGCATTTTGTTTTTGTTCACTGTTGTGTCAAGATTTATTTATGCCTGTTATACCAAACGTGGGCAAGAAAATGTTCAACACCCCTTCTGTTTTCCAAGTAATGCTTGTAAGAAGAGAAAAAAGTTCTAAACTTAAAGTCAGCCAACTTAAAGTGGAGACATGGATGTAATGAATTGGCTGTAGACTGTGACAGAAGATGTCTTGTATCTGACTAAGAGATTAGAAATGGATGCTCCGGGTAATTATGATATCTATAGATACTGAGATAGAGATAATTTGTGGGTAAAAACTGGTCTCTAGCTCAAGTAGCAATTGTAAACATTCTGTCCAGTTAAAGACAGCTGCAACATTTTTGTTTGCAGGCAGCATTTCAGATTTACAATGCTCTGTCTTTACATCCTATTGTATAGTACAGTCTTGCAAACTAGTTCCTTTTATAAATGTTATCTCTGTGCTCATCAAATAAACAGGGGTAAAATGACACATGCTATAAATATTATTTTTTGATCACTTTCATTAATTGTTTTAGGCATATTTAGTATTCACGAACCACTCACAGACAAATGTTTTATTTTTACATTCTACTTGTACTGGCACAGATGGAAATCAGAATGCATTGTTTATTGACTATTGTATCGGAAAATGCTGTGACCAACGAAGTGACATTATAATGGTCTACATATGTATTCCTCGTATATAAATCTCTGCATTTTCATTTGTGTGACAATTATCACCTTTCTTTTTGTATTCTTTTTTGTCCAGTTTTGTATGCATTTCCTTGAACAGTAGTACATCACTTGAATGAACTTCCAACAGTGGCTTGTAAACACAGAACTTGCCCAAGCAGAGAATGTTCAAATATTGGTGTCACTCATCTTTGTGACGTATCTATACTGTGTGTGTTTCTATACATGTGTACGTATTCCTTATTAGTACAAAATGACATGCCAAATCCATTTACACTTTACTCCGAGAACAGGCAATAAGCATGGGCACTATGCTATCTAAATGACAACTTGCTTTGCATTCTCATTAATATGTCAATATTAGACGCCTCATACTGGAAAAAAGGTGGCAGTCAGTATCGCGTCATTTTGACACCTGCCAAATGTGTCAGGTGGGAAGTCTCCCTTCCAGTCTGCTAGGGGAGAAGCTGGAAGGCGGCCACCATGGGAAGAGCCTAAAGATGGATGACCAAAGACGACTCAAAAAAAAAGGAAAATGACTTAAGCATGACAATGAAATTTCTGAAAAACACTTAAAAGCAAGGAAAAGACTCAATACTATTGTATTGTCATGTCATCACATCGTATATAATTATTATGAGGTGCCCTATAATTTTTATGCAATATTACATGGTTACCTAGCTTGCACTGAGGGAGTGACAAGAAGTTATGGTCAGATATGAAGATGCGGCCCCTTTGCAGTTGATTTCTTTTTTTTAAATACTGAAGGGCAGAAACAGTAATGAAATGTGAATATGCATGTTAGTAATCGCCGCCATCGGATAAAGAACTTGCATTTCAAATGCTTCGTTTCTAGCCCCGCTGGTTTTGGTTGGCCATCAATGCACCATTTGAATTGCCTGAGTGTATATTTAGAGGCTTGCAATATAATGCAGCTAAGCATTTATCCTTAATAGTTTGCTAGAGTGCAGTATATTCACCTGTGACTGGCTAGGGTGTTCAGAACCACAATGCCACATCGGCGTGGTTAGTTTATAGCCACTAAAGTGAAGTGCATTCGAGTGAAGTCCGACTGTTTATATTCTCAGTTCAGTCCACTGTGAACCCCGAGTGGGATACTCTGTACATAACAGCATTTGTATATAAGTCGTATATGTACCTGTTTGTGCTCTAGTTAGCTGAAGTATCAAATAGGGACAGTGCCTTGGATGTAACTGTTGAAGGTGATAAAAAAGTAAACACAGTGTGAAGTATTTTGGTAAACAAGGACACCATAGTAACTTTGTACTATTTAGCCTGGTGTATGACATGAAAAGGTGCTTGCAGAATTTTTGTAGAGCGTACAACAGATGGACAAAAAGCCAAACTGCAAACAAAAATGCAACTGCATGTTTGCCAGCATTAATGAGCAGCAATTCTAACAATAGCCATTCAGAACCTGCTATCACGGTGTTAAAAAGCTTCCAGATATGATAGTGCATTGTCATTGAAGTGCAAAGAGGCTTGTGTGCTGAGGTCTATATAGGTGCATGATAAAGGTTAGATAGCTGAAAGATTTGGTGGTAAAATCAGTTGTGTGTCCTTATAAGTAAAATAATAATATTGACAGATGTGTGTTGTTTCGTGATAAAGATTTAAATCTTAATTAAGTGAACAACTGGCATCATTGTCTCAAGTGTGATAATATATGACACTGTGTTTCAGTATATGCATTTAATGTAAACGAGAAGCCCCAAAATTGGATGAAAGCACCCTCAATTTCACTACACTATTTTAAAAAATTGTTTCTGTGAGGTGTAAAATTACATTTCCAAAATTCAAGATACAAGGTGGGTTGAAAACTGCAAGTGTTTGATGTTTGGCACCCATACAGGCATGAAGTGTCAGAGATGGCAACCATGGCCTGCTGAAATGAGCAACTAACTAAAGTAATGCTGTATAATGACATTGTTGATGAGCTAAACCAGTTATTGTAAACCTTTTGTTTACTTATACAGTTGAATAGCACATGAAAGTTATAGCTGTCAAGCAAAACATTTCTGGAGCTATATATTATTCATTCGACAGATGTATCACACACTGGCTAACCGGAAAAATTGTTGCTTGATAGTTAGGGCACTGAGCATGCATGACAAACTGATCTAGCAAGTTGTGATGTTTAAGGATGATAATTTATGCATAGTGGCTTTTAAATTCATTTGCAATTAGTTTTTCTCCATGCATATGAGTACTTCTTTGAAGGAACCCAATCTGTAAGCAGATACACTGATTTGCACTACTTGTATCTTCAGTCCCAAGGCACACGATGTACACCCTTTGTAGTTCATCCAAATAGAAATAAAAGATGCAAGGTGAAAAGATATATGCTGTCTCACTCTCATATATTGAACAAGCATGGGTCTTTCAATGAAAGCCTGACCTTTAACATAGAAATGTTGATAGTTTTGCTGCAACAAAATATGTCATTCAGATATGGTTTTTTGACACACAAAATAACCACCTTTAATCTTCCTGAAAACTAATATTAGAGTGATATTTCAAAAATGCAAAAAGCATGACTGCCATTACTGCAATGCAAAGACATGCCAGCTGTACGTGTTGTCACACCTATATATGGGTCGGCTGTTATGACCAAACCCATGCATGTGATATAAGAAACAAAACATCTGAAGCTGGATGTATCGAATAGACGAACATCTCCTTGAGAATCCCGTAATAAATATAACAGTAGTGTGTGCATTTCCATATTCCAGCCCGGCGGAATAATCAATGCGCCGCGGTTCTGTAATTGGGGCATTCCAAGCGATTCCCGCAGTCATCAGCAGGCGATCTCGGAAAGGAAAGGCCGCATGCCACATTATCTCGCGTGTTGCCTTGGAGGAACTGGACGCGCAAGTTTGCCGTACTAGCGACGCAAATACGTGTAACCACGTCACGAGAGGAGCTCATAGCCTGACTGCATGCAAATGGCAATCAGGCACCAAGGGGAAAACAAGCCTTACCGTAGGCAAACAGCTTTGTGTCGTGGCGTGCAGATAGCTGGTGTACTGGTGCATTTTTGTCCCATTCGCGGCGCGCTGTGTTCCGTGATTGCAGAGATCGTAGGCACAAAGAAAAAATGCCCACGATTATGTTACTTCCTAATGCGAAATTTGAGCGCAGCTCATCAGCTGTTTCATCTTTTCGATAAATTGAGGCAAAACGAAGAGGCGTCCGTGTGCTGCGCGATGTCAGGGAACGTTAGATACCCAGGGGCTCGAAATTACTCCGTAGCCCTCCACTACGGCTCCCCTTTGTCTTTCCACTTTCACTCCCACCTTCCTCCCTTCCCTTACGGCACAGTTCAGGTGTCCACAGAGCAAATGTGACAAATACTGCGCCTTTCCTTTCCCGTGAACCAATAGAGAAAAAAAAAGAGGCAAGGATTTCGAGCGCCCTCGCCTCCACTCAGGAAGAGGGGGGGGGGTCTCCTCTTTCTGCATGGCGGCGACGGTGTTCTACGCAGCACGTTGTGTTGACTAGCTAGCGACGTCAGTCAGTCGCTGCTAGCGCTGCCTCCGGCGACCCCCCCCCCCCCCCTTTTTTTTTTCCTCGTGTGCTCCGGTAGCTGCGCGCGCTCCTGCCCCCATCATTCGCCGCTGAGTGTACCCTCCCCCCTCCTCCTGCGAGGCTCCGGTGGCCAAAGCGCCGGCTCGAACGGGGGGGCTGAAAGGGGGGCGGAACTGGTTACGAGGCCGACGCCGACGCCGCCGCGAAACCCAGGAACGGCCGCCAAAGAGCTGCGCTCTAAAATAGCTAGGAACTGGATGCAACGGTGAATGTGGACACATATGCAACTTTTTTTTTATAGAGAGAGAGAGAGAGCTACGCTACGCCAGCCACTTCGCCTCTTCACCGTGATCGCACTTTCGTCCTGATCGCACCTTGACTGTGGTCGCACTGCCCTTGAGTCGTTGCCTAGCAACCGCTAGAAAAAGAAGAGGTCATGGTAGGCCGTAGCTGGCAGCTGACATGGCCGAGCACTAACCGGACGCAGGACATATGGGAGGGTGATATAACAATTAGCCTGCCAAATCCTCTGCATTCACGTTATCCCTAGGCCACGCAGGCATGTTCATACGGCTCGGTTAAAGTGGGGCTTTATATGTTGGCTGGTACCTTATACTCTATCGCGTCATCACGAAGGTGGGAGTGGAAAGAAAGAGGAAGCGGTGCCGTAGTGGGCGGCTTCGGACCACCACGCAACGAACGCTTTCGCCTCATCGCACTTTAGTGGCCAAAAGTGCCCCCTATGACATAAATAAAGCTGAAACCATAGAGTAAACTACTATGTGCAAAAGTCATGTATTTACTTTCAAGGCGAACCCAAGCGTAGCCATGCACATATAGCGCTTGCGTAACTCCAGGTTTAACCACAAGCTAAACCACAGTTAAATTTTATATATATATATATATATATATATATATATATATATATATATATATATATATATATATATATATATATATATATATATATATAGGAAAAGCGCGCTTATCTGTCACACATCCTCGTGTACACATGAAATGGAAGGGAGGAAGCTGGGATTAAAAGAGGTATGAAGAGAAAGCGGAAATGGCCAAAGCCACTTTACAGAACTGTTCTCAAGAACTGCATCATTTTACCCATACTATCATCATAATCACTAGCGCTACTATCACCATTATCGACTAAATTTAATATTTTATTATCACTAAATCCAGTGTCATTATCACTACTATCATCATTATCATTACCCGCACCGTCATTTGACATGAAGACGACAGGAACGCTAGGAAAGCTAGAACACACCGGACACGTGAGAAACACATTTTAATTTGTGTTTCTCAAGTGCTCATTGTGTTGGCCAAAGTCAGACAAAGATTAATATGTGGATTTGGGAATAAGCCTGATCCGTATTTTGCAGCGAAAGCTACACTGCGCTAGGTTTTCAAGCCGTCGTCGTGGCACCTTGCCACGTGACCGTTGCCTAGCAAGCTGGGCCAGGAGTTGGAGGAGGAAAGGAAAACAAGACGAAGAAAATGAAGAAGGAAAAGAAGAAGTGAAAGAAGAAAAAGAAGACATAACTCGGTAGTTGGTAGAGGCGAACGACAACAGCGAGTTGCTAGGACAGAAGGTTCGTTCGAACGTTGTGACGGCGGCACATTAAACCCAAGTGTCTGCAGAAAAATTTGCTGCAACACTCACAGCGTTCGCTCTGTCACTAGGTTCAAGCCATGCTTAAACCTCCACATTTCCTTCGGGTCCCGCCGTGGAGGTGGTTAGGATACCTGACTACTGTGCCCGAGGACGCGGGATCGAATCCCGGCTGCGGTGGCCGCTTTTCAATGAAGGCGACAAGGCGCCCGTGTGCTGTGCGATATCAGTGCATGTAAACGAACCGCAGGTGGTCGAAATCTCCGTAGCCCTCCACTACTGCTTCTCTCATAGCCTGAGTCGGTTTAGGACGTTAAATCCCGCAGATCAAACCTTATTTTTTGTTTGATTTGAAATGTTGAAATTGGCAATGAAGAGACAAATAATTAAGCCCAGGAAGGCGTGTTAGTTAGCGCGCTCGGCTGGTGATCGCAGGAGTAGGCGTTCGATTTCCAGTGGAAGACTATTTTTCCAAAGGTCCTGGCTTGTTTGGTCACGCATTCCGCGCACAACCACTTTCTGCGCATGCCACATGATGAGCCATGAAATGCGTTGACATTAAAATATCGACCGACTGGGGATCTTCAACATGCATGCACTGACGTCGCACAACACACGGACGCTACTCCGTTTCGCCTCCATCAAAACACCGCGCGGCCACTGAGGTTGGGTTCGAACCCGGGTTCTCCGAGCGTATTAACCACTGAACCACAACGGCGAGCTCTCACCCACATCTGAAGCGAGGCAGGAGCCTGCTTGTTGTCAAGCCGCTACGTTAGGCTTGCTGTGCTGGATTACACTTGCTTCCAGATTACAGATAACTATGTTTGTCATTTGGTTTGGTTTGGTTTGGTTTTGGAGTTTAACGTCCCAAAGCGACTCAGGCTACGAGAGACGCCTCAGTGGAGGACTCCGGAAATTTCTACCACCTGGGGTTCTTTAACGTGCACTGACATCTCACAGCACACGGGCGCCTAGCTTTCCGCCTCCATCGAAATGCTGCTATATATATATATATATATATATATATATCGTGGATGGTTCTATATACGCAGAATCCTCTGCATTATATTATATATATATATATATATATATATATATATATATATATATATTGAATTAAATTTCCCTGCATATATGCGCCGGGCGATTGCGCCATCTACAGGGAGCGCCATGACAGCGAGCTCACGCGACCACGTGTACATGGGCTGTGCCTAGCGCTAATTTTTAAGGCGAAAGCTTTTATTACCTCATCGTTGTCGTCAGCAAACGTGTCACGCTTTTGCGGCAGCTGTGATTGGTCGAGACGGGATGACGTCATGGAGGTCTCGACCAATCACAGAGCACCACCACAGTATGCGCGAATGCGTGCCTTCCACATGCCAATCACTTACTAATTATTGGCTGTACAATTATTTGCGTGCGTTGCTATAATTAATAATTAATGCCACGCACCCAGTAAAATCAACCACACGACAGTAAACGTAGAACTGCGAAGATACAAGGAGCGCGATCTCGTCGCTACCAAGCAGAATTCACAGATAAATGCATTCGCAGAATGTGAAAGAGTAGTCGCTCGCTTTACTCGTAACAGCATTCATCGCTACGTGCGCAATAGTCGCGTAACAGAATGCAACACTCGCTTTCGCCTCTCATCACTTTAGTCGCCAGTGTCCTCGAATTTTTTTCGTAGATGTAGAGTGTAGGCATGAATTGAGTCATTCAGCCTCACAAAAAACGCCGCCAGCCTAGAATGACACAAATCGGAGCTAAATTTCGCAAGCGACCCCTACATCATGCGCAGGGCGCGCGCACCTGCCGTCGTCAAATGGGAGCAGTTTAGAACAGTCAGATCCAACCAGGAAGGGAAGCCCATTCGAGACATCGGGGAATGGGCAGAGCTAGGGGAGGACGCCACAGAAAATGCCTATAGCCGCCTTCTGCATTTGTGGGAGGCTAAGGAAAGCATTGAAAGACGTCAAAAGAAACAGAAACGGAATCGAACCCAACGGACAAGATTGGCGCGACACATAGGAAATTGAAGATTATTCATTTATATTATGTGGACGAAATTGGGGCAGTAAATGTGACCAGATGGAGGGAGAAATGAACATCGCCAGAACGTGGATTATCCTCCACAATTTGCTCGACCCGGAAAAGTCGAAAACCCAATCGGGAATCACACTCGCCAAATCTCGACGCGCGTTTGACGACGGTGACGACAATTAACATGCAGAAACGGAACCTACATGGGTGAGAACCACCAAACTCCCCTTGCAGACTACGAGGCGCTCGATGCTCCCCTCACAGAATCGGAAGTTAGAGCGAAATTAGGCATCGCACAAAGTCTAACCCGGGGTCCTGACGGGATTATAAATAAAATGCTGAGAATCTTGGATTGTGCCTCGATAGGTTGCCTAACGGGATACATGCAAGAATGCTGGAATGATGGCAAGCTGCTAACCCGGGGTCCTGACGGGATTATAAATAAAATGCTGAGAATCTTGGATTGTGCCTCGATAGGTTGCCTAACGGGATACATGCAAGAATGCTGGAATGATGGCAAGCTGCCATAGCAATGGAAATCGGCAAACGTCATCTTAATTCTCAAGCCGGGCAAGCCTCTACGCTCGGGAATCTCAGGCACATGTCGCTTATATCGTGCGTATAGGAAAGAAAATGGAGCACGTCATCCAAACGAGATTAATCCAGACCTTTTCCTTTTGGTTCTGGTTCCGAATTCCCTATATCATACACGTAAGTCATCGTTCTCCTAAAACGCCCGAGTACGCTTTCCGTTGGGTTAGCATACCTGATTATAATAATAAGATCCCCTAATCCGCTTTAATTCACAGATAAACCAGCAACACTGATTAAGATGGATCCGGGTGGAATAGTGGGTCAGGTTATAAAATAAGACCCGGACCATCGTTGCCAAATTTTTGGGACCTGAGCGCGCAATGGCCCACAAATTCGTATTAGTGAGTTAATTGGGGTGGATTAGTGGGTTGGATTCCTATTCAGTAGAGTTAGTTGCTGAGCTGTACTCTTGATTTAAGCACATAGTTTTCAGCGCAAAGGCACGCGGTCAAAGGAAAGAAGAAGGAAGACTAGGGACGGAACACAGCGCTGACTGACAACTGTTTCTTCTTTTCTATGGCCGCATGCCTTTGCGTTGAGAACTATGTGCTTAAATGGATTCTTGTTATCCGCAGGTGGCCCACCCCGGTCGGATTTTGGGGGCTCGGATTTCTAGAAAGCAGGTCTTGGTGGCCGTTCCTGGCTTGCGCATCGTCGTTGTCGTTGGTCCATAGTCGGCGTAACCACAGCTACCTACCTGCCAGCAGTAGCAGGTGGCAGAGGTCTCATTTTAGGTTGCGTAGTTAAAGCAACCAGCCCCGGTAAACAGGTACTAGCATAGCGGGGATATGGAAATCCTCTCCTCGCATTTAGGAAAGGGAAAATGAGATGCAACGGGTGCCTTTGGCTGTGTGGCGAGAGCGAAGGAATGTACAACCGGAGTCTAGGATGGTGACCACTCAGATATAAGGATGCTATGAAGAGGGTCGAATGATGCGAAGCCTCAGGCCGGGTAAAGCCACGAGAAGCCAAACTACCGTGAAAGCGTTATTAGTACGCCCGTATGCTACGTGTGTGTGATGAGACTGTGTGAAATAATACATCGAGTGGACAGAGTGAAGGATCAATTAAGGTGGTAGACTGTTGGGAGGATAAGATCAGGAAGTTTGCAGGATTTAGGTGGCGGCAGCTGGCACAGACATGGCGAACTTATTGATTCCAATGGCGAGCTGCAGCTGGAAACGCAGTCGTGTCACATTCTTAAATGCAGAGTCGCCCAAGTATTATTGCGGTTCGCGCAGAGGATAAACGCGCCTACGTCACCCACACGCCACTCGAGGCGAGGTCGACGAGGCATGGCCTCCTTTATAACAATAAATGGGCAAGGAGTCTAAGAACTGGGTGTCTGCTGAAGCATGGTTGGGAAAATACAGTACTAACTCTAACGGATGATATGTAGATAAATGTATCTCATAAATTCTTTGCTGCAGTATATTTCAAAGCTAAAATACCCGAACAGCATGCGCTCAAATTTCACACTACCATTCCTATTGTAATCTACAGCATTCCTTTTTTTTTTATGTTTGGCGGCGCTCTCACGTTTCAAGGGGGTCACATGAGCTTGATGAGGTTGCCATTCTCTAGAAAAATGGGGGATTTCGCAGCAGATTAACCGGATAATTATAAAGCTGCGCTGGACGCACGCGTCTACAATTTTTCAGACTACAATAAGACATTCGCGACGTCTGCAGAGCGTTTATATTACACCTTTCATGTCGATCTTTCATTATAGATTTTGTGTGTGTGTGTGTGTGTGTGTGTGTGTGTGTGTGTGTGTGTGTGTGTGTGTGTGTGTGTGTGTGTGTGTGTGTGTGTGTGTGTGTGTGTGTGTGTGTGTGTGTGTGTGTGTGTGTGTGTGTGTGTGTGTGTGTGTGTGTGTGTGCGCGCGCGTGCGTGCGTGCGTGCGTGCGTGCGTGCGTGCGCGCGCGCGCGCGCGCTGTCATACGAAGAGTCCAAAAATCTAATTCTACTGTACAAGCTCTAAACTAATTGCCAGAATAATGCCCGCCGCATTGGCTCAGTGTTTAGAGCGTTCGGCTACTGAGCTGTAGTGCCAGTGTTCGAACCCGGATGCGGTGGTCACAACCTAGGAGGATATAAACTGCTGGAGTAGAAACCTCCGCCTGTTGCAGCCGTCTTGCGCTGGGCAAAATGCGGGTAGCACAGCGCCTTGGTACCGCATAGATGAAGCCTTCCAGCACATTTCCGAGTATTTCTAGTTCATGCTACATAACACAATGAAAACAAATATTAAGCGAGGCTTACACAACTCGTAGTGGTAGTAGTAGTAGTAGTAGTAGTATCAGTAGTCGGCACCACCTGTCTAAATAATCGGGGTCAGCGTAAAAAATCGTATCATGGTAATTTGTGGTTATAGTGATTGATGATTGATTGGTGTGTGATAGGTGATGAGAAGTTAATCAAATACTTGCGATTGTTGCAATACAGAAATGAAAAAAAAAGGAAAGAGGAGGGTTCTAAGGTGTACGAACGCTCTGAATGAAAAGTCAATGCATGATGAGGCTAATTAAAAATTTAGTGTGCAATTGATGAATTAATAGAAATTTAAAAAGAAAAAAGGGGCTTAAAATGTATCAAATTGCTCGGAATGAAAAGACATTGCTTGCGGATGCTAAGAAAATGTGGAGTGTATAATTGATCAATTATTTGAAATAATTGAAAAGAGGAAAATTTGGAACAGGTGGAGTTCGGTGGTATCAATGCTCAGAATGAAAAGCCAATGCTTGATGATATTAAAATATACAGTGTGAAAAACGTGCTGGCTGGTTTTGGGGGTTTAACCATCCAAATCGACTCGGGCTATGAGAGACGCTGTAGTGGAGGGCTCCGGAAATTTCGACCACCTCGGGCTATTCCACGTGCACTCACATCGCACATCACATGGGTTTCTTGCTTTTTGAATCCATCGAAAAGCGGCCGCCGAGGCCGGAATTCCATCCGGCATCCTTGGGCATAGAAGTGGAGTGCGCTACGGCGGGTCTAGTGTGTATATGATCAACTGAAATAATTGAGAAACAAAGCAGTGAAAAAAAGTAAGGTACAAAGGTTTCAAAATGCTCCGAATGAAAAGCCAATGCTCCACGACGCTAAATAAATAACAAGATTCAGGGTAACTGCTCAATTAACTGAAATAATATAGGCAATGAAAATTTTTTAGAAGTGGGGTCAAAGATGGAAACTGCTCAGAATGGAAAGCCAATATTTGCTGATAAGTATTGGAGCAAAACTTTTTGAAAATTTTTAGAAAGAAAATTAAGAAATCACAAAATTCAAAAGTGCCTCGCCGTGGTTGAGCAGTGTTGGGGCGCTCGATTACTTTGTCCAAGGATGCAGGATCGAATCCCGGCCGCGATAGCCGCTTTTCGATGGAGGCGAAAAGCAAGGCACCCGTGTGCTGTGCGATGTCAGTGCACGTTAAAAAAACCCCAGGTGGTCGAAATTTCCGGAGCCCTCCACTACGCCGTCTCTCATAGCCCGAGTAGCCCTAGGGCGTTAAACCCCACAAACCCAAATTTCAAAAGTTGGTTGGTTGGTTTGTGGGGTTTAACATCCCAAAGCAACTCAGGCTATGAGAGACGCCGTAGTGGAGGACTCCGGAAATTTTGACCACCTGGGGTTCTTTAACGTGCACTGACATCGCACAGCACACGTGAAAGACCGTTGTCCGTGGGTGTGATACGCTATCGCGTCCATATCCTTAACGGCAAAGCGCAAGTGTCCCCTTAATTTTCAACATCTATTTGAAATTTTCTTGGAAAATGGTGCGTTTGACTATGTTGTTTTTGCCGTTCATTTTCGCTATAGTTGCGTTCCCAGCGTGTTGGTTTAGGGGTTTTTGAAAATAATCAGCTCTTTCGTTAATTCTTTTTTCGACTTTCAGTTAATTACATGGTCAGCTACACACTCTGAATTTTCCTAATGAGCATAGGCTTTTCAATATTATCATTTTGACATACTTGAACCCCCTTTTCCAAGTTTTTATATTTTTCTATTATGGCAATTTAATTGATCAACGATGATCTTTTTTAAATTAGCACCAAGCTTTGCTGTTTCATTCTGAGTGACGTGCATGCACGTTACAGCCATCGTTTGATTGATGAAGGTGACCGAGTGTAAAGAGTACCATTATAAACTATCGGCGGCCATACGCGAATACCACTTAGTGATCTATGTCATTCCAATGCTTAACGCATCATTTTTTAAGAAAATACGGAAGCCGTAAAAGCGTGGTGATGTCTGTCTGTACTTCTGTAACGTTTAGTTGTCATACAGACGTTTTACACGTCTTATCAACAGCAACGCGCCCGTATTATCTCTGCCAGATGTATCTGTGTTCAATGGCGCACACTATAGGCATGGCGGCAGCATTAAAAATATATACATCTGCGAAAGCCTGTACAAGATAACGCTAATTAGTTAGAGACCCTGAAGCTGTACAGCTTTCCTTTGTAGCCGCCTGCATTTGAGTGAATGCTCACTGATTTATTACAAATATGCTCAGCTTTGGAGCATTTCTCCAAATACTTAGCAGGCATCGTTCCCACTCCGGGCTGTTGATCGACTGAACCATCCTTTCTCGGCCTACCACCTTCTAGACATCCCGCTTTGTTCAACTTGCAGAACAACTTCCCCAATAATTAAGGTGGTGGTCAACACCCCGGACCTTAACCCAGGACGAAATTTTCTTCACTTGCGAAGTTTCCGTGAAAGCTGTATAGCTTTCTTTTGTAGCCGAATGGTTGCATTTAGGGGGGATGCTAATTAATAAAATTAAATCCTTTTACGATCTTTTTTCGGGCGCATCAGTTGGAAGACAGCTGCTGCTTCTAAACCCCATTCATCACTGTTTATGATAAAGGGTATCTAACATATTAGCGCGAAGTTGTACTGGCTTTTGTAGTTGTAGTTTTAATGTTGTCTCCATGCCTAGTGTGCGCCACTGAGGTGAAGCTGGGGTCTTCTGACTTTCCCTAATTTCGTGCAGACAGAAACGTCGTGGAAATTTAGTTTGCCGCTGAGCGCGGCTTTGCCACAAATCCGCCTTATGCTCAGAACGTCCGACAAAATGTTCTGAACAGTGTTTTATGGTTGGTTGGTTGGTTTGTGGGGTTTAACGTCCCAAAGCAACTCAGGCTATGAGAGACGCCGTAGTGGAGGACTCCGGAAATTTCGACCACCTGGGGTTCTTTAACGTGCACTGACATCGCACAGCACACGGGCGCTTTTGCTTTTCGCCTCCATCGAAAAGCGGCCGCCGAGGCCGGGATTCGATCCCGCATCCTTGGGAACAGTAGTCGAGCGCCGTAACCACTGCGCCACCCCGGCGGGGTTGTTTTATGATCGCACTAAAACGTTACAATCATTGCGAATAACTCGGCCGCGATCTGCATATACGACTATAGTTTCTTCGGGAGTTTTCAGTTTGAGGCAAAATTTATTTATTTGAAATATTCTTATCGGTTGAAAAGAAACGCTCCGAATCAGTTAAACATATATAACTTTGTAAAATCACTTCCAGCGAAACAATCCGACCTCTGTGGTGCATGGCTGTCGGCACAGTGATACACAAAGCCGACTGCTTGGCCTATTGCGGTGGAAATGCGCATGAATCTAATTCACGCACTGTTTAATTTTCACGAACTTTCCTTTAGCGCCTAAAAGGGACATATGTAAGCAGTTATCCCGGACTTGAGAGTGCCTGCAAATGCGTCCCATCTAATTCTTATCCTTCTTATATTTCAGTCTATGGCCCGTCAGGAACACGAATGCATGTCCTATGGGTATCGAGTAAAAGGGCCAGAACAGCAATTTCTCGGAAGAAATAAAGTCTTGCTTTACAAAATTATCTCTTCCTACATGCATGGAGAGTATGTGTTATACTTAAGGTATAACTTACAAAAAGAAAAAAAAAAGAAAAACGAAAGTGGAAGTTTGCTATGAGCGAAAGAGTTGCCTTCACAATAAAATAAATATTCTCAGGCCGTTTACGATATTCCTTAATTAATGCGAAATTTGAGCGCGGATCTTTAGCCTTTTTCTTTTCACAGAGCGAAGGAGAACGCGAGGGGAGAGCGTCGTAACAGGAAGCCAGAGAGAGAGAGAGAGAGAGAGCATCTAGGGTGTTTGTTGATGCAGTACGACGAGCGAGCGGCACTTCTTTCAATAAATTCTTTATGGTTCCTAATTTTTTCTCTCGGTTACATAGGCAACGACATTAACAGCGACACTTTTCAACCGCCAAGCACGGCCACAAGAGCTTCGCTTTAAAACTGTCTCCGATGCAAGCGTTCAGCTACTGAGAAGTTTCAACACGCTAAAAATGTGGGTGTATATATATATATATATATATATATAGACATGGATTGCTTGTTACTAATGGGCCAGAGTTAAATTCAAACAGGATGTCACACAACTTTCCCGATTATCTAATTTATTCCTACAGTTTCGGACGGTGGACCGTCCTTCTTCAAGGTAGAATTGAGTATATATATATATATATATATATATATATATATATATATATATATATATATATATATATATATATATATATATATATACGAGCTTCAACAATCAGCTCATGTTCAGTAAACATTTGGCCGCGTGCTCACAAGTGCAGCAAAACTTCAAAACCTTCAAGGCTTGGTTTCTAGAGTCACTCTGACTCCGGGTATTGAAAACTTGTTTGTCATCCGTTCCAGTCATACAAAATGTAAGGCACAGTGCCCTTCGCTGTGCTACAGTGTACTAGCATTCTAGTACACTGTAGCTGTGCTCTCTCTCTCTCATCTCCTTTATAAAATTAATCTTAAAGCACAACATACTTTCTTTTTGCAAGTTGTTTGCTTCTGTGCAGACAACCATAGGTTATAGCTGAATTCAGATATTGCTTCTGCTGTGTGAACGTTCGCGAGTTCTCGAATTACGTAGATCTGCATTGGTGAAACTGGGCCAATGGTCGAAGGTCCAGCCGAGTTTACGACTTCTCCCGCAATAAGTGTACGAAGTGGGAACCCGGAAGCGTGAAATGCAGACGGCACGCACACTGAACGAAATACCTTTACTGAGGGCTCTCGCTCAAAACCTAAGTTTATGAAATGAAAACGGAATTTAGTGTATTTCGAGTGTTTCCCAGATCGCCGTGTGTATCCTTGGTCCTGGACCACAGTCAAGTTAATGGTCAAAGGTCAAAGTGAAAGTGTACAGTCATATTGCGGGGGCGCCGTGTGTGAGATGTGACGCGATGCCATGGGACTACTGAAGTCAAATCTCGAGTAAATAAGGGGGCGTGCTAATTCTTTAGCAAGCATAACCGCATAGCAAGACTCAACGCTTTACCAGGCGTAGCCGCGTGAATCTATGGTGACATACTCGGTTTAACCAAAGCTGAACCACAGCCATTTTCTCATACCAACAGTTGCTAAACCACATCAGCACGTCCGCGCCCTTTGTATAGCGATAATGAATGGTTGTGCTTGTACAGCCAGGAGACGTGTGGTAGATCAGTCTCACGTTTTATTACCCATGCAAGTATACATTTCTGCTTGAGTTCACGGAAGAGCGTCAAAAGCACGTTGAACCAATACAGGTGGGCTTTGCAGGATATAAAAGGCGCTCTTCCATTGCTAAGGAAAGCGGATCGGGCACGGTATCGCCTTTACTTTGCCGTCCTTCACCACATGGAGCTTGCCTGAAGTATTGGGCCTGAAACAATGCTACATCTATCAATGCACAGCACGCAAAAAGAAAAAAAAAAAAAAAAAAAAAAAAACAGAATGCGTGAGGCAGAAGAGCTTCGGAAACACGCGGTCAGTCCGCGAAATAGTCGCACTTGTTTATTATGAATCATCACAGACCTTGAGATCACTTCGCCGCTGGAAGAGGAAAGTTCGTAAGGAGCAGACATCTACCTAATCATGGTAACCATGCAAAAAGCAGCAGTAGCAACTACATGATCGCAGGAAAAGTTCAACGGATGATGAATCATCTTGAGACAAACTACAAAGTTAATCTCGGATGTGGGTGCACGTCGTTCAGAAAGCTGTATAAGACGCTGTATACAGTCGTGCTATGGACTTTCATTTAGTATATAAAACGCATCAGCCTAAGAAAACCTTGGCGCTGCCATGAACTGTTCGCGTGACTTAAAATGTTTCTGTTCTGTTATAATATGCTTTTAGTAGTGTTGGCTTAATTGAAAATGCGTACTGCTGGCTGAAACAAAACTACCGACTAGAATTGAAGCGGACTGCTTATATCGCAAATTACACACGAAATTCGCTTTTATCGACTTTTTAAATAGCGCCCCTCCCATTCGTTAGACTGGCGGGAATATGCAAACGCCCCATAACGAGACGCTAGCTCAGGGAGAAATACAAGGAGCAGGTTGCGTGGTATAAGATGACTCTCAAATCTTTAGCCAATACATTGTAGTTTATATATTCTTCACGAGCCAGTCAGCAGCCCCAAGGTACAAAAACATCTGTGCATGGATCCGGTTTAGTGTGAGGAATATCGATAGCGCGAATATTTTGCAACATTGTACTTCTGAGTAACAGTATAGCCTTATGTATGCACTTATTTACTCAAAAGGTTCCACGTTTGGCGACTGAATAGATTGCGGTTGTGAGAGTACAATCAACATATCGCCAAGAAGAAGAAAATACACTTCAGTACAAGTAGATTTACACTATACTAGAAACTTGGAAAATTCGGTGCTTGACCCCTACAATCACAGCTATTTAGCCGATGAATTTTTTTTTATCTGTTAAGGGGAATAACTTGGAAGAAATAGACAACGTTTTTACACTAAACAAAGGAAAATCTGAGCTATTGCATCTCCCCCTATGCTATACCTATAGAAGTGACATTCATGACTGGCTCAAGACAGTGCCTCATTTTCCGCCAAGAAACTTAATTCCAGTACACACCATACCTGCGCGGCCAGCTATAGACCTCGCTGTAGTTTGCTGCCCCTGTTCTAACCCTTCCTTTCCTACGCCTTGCTTTAATCGCACTTAATCAGGACTTACGGACGATGTAAACCGGAATAGTTACCGGGAACTTTGTTGAAAGAGATACAGTAAACGCTTGTAAAAGTAACATATGGGACTTATCAAGCAGCCGGAAGACTATGCAGTCAGATCAAATATAGAAGCCAGACAGCTTCGCCCATACTTAGGCTCCGGGCAGTCCTTATACACGTGACCGGGGGCACCACAGCGGAAACAATGGCCTGGCGCACCCATGCCTGCAACACGTCGCAGTCGACTTTCGGAAGCCTGCGAGAATTCAACTGGTGTCCCGAGCGATTCGAGAAAATGCAGTCGGGTTCGCTCACCTTAACAGCTATTACACGGTCCATGAACGTGCTGTTGTTCAGACCGTCAACAGCGGCATTTGCTTCGCCGACGGTGCTCATGTGCACGAAGGCATAGTTCTTGATGATGTCGCACTCCTCCACCTTGCCGTACTTGGAGAACAGAGTCATCAGCGAGGCCTTGTCACAGCCCGGGGGAATATTTGCGACGAACAGCTTCCTCTGGAACAGCAAGATGAGACGTGATGCTGGACTCCGGTTGTTGTTGGTCTTAGAACAAATGGCACATCATATTGGACGATCAGCCAACAGTTGGGAGAGAGAGAAAGCTATTCATTATTATATTTCAGTTGCCGAAAAGAGAATTACAAGATATGAGAAGGGGAAATTGGGCAAAATCGAGAACCCCATCTGCCTCTTCGTCTTTTGAGGGGCTGACGTCGTTCTCTGCGGAATGTTTTGACGATAATATGAATTTTACCGTTAAGTCCTGCGTGCTTTTGCTTTGCGTGTGAATCATGGGGAGGGCCATTCGATACATATTGTTACGTGTATGCCATTGAAGAGTGCGACGATGGACAACAGAGAGAGAGACACGACGAAGCTGAAGCAACGGTTGGTGCTTGCCATAACACTTACGTCTGTCGTCTGCTGATGTGCTTTCCTGAACTGACCTTTGCCCCGTATCATCCTGGTGAAGGTGAATCAAGATCCCCGTACGCACCGACTAGCCCATTTACGCTGCCAAAAGGTGGATTTGAGCAGCAGCCGCCACCTACCTGGGATCACGACGTCAAAAACAGCCATGACGACCTCATCAGCACCAACCCGCAAGACCAGCGACAGCTGTTCTGGCAGGCCTGCAGGATTGAGGCGGCACATGGAGCTCTGGACTGAGGGCTCCACTCAGGAAGATAAGGAAATATAGAATAAAAGTTTTTCCTCCTCTTCCTCCTTCGAGGCAAGGCCTACCACCACGGGAACATCGCCTCGGCTAGTAGTACTCACGAAAATTCCCCACCCTCTCATATTTAATGGCGACGCCAGCCCAGACGTTGACGATTGGCTACATGAGTATGAGCGCTGCAGCAGAAACAACCACTGGAACGCAACCATCATGCTTGCTAACATCATCTTCTATTTGGCGGGAACAGCTTGAACATGGTTCCAAAATCACGAACAACAGCTCGTTACCTGAGACATCTGTAAGCAATAGCTTCAGGACTTGTTCGGGAAGCCCATTAGGCGGGCTCTGGCTGCAACAACGGAACTTTCTTCTCATGTCCAATCCCCCACGGAGTCCTACCTTGTCTACATTCAGGACGTGCTTGCGTTGTGTCGCAAGGTCAACAGCTCCATGCCAGAAAGTGACAAGGTAGGGCATATCCTCAAGGGTATTGTGGATGATGCGTTCAACATCCTATTCTGCACTGATTGCTCTACTGTCGACTCGGTGCTTCGCCTGCCGAAAATTCCAGCAGGCTAGACAAAGACGTCTCGTACATCGCTTTGAACGTCTTCTGAACACGGCGGCTACATACCTGGCCCCTTTACACCAGCCCTCCTATCCGAAGACCGGGACTCAGATCGTCCATAGAGAACTCGAGGCCCGAACTCTTGATCCACTCCCGTCTCCACTGCCCGACACAGGGGCCATGATACAGGCCGTTGTCCGCCAGGAACTTGCAAACGTCGGCCTCTCCTCCAGCCCCGTGTCGCCCCTGCCACCATCGCAACCTGTTCCTTTAGTGACTGCTGCAACCACCAGCCCAGCCTCCCCACGTCGCTACCCTGGTCACAATCCTGCAGAGTGGCGCACCTCAGACGACAGGCCAAATCTGTTGCATTTGCTGTCGAGCAGGCCACACTTCGCGTTATTGCTGTAGCCGTACCTTCCCCACCCCTCGCTCCTATTACAACGCTGACTGTCGGTACTACTTTAGACCTCAACGCTTTGCTCTCCAACCAGAGGAATCCCGCCCCGCCTATGATGGACCTGCAGACACTTTCCTCCTCAACCAGATCAGCCTCGCACCGAAACCGTCCCAACCTCGTCGCTCCAGCCGATCTCCATCTCCCCGAGCTCGTCGATGCCGTTCACCGGCATCTCTTCGCAGCTCCTCCCCATCATACGACGGCACCTACTCAGGAAACTAGCGAATGAAGCACCCGGAAGTGACGCTGCATTGCCGACCCGGACTGCCAACTCGGTACTGACCCCCGCACCTAGACGTAACCTCATAAGCATTCTTGTTGATGGAGCCCCAGTTTCTGCCCTTATTGGCACATGGTGCCCACATTTCTCTCATCGGTTCCTAGCTCCGCCGACACCCCAGGAAAGTCCTCACACCCGCTGCCTCATCTACCGTTCGTGTTGCGAATGGCAACACAGCTACTGTGATTGGTATGTGTACTGCACGAATTAGCACTGCCGGCCGCCACATCCCTGTGATATTTACAGTCCTCACCAGTTGCTCCAAAGACGTTGTATCATATAGGTCTCGACTTTTTAACTGCACACCCGCTCTCATTGACTGTTCTTCTGGTCTGCTTCATCTAGGCCCGCCGCTCTGTCCTTCACTTCACTTCACTTCACTACGTCGTCGAGCGAGCGGATTTCGCTCGCTCGTGTCTCCGAATGCTCAAATGGGAACCATCAAGGCGCATCTGCTGCTCCAAGCTCGTAATTCAGGCGCTGCAGGTTCAACCAAACTATCCGAGTGCGCACGAAATGCCCGAGTCGAAACATAACCAAAACTGAAGTGGGCGCCTGTGGCGCCTCCAAGTATATTTTTGTATTTGCCTTGCATCGTTTACGTTGTATTTTCGCCGTCGTTTACGTATGATAAAAGCGTGTTATCATGTTTGAGAAAAAACGTACTATTGCATTCAAACATACAACGTAACTCGCATTTGTCAGCCTCCGGGATTCCTAGCACGTCACGTGATTTGTAGTTGCGAGCCTCGGCCGTTTGGCTGTGGTGGCGATACCTGTATTTCTGTTATTCTTCTTTACTACCCTATAACAGCTCTGTTTTCAGTAAGAGTGGTCTTTTTGTAATCAGGAACTGGCTATCTATCGATGCAAACCCACTTCCTTTCTCTCTTTAGTGTCCCTTTAAAGACCCTCATTAGAGGGTATTACATAAGGGGTGGGGCGCACAGAAATGGTAAACAGAATAGGTAACATATATGTGTAAGTAAGTTATACACATACAAGATTTTCACTGCGCAAGTACACGTGTGATTCGTTCAAGAAATAAAGATGGACATGTGATCCAGCTCCGTTCTGAGAAGCGAGGCCACTTCAATTCACTTCACTTCACTGACGAACAAGTTCATGAAACTTCAACGCTCCGTCTGCGTTCCGCTGCATTTACTCGCCTGCCACCTGAAGCCGCTGCGTACGTGCTCATGTCGCCTGTTCCCTCCATTCCTGACGGCGACTACGTCATTAACCGACGTGACTCTGCAGCGTAGCATAGCTCTCCCTCACAATATCGTGCACGTAGCGAATAACCAAACTTATATTCCAGTCCTGAACTTCAGCTTTTTAGTACAAGTCCTTCCTGATGGCATTTCTCTCGCCGAACTGACCCCACTGCCTGACTTTAATGTGTCATGCACTTTTATATGACCCTATACTGCTGGAGTATTGACACGATCTGCACCGTCCCCGCCCACGGAGTCCCGCATATCAGGAATGGTTGCTCCTGACTTGTGACCTGATCGTGCTCAAGCACTTATGAACCTTCTGACTTAGTACAGTGGCATTTCCGACTTTGGTAGCCGACCCTTAATTGGGACAAATGTCCATCGTTACTCATGGTATCGATACCGGAGACGTCAGCCCAATTCACAGAAAACCTTACCGAGTTGCCATTTCTGAACGTCGCGTCATACTAGATGAAATGGACAAGGTGTTCACGAGAAACATTATAAGAACCTTCGAGCAGCCCCTGCGAGTCACCTGCTGTGCTTGGTAAAAAGAAGGAGAATACCTGGAGGTTCTGCGTTGATTACTGACACCTCAACAAAGTTACAAAGAAGGACGTTTACCCACTTCCCAGGATAGATGATGCCCTCGAATGCTTGCACGGTGCCAGTTATTCTTCTTCGAGTGATCTTCGTTCCGGTTATTGGCAGATTGCGGTCGACGAACGGAACCGAGAGAAGACCGCCTTCGTCACTCCCGACGGCCTGCACCAATTCAAGGTGATATCTTTTGAACTGTGTAATGCGCCCGCTACATTGGAGCGTATGATGGACTCTCTTCTACGCGGTTTGAAATGGACGACGTGCTAATGTTATCTCGAAGACGTCATTGTCTTTTCTTCGGCCTTCGACAGCCATCTTCACCGCCTTGATGTCATTCCTGGAGTCTTCCGAAGAGCTGGCCTTCAGCAGAATTCAAAGGCCGACATGAGCTTAAGGTTCGCAGACACTTGGTTGACGCTCGCGGCGTTCAACCCGACCCCTACAAAATTCCTGCTGTACGTGCATTTCCTACACCCCGCGGTACCAGTGACGTTCGTAGTTTTCTTGGCCTTTGCTCGTATTTTCGGCGGTTTGTTCCTAACTTCGCGGAGACGGTTCGTCCTCTCACCCTTCTTCTCAAGAATGACGTTCCATTCTGCTGGGCCAAGAACAATCTCAAGACTTTTCTGCGCTCATCCCAGTAGACCCATTTTCCCGAGTTGGCCTTGATCTCCTCGGACCTTTCCCCATGTCTGCTTCGGGGAATAAATGGATTGCGGTGGCTACGCACTATACTACGCGCTACAGTGCTCTACGCCAGCTGCTCACTGACCGTGGCCGTTGCTTTCTTGCTCTAGTAGTCGAAGAAATTCTCCGATACTGCTCCATTAAGTACTATTTCACCACCGCTTACCATCCATAAACGAACGGCCTCACCTAACGCTTAAATCGCAAATTCACGGACATGCTGTCAATGTATGTAACGACTGATCATCGTGACTGGGATATTACTTTACCGTTTGTAACCTCTGCGTATAATTCCTCCCGTCATGATACAATGGGCTACTCGCCCTTCTATCTTCTGTTCGGCCGTGACCCTTCTCTTCCATTTGACAGCGTACAGCCTACCACCGCTAATGCAAGTTCCTATGCTCGTGACGCCATATCCCGATCTGACGCCGTCCGTGTTATTGCTCGCCGCCGACTGGCTTCCTCCCAAAACACTCAAAAACGCAACCATGATTTTCATCATCGGGATGTCCACCGGACTCTCTCGTCTTGCTCTGGACTCCTGCTCGTAGAGTTGGGCTTTTTGAGAAGCTCTTGCCGCGCTACACAGGCCCCTACCATGTTTTACGGCCAGTCACTTCCGTGACATACGAGATCACCCCTGTGTATCGGCCACCGTACAGTTCGCTATGCCACGTACCGAAATCGTTCATGTCGCTCGCATGAAGCCGTACCACTCCAGCTGTAGTTCCCCGACGTAGTACGCACCGGCATTGTGCTTTCGTGGCGGGGTAATGTTACGTGTATGCCATTGAAGAGGACGACGATGGACAACAGAGAGAGAGACGAGAAGCTGAAGCAACGGTTGGTGCTTGTCAGAACACTTACGTTAGCCATCTGCTGTTGTGCTTTCCTGAACTAACCTTCTGCCCCGTACTGGTGAACTCTCAACATTGAATGCTGCGTTTTAGCTGCCCTTCCCCTCTCTACTGCGAACAACGCATCGTCGTAGCCAGTTCAGGCGCCGGAACTGCTGGCATTAGCAATGTTTGAATTAGCCGTGCTATAAATGAGCCAGTTGAATTCCTTCTTCCTTCTTGAACATGCATTCCCGGCTATATTTACTGTGATGACACGAAAACTAAACTGCCACGCCGAGATAAAAAAAAAAAAAAAAGCACAGCACAAAGTTGTTCGTGCCGCTTGTCGACGTATAAGAAAGGCAGGACCATGCGTCGTGCGTGTACACGGGACCAAACTGATACTGTTTTCTTGGTAGACATGACCAGCCACAGGCTTGTTACAAGAAATATGCATACATATCGGCTGGGTTAAAGTTAGAAAAACAATGCGTATGACCTGACTAAAATAATAATAATGGTCAGTACCACTAGTGTGCTTCCATCGAGCGGCCGTGTCAGTAAACTTTAAACACAGTTTGCCCCTACAAGGGAGTTAAAAGGGAGCAACGTGTCTCCTATCGCACTCCCCGTTAAACGCAGTGGTATGGCTGTATGCTACTCAAGCCTTCGTGCAGATTTAGGTTACTAAATACACGTAACTATATAACGCTCGACACAGAAGTATATTGCCACCACCTCCAATCACATTAATCTGATGCAATTATCAATAGCAGAAAGCTTGCATACTCGGCATTATACCCTGCTCGCATAAGGGAGCGCGCTATAGGACACGTTCTTTTTTTGCCCCCATTTTTTGGTTATTTCTGTTTAGACTGTACAGTTCATTATAAAACTCAAGAAACTGAAGGTAGATATTATTTCCATTTGAAATCTGTGGAATCGGCCGCAAAGGTATTCTTTTCAGGAAATCTAATTTGTTCATGGGTACATCGCATGAATGGCAGTGGCGTGTATGTGCTAATAGGAACAAGCCTGAACGTAAATGTATGGCGTTTGTAGCATAATTAGTGCTTCAGCGGCACAAGAACGCTTGGGGAGAGCGCAATCACCTGAGCCATAACGTGATATTTGAGGACCATACAAAGAAAAAAAAAAGAAACAGGATTATGCATAAACGAATTGTAAAGTAGTATTAAACTAATAGGATAAGTTCACCAACTCACCATTGCGATTTTGCTGTCCAGCTACGCCTGAAAAAGAAACAAAATATTAGTATAAAGGATCGTCGTTACATAGTGGCTACTGTATTCACCAAACAGATGTGCAGACGGCAATATCATTAACACATTTAGTCTGATTAAAGCCATTGGATGCCTGTGCACATTTAGTAATTCACTTGTTCTTTAATCAGCGAGCTTTGGCACAACAATTTACGGGCACTGTGCGCTTTGTTGGCAAAACAGACTGAACTACATATTGCGCTCAATCTTAAAGAACAGTGCTTACGATTTAGAACTTTTCAAGTAATGTGATGTTTTTTTTTTTTTTTTTCCTTTGCTGGGGCTTTCGAACTTTAATTCAGTGTTATTGGAAACAGTTCTACTAAAACATAAAGTGTGCATAACGTTGAGTATGTTCCGAGTAGATGCCTGAGGCCGAAAAGCATATATGTTGTTCCTCGCTGTTCCACCAGTGTTGTCGAATCGTAGGAAAGGCAAGCTACTAAGGGAGAAAGAGAAATCTATTTTTAACCCATTGAAATGTGGGAAATGTCTGCAGTCGCTGGAAACTGCTGTTCCATATGTTTCCTCGAGGAAATATGTAGACACGCAGTGAAAATGCCGAGCTTTTTGGCGGAGCAGAATTTCGGCCCGTCTTCACTTTACTGCGTTCCCGGGTTCGAACCCGACCACGGTGGCTGCGTTTAGATGGGAGGCGAAACGAAGAGGCGTCCGTGTGCTGTGCGATGTCAGCGCACGTTAAAGATCCCCAGGTGGTCGAAATTACTCCGTAGCCCTCCACTACGGCTCCTCTTTCTCTCTTTCCACTTTAACTCCCACCTTCCTCCCTTCCCTTACGGTGCGGTTCAGGTGTCCACCAAGCAAGTGTGACAGATACTGCGCCTTTTCCTTCCTGTGAACCTATTATTATTATTATTATTATTATTATTATTATTATTATTATTATTATTATTATTATTATTATTATTATTATTATTATTATTATTATTATTATTATTATTATTATTCACTTTACTGCCAAGCAATGGTCGCAAAGCCAATCAACTGTGCACGTGGCACATCGCACAAGTGCCCAGAGTGTGGCGTTCCGGATTCACCGGAAGGGGACAGTTTCATTTTCTCACAGTCAAGCCCCTGATAACTTTTCACATACACACATGATTCCTGAAATGCATCTGTGCGATGTCAGCGCACGTTAAAGATCCCCAGGTGGTCTAAATTACTCCGTAGCCCTTCACTACGGCTCCTCTTTCTCTCTTTCCACTTTCTCTCCCACCTTCCTCCCTTCCCTTACGGCGTGGTTGAGGTGTCCTCATAAAACAAGTGAGACAGTTACCGCGCCTTTCCCTTCCTATAAATCAATCAAACACATACATGATTTCTGAAATGCATTAAGATACATTGCGAACAATTTTATGTTGCTCTGCAGCCAAGGCCAGGGAGGAGACAGGTTCTTGTCCTTGTGCCCTGGACACAATCAGGACTCGGTCCAAGGTTGCGGAGGGGAGAAGGGGGTAATAAGTTAGAGAAATGGCGCAGGGTCGTTTGGGGGAAGGATTGGCGCTCAGGACTCACAAGACCCATCGGAACTCACGGTGGAAGAACTATACCTCACTGATCAACATTATGCATGGGATATATTTTATTTTCTTGTGCTTCTTTTCTTATGAATTTGATTAGAGGTGTTCACTCTGTTATTCTTTCACGAAAAAAATATTTCGTGGAAAAAAAAAGGAAATTTCGTGTTGATACCTGGAAAAATCCAGCTGACCAATGTGGCAACACTTTGTTCCACTCGTACGGCAAAGGAACTTGTGCTTTCTACGTGCCGACGTATTTAAATGCATTACTGTCAAATACACGCGATATAAATACAAATTATAAACTAAAGAAACTATTGCGTTGAACTGTTCTCACCTAACCACTTAATTTTGTGTTGGAATTCTTGTCATGCAGTGATTATTATCATTTATCGGCTGTCATACATTCCGCATTTCGTTTTTTTTTTTTTTTTTTCCTGCGCTTTTCATATCGCCTGTCGTTGTTGGCATTATTGGCGTTAATATGGCTTTGATGCACTCGCCTTCGTTCTCCTAATAGCTGACACATTTCTAAACTAAATTGTGTTGTGTGTCCTATTTTAGCTTGCTTTTCGATATTTATTCAATTACAGTTGTTATAAGGGTTTCGCTGTCTTTGGCAGGCCTGTAATTGCAAACTGCTTCCTCAGTACAAAATAATTAGGTCTCTAGATGTCTCTTAAGAGGCGAATGGCGAAAGCCTACCATTCCTATTCTATAATTTGCCTCCCATCGTTAGCCTCTTTTGGACTTTCGTTGCAGTGCTACATACAACTATATATTGGTTTACAGGAAAGGAGAGGCGCGGTAACTGTCACACTCTCCGGCAAGTGTGTTTGGACAGTACCAGTACACCATCGCTCCTGTCGCGTGGCGTTCCTTGGCGCGCGTTCAAGTGTGGCATTGCAGATGGCAGGAACGCATGCCGCCTCGGCCAATCAGAACGCCGCAAAAGCGGGACACTGTCCACGACAGCATGAGCCATTAAAGGTTTTAGCCTTAATAAATTGATTGACTGATTTGCTAAAGGCTTTCGCTTCAATTGTTTTCAACGCAAAAGGTTCGAATGGCCTTTAATATAGAGTCCATGCTCTTCATCTTCAAAATGAATCCTATCTCTTAGCACGTTTCATCATTTCTTCTGTATGCCCGGGCTACCTTGGCCGCCTTATCACACTCCCAGCGGACAGGCGTAGTTATAGCACAGCTCCTATGGTGGTGAATTGAACTTAATAGTTCTCACCATTATGACCCCAGCTCTCATGTATACAGCGAATGCATTGCATTCTACCAAGCTGTTCCTTTCCGTCGAGGAAATTCAGTCAGAAATTTGTAAGCTGAGTCGTCAAGATTAATTGCACACACAAAAAATAATAATAATAAAGATTGCACTCAGCTTCGCTTAAAAGAGCTTGTGACGCGGTCATGTGGGGGCATTGACTCAACTTCTGCTGGTGGCATTCATAGACTGAAACTTCATCTAAAACCTATCAGCAAAGACAGCTGCGCTGATCACGCCGAGAGCTACTGCACTGTTCCGGTCAAATAAGGCTCCCGGTCAGTGGAGTTTGCTGCAAGGCCGCCGGCAAGAATTTTGATTGGTCGAAAATGTTTGTCGTTATGTGTGGAGCCGGATAGAAATCTACTGCGCTTTACAAAAGAATATCAGGGAGGGTGAGATGAGTATGGATCTCGAGTCAGACATGTAGGGCACGCATGGCACGTTCCTATACCGCTATATGTTCACGACATGTTATTGAGTATGTGTGGAATGAGCCAATCATTAAGGGGTAATGGTTAAGCGATTAGCAAAGCGCATAGCGGAGTGGGATCAGCGTACGCGAACAAGAATCCGAAAGGGCAGCCGCTGATGGGTGATACTTAAATATTGACTTATAGAGCGCTCCAAATACTCTCGCATATGCCAGCTACACACATTTTAATACAAGACACTATTCTGATCCAATTGTGCTGTTTCTCCTGCATCGCTTCTCTTGGCGCTTAGCGGCTTTCTTGGTCCATCATTGGATGTGTTGCGTACTGGCTGAACCTATGTTGCAAAACCACCGACAATCCTAGACCATTGTAGGACCACCGTTTGCCGACGTATTTTTAATATTGGGCCATTGCCTTGTGCTGCCTGCGCTTTCTTTCTTTCTTTTTGCAGATGTGGGAAATGTAACTGGCCGTAATGTTGTAAATGCCAGAAAGGCAGTACAAGCTCTCGAGATAAATGTTAGGCCTTGACACTTGGTACTATGGAAACAGCATCTGATTGAAAGGAATAATAACAGGGCTTTAGATTTTTCCCACATATAGCGGCATTGTCATAGAGAACAGAATTGCACAGCACACGTTTTCTAATCTTTTTTTTACCAACTGTCAGATTATGTAATGCTTAGCTGCGAAATATTTTTTTGGAAGAGAAACGAACTAAATTAGGCATACTTCTTGCGTATATTTTTTAACTTTTTTTCAGACATAAGCAGTCATCGAAAATTGGAACGTTACCTGAGATGTTTGCTCTGTATCATAGTTGTGCCGAATGTAGAAAACATGCCATTTTTTGTGTCCTAGCGATTTTTTTTTTTTTTTTTTTACCAACCCGTTTCAAAGGGGACGCTTCTAATATCCATCCATCTATCCGGGTAATCTGATCTGAGGGCATAGGCCGAAGCAGAAAAATGTCTAAATATACCCGTGAGTGTCGATAGTGTTATGTTGGGGCGTGAGAGCCCCGTGAGCGAGGAACCTCTCGATTCGGTTGCTGGGTAGAGACTGCGTTCATTGTGCTTTGAGAGAGAGAAGATAAAAAGGAAAGAGAGAAACGCGAGCACTTGTGAAAAAAGGCATTGCTTCTCGCGCCTTGGTCCGCAATTTTTTTTTTTTTTTAATTCACATACCCTAAAGGCATTTTACGTGCATTGCATAGGGGTCTGAAAAGTACATAAATTCGTTATATTACATAACAGTTGAATATAAAATATAAAACCATAAAGACATATTTGTTGACAGCAGCAAATAACATAACTGAACAAAAAAATATATATATAAACATGATACACATACACACGTGGAACACATTGCTGGATGTAAAGTATAAAAGAATACACTTCTGACAACAATCTAATATATATCGCCATGGAGTAAGCACTTCTATTCGGTAACAAATGCGTCGTAATTTTTTTTCAGAAACAATACCTGCTGGTAGTTCATTCCAATGGTAAATTGCCAAGAACATATATGTGAATGTCGCAAAAGTTGGGTGCGAGCAATCTTGGGTTGCACTTTAAAGCAGTGGTCTAAACGGGGGAAAATGCGATGTGCTGGTGTGATATGAGACTCAGTGAACGGCGATGGATTGTGATAAAGCCTGTGAAAGTGACACATCAGGTTGATATGTCTTCGCTTTTCAAGTGAGCTTAAATTTAGTGATGATTTAATATCTGTGATGCTTGCGTATCCGGCGTACTTCCTTGTAATAAACCTAGCTGCCTTATTTTGAAGCGATTCCATTTTCTCTGCAAGATAGGTTTGATGTGCTTTCCAGATGAAACAGGCATATTCAAGCTGCGATCTTACCAAAGTTACGTACGCTAACAGTTTGGTTGCCTGATTAGCAAAGTACAAGTGGCGCGTAATGAAACAGAGGGTTTTGGATGCTTTAGTGGTTAAGTAATCAATGTATTTGTGCCCTGTCAAATCTGAAGAAATATGTACACCTAGGTATTTGACTGCAGGAACATTTTCAATGGACACGTTACTCGTAGAATAAGAGAATGAGATGGGCTCAGAAGTTCTAGTCGTCGTAAATGTTACAGCTTTCGTTTTTGAAACGTTTATTTCCATATGCCATTGTTTGCACCACTTAGCGATTTTGTTAAGATCTAATTGCAAACCATTAGTATCATTAGGGTCAGTAATCGTTCTGTAAATAACACAGCCATCGTCAGAAAGCCTAATTTGAGAAGTGAGGTTGCTGCTTATGTCATTAATGTCAATAAGAAAGAGGACAGGCCTAAGTACCGAACCTTGAGGCACACCAGACTTCGCATGGGTTAGTGTGGTGCAAAATCCGTTGGTAGACACAAACTGCTGTCGGTTAGTTAAAAAGTTAACAGTCCAATTCAAGGCCTTGCTGTTTATGCTCAGATTTGACAGTTTAAATATAAGGCGATTGTGAGCGACTTTATCAAACGCCTTCGCAAAGTCGATGAATATATGGTATCAATTCTCATTAATTGGTGCACCGCATCATGCAGGTCGGCCACCAGTTCGAATAACTGTTACTCACAGGAACTGCCACGCAAGAGTCCGTGTTGGTTTTGAAAAAAAAAAATAAAGTTATGTTGATTAAGGCACTTCATTATTGCTGATAATATGATGTGCTCCAAAATTTTGCACGGTACACTCGTTAATGAGATTAGCCTGTAATTTGAGAGGACAGAAGGAACTCCAGATTTAAATATAGGTATAATACGAGCGATTTTCCAAGCGTTAGACACAATTCCTGTATCAATAGACTGCTGAAAGATCGAAGTGAACATGCGAGCTATCACTGGTTTAGTTAGTTTGAGCAGTTTTGAACATATGTCATCGGGTCCGGGGACTGAATTAATTGGCAAACGGTCAATAGCTTGTTCAATTCCTTATTGTGTAATTAAGATGTCATTCATGTCCGCGTTTATAACAGCAGCATTCAGATCTACCGGAATTGGTGTTTCGTTAGCAAACACGGAGCTAAAAAAAATAGGTTCATTTCGGTGGCAACCTCACAAGGCTGAATAACAACACCGTTTTTTAATAATGTTATCAGGCTAGATGGAGGAGGCTTAGGATTGACTACTTTCCAAAATTTTTGAGTATTGGTTTTAAGTAAAGCGGATATGTCATGATTAAAGATTTTATTTGGCTCTCTTAACCTCTGCTTTGACATATTCTGGACTGCGCGCGTTAGTTATTCCAATCGACCTCAGATGTCGAACGTTCTGCCTTAGTATAAAGGCGCTTTTTCTTCCGGGTGCATCGCTTGACGTTGGAAGTGAACCACATACTCTGCGATGACGGATCGTCACCGTGATGTTTGTAATGAGGCTTCCTTTTTAGTTCTTTCAGCTTAGCGCTTAGTAGTTCCCAGTTATCATTTGAACAGCGGCTTGATAATGACTCCAGGAACTGCTCACTGAACACTGACAGTTCACTAACCAATTGTTGAACGTTTACCCGCGCGTAGTTGTAAATAGTTGTCTTAGCAGTTTGCGGTTTCTTTTTGTCTAGCGTGTATTCGCAGTGAAGAGCATTATGATCACAGCATTATGATGGTCCGAGGTCAGTACAGTTCCAAGACAACGCACGGCGCGGGTTGAAGGGCCCCCTGCTGGACTCTCAGCGGGAGGCTCGCACGTGCAAGGAGGCATTGCAACCGGAGCGGCCGTGCGTCCGTTTGCTAGGAGGCGGTGTGGCTGTGCGGCGGTTCACGTACACAACAGATAGTGTCTTTCGAATGATTACTTTGAAAGACGTTCGGAGAAAAGATAACAAAGCGTCGAATCAGGTCTTAGAGCGAGAATTTCGATGACAACCAATGCATGGCATAATTGTGCCATGTTGTGCACTACTACCGTCATAGAAATTGTTTCGCGTTCCTGAAGCATCATGTGTACAAATCAGTGGCGGATCCAGCATCCTTCAAGGACGCTGCCACATATTGACGTGCCGCATTGTTGGAGTAATTGTAACTCGAGACTGTGCATGTATCGTGACTGTGGTGAGTATATACCGAGATATTTTCAATACATCACATTCAGTTTCAGTAAATGCGTGTCAATTAATACGCACCAGGAAAACACATGGACAGGAAGAACGGACAATCGCCAATAACAAGGGACAATACCCCGGCAAAAAAGTACACTTGAAATGGCTTTTCTATGGTTCTTCAAATAATAATTTTTCTGTGTCAAACACAAGCTGGTCGTGGTTTTGAATAAGTTTATTTTTTCTTCCTGCGGTGTCACGACATAGAGGCTTTGTTTGTTCTTGAATTATTTTTTAGTTTTCAGTCCTTTTTACATGCTTTATTCCATTCACGAGTTGTAACTAGCAAACGTTTTCGCATACCGCGCTGCCACGTCAGAACCACACTTTAAATTAACCATCGGTCCACGCAAGCAATGGTGCTCTCGTCGAAGCGCTTTTCGCGGAAACTCATTTGCATGAAGCTTTGAAATGTAAAACAAGAATTCCTTTTTTTTTCCTGTTTTACAATGCGAGAGAGTGTTTTACATCACCCTCTCGCATTTCCTGTCATTCGTTGTATGCCCGCAAAATATTGGCATTCTCTGAATGCGGGAGACGCCTCAGTTATACAGCGGTCAGGCGCTATATTTCCAGACACCACGCTGAGGTAGTTATTAGTTTTTGTTTGTTAGGCTGGTCAAGTTTCACGATATGGCGAGCGCCACGGAACGATGCTAGCAGAGTCGCACTACGATCCCCTTGTATTGCGCGTGAGTCATTTGGGCGGCGGTGCCGCGCACCCAGGAGCCCCAAAACAACGACGCACACACGACGGCTTATGTTGACTCGTTGAGGTACAGTGGTTGAGGCTCTCGGTTTATTTACGCGAGTGGGAGTGGGACAGCACGTGGAGAGGAGAGATACATGAAAGGAGGAAAAAGGGAGCTGTCTGCGGCTTCGGCATGTTCACGCCCCATCACATCTCAAATCACTGGCCTTCGCGGGGTAGGAGCGTCTGCAGCTCGCCTCTGGTTTCGTTTGCGCGTTCGATGTGCGGACCATAATTTCTAGAACCCTTTAGTGTTTTCGTTTTCTTTTTGCAGCGGTCGTCTGGTGTCCGAAGACACGTGCATCTCCCATTTTCCACGCACCATACCAAACATAAGGGGTAGAAAGCGGAAAAATAAAGTTAAAATCGTGCACAACTAGGCTCCCACGTGCGGAGAGTGCGTAAGCATGCCAAATTTTGAGGAAGGCCCACCTCAATTTGCAAGCCACCACTGAGTTTAACTGTTATACTCAGGTTATATACCAATTTTGGTCAAAATTTGGACGTAGTAAAATTTCGGACGTCCAACATTCACACTTCTCTCCATACGGTCCAAAATGTGAGGGGTGATGTTACGCTCGTCAACGCGACATTTCACATCGCCTACGTCGGTATGGAATGCCAGGCGGGCGAGGATAGCAGTCCTCAACGGAAAGCGTGCTCCCTTGAGACGACCCGGTGCTTCCAGTCGTAGTCGAGACTCGAGAGCGAACGAAATTCTATTCCGACGACAGGCCCAGAGACCATCGGCGGTATGCGTGTTACGTTCGGCAAAACCCGTTCCTTGAGGCGTGTGACATGCGTGCACGTGATTACAGCCGCTGGTCCGATCACTGGAATGTGCATGTCGGGAGTCGTTTTGTGCAGCACTAAGGTGCGAGGGGGAACTTTGATAGAATCTATTGGTCCCGTACCCAGGCGTCAACTTCGCTCCTATTGGGGTGGCTGGTTATTCTTTTTTTACCGAGACTATTTAGTAAGGGGTTTGCGGAGATGTGTGTGTGTGTGTGTGTGGGGGGGGGGGGGCGGGGGGGGGGGGGGGTAGAGACGAGAAGCAATCAGCAAGCAGTAACCCCGTTCGTCTGCGCTCCGAGTAGATCTCTAAGGTGCCCGGCAGGTCCCACCGGTCAGCGCATCCGATCCGAGCAGCCTCTCTTGACGAGCATGGCGGGTGACAACTCGGACAGTGGTTCGAAACATAACTGGTGGCCTACCCAAATTTGGAGGTCACCATGGAAGTAGTAAGTGGTTTTATTATAGAATGAAATCAAAATAATAAAGGAAGGAACAAAGATTTTTTTTATTTGCCCATACCTGAATTAAGTTAGACATGAATCTTGGTCATATTCTGACAAGGTCTGATTTCTGAGGTCTACAGAGCATCGCAACACGGGCAGAACAAGGGAGATGGACGCAAACACGGCGCTGTAGACCTCAGAATGATGGAACAACAAGCCAGCCACGTAATAAGCAAAAGTCAGATTTCTGGGGGCCACATTTGGGGGAGGCCCACCTAAATTTGGAAGCCTCCACAGAGTTTCTCACACTCAGCTTAGATTATATACCAATTTTGGTAAAATTCGAGCGAGGTGAGATTTCGGGTCAAGGGGGCCAAATTTTAGGCGTGGCTCCCTAAATCTGGGAGTCTCCACTGAGTTGGCCATACTCGGATAAGGCTAGGCAGAAATTTTGAACAAAGGGTGCAAATTTTGAGGAGTGGCCCACCCAAATTTGTGTGTTGTGCATTATATTTTCCCTCATGTAATACCCCTGTATAGGTGCATTTAAGGTTCAGTCGAAACTCGATTTAGCGAAACCCGATTTATTAAAAAAAGTCCGATTTAACGAAGATATCTCGACTTCCCCTCAGACGCTCGTATAGTCCATTAATCCTTTGCGTAACTCGAAATACCGAAACAAATTTCGCTATCTGTCCCGATTTAACGAATCTTTTGTTGAAAATGAAGGTGAAAAAGTCTACTTTTCCTCTATTTTGTACAAAACGCCGAAGAATGTATTGACTGCGAACCAACGGTAACATCCTGCTTTTACCAAACTGCCCGGTGCGAAACGCGAGCTATGTTGATTTTAATTCACGAGATTTTGTCAGCGATAGAAATAACGCATGCCAACACCGGGGCAAATTACGGTTGCCCTTATTTTGCTACGACAATTTGCCGGAACACATGAGGGAAGAACGTACGAAAAATACGGGCAGATGTTTCTTACAAACCGTAAGCAAGCAAAGATCAGCGACATTTTTGATGGGAAGGAAATTAAATCCACTGGAGCTCTTCTTGACGAAGTACAAATTTCGTTGCTACTTTTCATACGCGCTATCGGTGTCGGTGTTTGCGCGAGCCGCAATTTCATTGCAGCAATATAGCATAGTGGACAAGTTGGTATTGCATTTAAAGATGACGCAACAGTATAGCTCCTCTTGGCCTTCGTTGAAGTTTGCTGATACGTCCTCTCAAAATATAATAATAATTGGTTCATAGGAAGGAAAAGGCGCAGTAACTGTCACACTGTTTCTCTGGACACCTGAACCGCACCGTAAGGGGTGGGAGGAAGGTGGGAGTTAAAGTGGAAAGAGAGAAAGAGGAGCCGTAGTGGAGGGCTGCGGAGTAATTTCAACCACCTGGGGATCTTTAACGTGCGCTGACATCGCACAGCACACGGACGCCTCTTCGTTTCGCCTCCATCGAAACGCAGTCGCCGAGGTCGGGTTCGAACCCAGGTCCAACGGCACAGTAGTCGGGCGCCTTACCACTGCACCACACCGGCGGGGCTCCTCTCAAAACACAATTTCATTTTCAGTGCATTTACGATTCGCAAATATGATGCCGCGGTACTTCCTTGATGTCGCGGCACCATATACTAATCGACTGTTTTGGATTAAGTGACCGATAAATGCCTCCCTCAATTTAACGAATTTCCCGATTTAACGAAATATTTCGCGGCTCCCCTCAACTTCGCTAAATCGAGTTCTAACTCTATACAATAAATAAATAAATATCCATTTTTCTGCTCGTTTGATCTCTTATTCCTTAATTCATACTGCGTTATCTCAGACGTGCTCATTGGCGCACACTCGATATATAAAAAAAAAAAAGACCTCGCTTTAACAAAGGTTCATGAAATGCCTACACGTGGCCTAAGAGCGGTGAGTCTGACGCATGGCTCAATGTCGTGGAAGGTCCGATTCTTATGTCACCCATCCACCTCGAAGCTGAAGCTCGAGTTCACAGTTCCTGTCATGTCACGTGTCCTCGTGACTTCGCAAAACCCCCCGCCCAATCAGTGCCTGGCCACGTCACCGACCAACTACAACCTCCATGCTCGCGTTTTTAGCTGGCAATGCCGGTGACGCCAACGACACTAAATTTTTCGATAAGAAAAAGCTTTATTCCAAAATTCACGTTTTTTTCTCCATACCTTCCATTCCTACTCCGCAAGGTATAATTCATACAAACAATGCCCACGAAGTGCGCTAGTTCTTCGCTAATGTTACGCCTTTAACCACCTTTGTCAGCGACAAGACGGTTTTATTCAAACATAGTATGTGCCTTTCTTTCGAAAACATTAATTGCCAGGGTAGCAAGAGTAGGCTTCACTTATAGCCAGAGCTATGACAATGCGAAAGAGGACACAGCATACATTACAATGCTGAAGTGAGCTGTAATCGGCTAACCCAGCGAAGGCTTCTTTTAGATCCCGATGCTGCAGACGAAGAGAATTTCAAGTTAACTAGCGTTCTGCGTTCATAACGTGGACACCAGGCCTGTCAAAGGTAACCAACGTGCCGACGCCAATGCCTAAGCATACGCCAACCGGGACGTGCACGACGGGGAACTTGACGCACTCACTAGACGCTATGGAGTCATCCTTGAACACATACCCCACCTTAGTCTACTCAGTAAAATCCATTACACAACATATGAGAACAAATGCCCACTGTGGGGGGATCCCCTACACTCTACCATGGGCGTGTCAAAAAACACAGATAGCGCCAATAAACACCACACCAACACCGGAGCTGTGGGAGGCTACGCTGTCCTGCTCGACGTCTGATGACCGGCTAAAACTGATCGACAGAGCGCGCAAGACGGCAAAGGCTACTGGTGCTCTGAAATGAAGGCCCCACCCATACCGGGAGAATTCCCTTTGTCTGAATAAAGTTTCTTTTTTCACTCATTCATTCATTCATTCTGCGTTGAAAAAGGTCGTTATACTTGCCAGCTAGCAGTATACGGCAAAATCATACAGATTTGAACTGCCTACTGCTTTAGCCACGTATGCTTGACTCACCTTGGGAGGGGTGGTTGACGGGTGGTTGACGTTGCTGCGTTGCCCCGACCACGAGGGTTGGTGATCGAATGAAGAGAGCGCCTGAAGAGAGACAGCCCTGAGCCCCGGGCATGCGTCCGGCCTTCGCAAGGGATCCTCCTCATCCATCCTCCTCCTCCTCCTCCACTCGCCTCCTCTCAGCCATTCTCTGTTCGCTTCAGGTGTCAGGTATAGAGTGCGGCCGCGCGCCCACGCGGAGCACGAAGACATCGTATAAGACCAAAGATTGCGCCGGAAACTTATGCTACTCTACACGTTCGTGGTCGAACGGAGGTGGTGCATCATATACATGGGGGAAAAATATACGTAAAAATGGTCCTACTTTTTGTTTTCTTTCTAGGTCTACGAAAACATTCACACGCACGCACGCACGCACGCACGCACGCACGCACGCACGCACGCACGCACACACACACACACACACACACACACACACACACACACACACACACACACACACACACACACACACACACACACACACACACACACACACACACACACACACACACACACACACACACACACACACACACACACACACACACACACTGCACGCATTCTATTTCATATTGGATTCCCCACACCTATGTACAATTTCGCCTTGAAGAGCTTTAATAAGATACAGACATTTGAGTCACTTCACATGAAGGACAAGGTACGTGGAGGGTGGAAGGTTATCGAAGAGGTTACTGTCCCTAAATGAACGCTAGTTGGCCTGATGATGATGCTCATTGCAGCATGAGAATCTAAATTTAGCACTCCTTCGAACATTTCTACATGCACGCCGATATGATTTGTACCTCTGCTCGTGTACGGAACATGAAGTCGTATTTCAGCCTTCTAATACACACACACAGCCACGCCTCGACTCATTGCAGTCGTTTCTCGACGTACTGCCAGTGCAAGCCAGTTGGTCCCGGTAAGAAGTACTTTTTTTTTTTTTATTATTCTTTCAACTGTACTTTTTTGAAAATGGTGCGATATGAAACGGTCACATCTAAAACTTCATGAACGCGATATTTTCCTGTCCGAGTACAGCCACCAGAGTGCCGCCTATGAACACGAAAACTTTGCATAGCTCACGCTTCGCGGCCTCAGTCCATATTTCCTTTTCATGCGATCGTTAGGCGCTTTTAGTTCTGGCGGGTGCGCGCCGAGAGAATCGCATGAGTCCGCTTGCACGCGTCGTTTCTGCCGACAGACCGGCAACAGGATTCCGACCGAGCTAAGGCGTGAGAACGAACCAACAGAAGGGAGACTCGGTTAATAGAAAATTCCGCTTTACGTGGCTTCTCCGCTGCGATTCAGCGACCGCCTCCATGACGACCATGCAAAGAGCGCTGGCGTCGCGTTACCGCGGTACGGCTTGAACCGTGGATCGAGGCTCCCCTCCTCGGGTTTCGACTGCGTAGTGGTGGTAGCACAGGATGCATGCGAACGCGCAGTTCTGTCTTATGTACGTGCGTTGGCCACTCGTACGAGCAAAAACAAGCTTCCGTGTAGAACGTCATGGTGGCTTTTGCAGATTTGAGCACTTGCATTGTGCACCCACTGGGTGCGTTTCGAAACCATGTGCACAAGCAACACGTATACGTGGCGACCCGCACACAGCCCTGACCAGACTTGTCTAAAGCTATCAAGCAAGGCGGAATTTTTACGCAAAGCGCATACAGTTTGTCTGGTCGAAAAGATGCCGCTGTACGCCAGTTTCATTTCAAGTATTAATTGTCGGAAGTCGTCGGAAGGGTTAGGAATGTGGTATAAAAAATGGAGGCATGCAGCTGATCGGTAGGTACTAAGTATGGATGGGAAGTGTGAATTGTGGTTGGCTTGAGAATCAAAATGAATAAATTTCAAAATAATAAATATAGAGAATAAAAATAAGAACAAAGGAAAACTGAAAGCACGGACACATTGTGTCGAAGATCGTCGAGAGCGATCACTCATTGTGCCGCAGTCCACCGTACTAAATGTGCCGAGCCATTGCGTCCCAGCAGGGTGTCGAACCGGATTCGAACCCGAGTTTTCACCCAGAACCGAACCGAACCCGGTTTTTTCTCGGCTTCTTGGAACTGAACCGGAACCGGAACAAATCGGAGGAACCGTTCCGAACCGGTTCGCGGTATGGCTCCGAGCCAATTTCACTGGCGACTTCATTGTTTTCTTTTACCGCTGCTTGTAAATGACTCTTCTCCAGTGCGACAAGAACAAAGGAAAATATATTCCCACCTACATAGCCTCAATCTCTGCTGTCGGACTATCGTTTCATCCCGGACACGGGTGGCCGCTGGTCTGCTCAATGACACCACTCATTGAGGAAGTTGCCCTGTTCGAAACCTTCCTAGCTGGTGAAATAATAGCACATAATTCGGAAGTTGAGTCACATATTTAGATAAATAAATATATATAACAATATACAACTCGAAAACGAATCTGTTAAGAAATGTCACGCAAATCATTTTATTTTCCTCTCGTTCGACGACGTCACAATGAGTCACATGGCACTTCCATTGCAGCCGTACGCGATGCTGACGCCGTTTGGTTGACCGAGACCACAGAAAGGTGAGGTGAAGCTGATGGTGCAAAGGCCGCCTTGGGCAGCAATTTACCGGTGTGCTCTTGTGTTTATCTGAATTTAGCACAAGGTTGATTCAATAAGTCTATTTCCCTTTTTGTCTTCTCTCCCTTTTGTCCCTAGCGATGCCTGCTTGTTTTATTTCCCGTGGCAAGTTAAACTACGCCAGGAGTGAGGCTCCGATGTTCAGATGTGAAGACTGAGTGGGGCAAAGACATGAGTGGAATTACTGCTAGGAGTATGAATTCACAAGGTCTATTTGGTGTCCCATCGTTTCGGCTGTGCAACTGTCGAAAAAAAAAAAAAAGAATGCGTTTCATCAGTATATCCACCATCACTGATGCGAATACCTAATATAGTCTAGAAAGATGACACTGAAAGCTAAAGGAACACTATTCAGATGAAAAGTAACTAATGAGTAACCTCCGGTCCACGGATTACGTGGTGACGAGTAGATCGGGGCAAAAACCTTGAAAAGCACGGAGAGGGATCAGGCCAAGCGGACCGTAGAAACCTGCGACTAGGCCATAAGGGGAAAAAAAAATAAACAGAGGAGTGAATGGCAGTAATTATGCAATCTGTGAACTGCAGCGTGAGAACCCCGATATCACATTACGTTGACGAGCGAGGAAAGGTGCAGAGCAAAACAGCATTTGGTCACCACATAGAAGCGGCTTCGCATAGGATCGCCGGCGGCGATCAAGTACCGCTCCAGGCAGCAGCAGAATCTCCCTCTAGGAGCTTAGGAGCAGACGATGAGCTCGAAAAATTTATTATGAAAGGGGAAAGGCTACCTGCAAGGACTCGGAGACAGCGGCAGTTCTCTCAAAACTGACGTACAGAGCCTGCACTGCGTATTTGAAAAGGTGCCCAGGATAAGCAATGCTTCGAGTGTTTTTGAAAATTTGGGAACTGAATGAATGAAATACTTTATTTAGACAAAGGGAAGTAGAAGTTGCAGCGCCCAGAACTGTATCACTGGCTACGATAGCACTTGCTGTGCCATTTACAAGTCAGCGCCGAGAAGGAATTTCTCTGGACTAAAGTATATCCTGTCTTGTCATCGAACCCGGATGAATTCAACAACCCCTGACAATTACTTCTTCCTTTGGTCTTTCTATGCTGGCTGTCAAAAAAAAAAAAGTTAGCAGCATTTATTGAGCACATAAAATATTTGCGAGCAGTCATGATGCCATGTCATGCTTGTTGTAAATTATGCGGCTAAACATATACGTCTAGTCTCAAAATGGTTCTAGAAGATATAGCTCGCCTATGCAGGCAACCATGACGCGCAACAGGGTGGTATCGTATCTGCGTCAGGATCACAAGAACGAGACAAATAATTTATCCGATTCTCCGGAAAATACGTTGACTCCAAACCCACTGCAAGGTGGACAGTAGAGATGCCACGCAGACTTTTGTCAGCGCCTTTCGGACCACAACACACGGGTGCCTTAGCTTCACCTCCACAGACGCGCGAAATGCAAAGACGTCCGCGTGCTGTACGAAGCAAGAAACCATTTAGGAGGTGAAACTCCCGTCAGCGCGAGCGAGCGCGGGCGGCCAGAGCACGGTGGCACGGAGCCTGACGCGGTCGTACGCAGTGGCGGCGGCATGCGGCCCGTCGTAGAAGCCGCAGCGACAAAAAAGAAAGCTGGATTGGCTGCTTTGGCAACCAAAACGGCGGTAATTTCATTCCAGGCCGACAGGCACCGCCAGCATGATAGTGGCGCCGCATGCTTGTGACCTTTTCTGGTCGCCGCGAACAGCGTAGTTTACACTCCTAAAGGTTTCTTGCTCCGTGGTCTTGGGTTGAGGGCTGTCAGCGCAATGTCAGCGCACGTTAAAGATCCCCAGGCGGTCGAAATTACTCCGTAGCCCTTCACTACGGCTCCTCTTTCTCCCTTTCCACTTTCACTCCCACCTTCATCCCTTACCTTACGGCGCGGTTGCGGTGTCCACAAAAAACAAGTGAGGCAGTTACCGCGCCTTTCCCTTTATATAAATAAATCTGTATTTTTTTTTTTTGGGGGGGGGGGGGGGGAGGAGGTTGAGAGCTTGATTCGTCCTTGATCTGATTTCAAAGGAGCCAGATGGAGCCATCGTTGTACGTACATGCAATAGCAGAGGTCTCTCTCTAAAATAAATAATAATGATATTAATTGTTTCACAGGAAGGGAAAGGCGCAGTATCTGTCACACTTGCTCTGTGGATACCTGAACCGCGACGTAAGGGAAGGGAGGAAGCCGGGACTGAAAGTGGTAAGAGAGAAAGGGGGGCCGTAGTGGAGGGCTACGGAGTAATTTCGACCACCTGGGGATCTTTAACGTGCGCTGAAATCGCACAGCACACGGACGCCACTTCGTTTCGCCTCCATCGAAACGCAGCCGCCGTGGTCGGGTTCGAACCCGGGAAATCCGCCAAATTCATGTTAAATTTTGTGTACCTGAAAAGCTCAGCAGGAAACATAATATCCTTATGAGTTTCTTTCGACGCGTGACAGCTTTACCAGACAGCTTTAGTTGGTAATGTGCCAATGAAAATAATAGTTATTTTGAACCTACATATCTTCTCTAATCGTGGGTCGCTCATTATAAACATTTTTCTGAGGCCTGTACCATCAAGTGGAGCCCATCACATATCTGACGAGAAAAGCTACAGACGGACTGCTATATGAATTTTAACGCGGTAGCGTTAAGGAGCTCGTGTCGCAGAAAAGCTGGTGTCGTCGGCGGCGTTGGCCGTGAGCAATAAATCCCGGCATGCACTTCATAAATAAAAAGCAACTTCCAAGATAGGCTGGGTGGGAATCGAACCAGGGTCTCCGGAGTGAGACGGAGACACTACCACTCAGCCACGAGTTTTTTTTTTTTTTTCTTTATTGCACTCAGCCACGAGTTCGATGCTTGAAAGCGGTACAAAAGCGCTTCTAGTGAATGCGGTGTTGCCCTAGAAACGTGCCGTAGAACGTTATACTGCGGTGTATATCAGTAATTATGAGCATGTTACTTACAGAAGTCGCAGTTACATGAGTAGCGAAGTACGTTTCCGCTACATTTCTTCTGCGCTCTGCGCGCATGCAGAGCCATCTTGCGGCAAACACGGAAGAACCCCTCCTCGCAATGTGCGGCGCTGCCCCGACACGTGGCGCGCCACTCGCCCCTGACCTTTCGCCGTGCACCCTCACGGGTTCTAGAATCAAGTTAAAGTTAAATTGGTTCACAGGAAGGGAAAGGCGCAGTAACTGTCACACTTGCTCTGTGGACACCCGAACCGCGCCGTAAGGGAAGGGAGGAAGGTGGGAATGAAAGTGGAAAGAGGAGCCGTAGTGGAGAGCTACGGAGTAATTTCGACCACCTGGGGACCTTTAACGTGCGCTGACATCGCACAGCACACGGACGCCACTTCGTTTCGCCTCCATCGAAACGCAGCCGCCGCGGTCGGGTTCAAACCCGGGAACTCCGGCACAGTAGTCGGGAGTCTTACCACTGCACCACCCCGGCGGGGCCAAGTAGAATCAAGCGTCTTTCCTTTCTTTAGATCACTATCTTCGCTCACCCGCTTCTCCCCTTCGGGCCGCGCGGGTACCGGTGCGAGGATGCCCCAATACCCTTGCGTTTAATAAGTCTTCTCGCTCTCTCCCCTTCCAACATCCAGCGTGCGTCACTCGAACAGTGGTGTTTAGGCGACGCGGCTCCTCTTTCCGCTCACAGCGCGATTGCTAGGTGCAGCGTCTGATGCCGGACGCCTCTGACGTGATCGCTGCGCCGTAGCGCTTCTGCTGGGAAAGCTTCCCCTGCGATGTAATAACGCTATCGAGTTCCACTCTTGAAGGCGAAGCTTAAGCGTCCTCCAAATTTTTTCAGCTTTTATTATATACCGGAACAGGAAAGAAAGCAGTATTTAAAAGTAGAGCAAAAAATGCACCCGAATATTTTTCTGAACCTGTTTGAACCGCTTCAGGCAGAGTCAAACCAGTTCGAACCGAAACGGGACGCGTCTCCGGAGCCGAAACCGAACCGGAAAGGCGTGAACCTGAACGCGAACCGAATAAAAAAAAAAAATCCGGTTCGAAACCCTGGACCGCAGTCTGTCGTAGCGAAAACAATTACTAGGGTGCACTTCAGTCTCCTTACTTGCTCGAAATGTGAAAGCATTCAGAGTTTCGTGCTTAGTGCCGTTATGGGCGCGATCGGCGTTTCGTTGCTTTTCCGACGCGTACAACTTTACATTACTTCTAATCGGTGTTTAAATATTTTGTTCTTACCGTTTTTCGTTATTTTATTGTCTGTGTATTTAATAAGTGCTTCTTTATGCTGTTGTCTTGCCTTTATTTGTATTTATTTGCCTTATTTTCATTTCCAATTTTTTGAACCTTCTAATATTGTGTTTCTCAATTTCTATTCATTTTTATTAGCTCTGAGCCCACGTGGAGACGAATGCATGGAGGGCGAGCAAGCTGCAACATGAAGCCGCTGTTGGAATTTTCCTCCTCCGAAGCGCCCCAAGCCCCCCTCTTCAATCCCCCCCTCGAAGCTCCATGAGTGAACTTGCAGCTGGGACCTGTGACTCAATGCCGCGAGATGACCTATCGCCAAACATGGAAGTATGATTACTCTGATGCGAAATGCCGGCCTGCAAGAGTACGGTCAGCGCGCTTGGACGGAACCGGCGCAAATGCCAGTGCAAAGTTCCGCGCCGAGTACCCTGCGGAGACGGCGGTAATTGCGCACCTAACTTGACCAGGAGGGAACGCATCCTCGCACTTTCCTTCCGCGCCACGGCCGGAGCGCGCGCGCGATAGCAGCGGCGCACGCTCTCGAAGTGGAGAGAGCGGGCGCTGCGCCGGAGAGGATCGTGGCCGCCGCGCTGGACGGCGTCCAGTACTTCCTATCATCTAAGGGATTGACCCTCTTGGCTACTAAGTCTGAGGCCCTCGTCTACCATCCCAGAGGAGCACGGAGTTCCCGCCGTCTTGCAACTTTGCATATCGAAGGAACCCCTCTTCCATGGAAACGCCAGGTGAAATACCTAGGTCTCACAATTGACGACCGTCTCACCTGGATCCCAGCTGACAAAGCCCTCATTCCCCATCTTGATCGTGTGGGAAGAGCAGTCCAGCGTCTCCTTGCAAATGGCAATGGTTGCTCCTCCACTTGGGCAATCAAGCTCTTCGAGGCAGCGGCGACTTCGGTCATCCTATATGCCCTTCCCTTCGTCTCCCTTCGGTCGACTCGAGTCATTCGTCTCGACACGATTCGAAGGCGTTGGATTAGAAGATTCCTCGGAGTCCCTCAATCCTCACAGATTCCCGCTACCCTTGCGGAAGCTGGTATCTACCCTCTGGATCTTCTCCTCGCCCAGAGGGGACTGACTCACATTGATCGTCTCAGCCATGCTCCAGATGGTGCCTCACTCCTAGCACGGCTGCACAGCAAATCCCATTCTCGTATGGGTAAGCTGTATACAGTGTACAGAGAAATCATCGGTCCTGTCCCAGGTTTCTCAGTCCTACCTCCTCCACCCAATCGACCCCCAATTCCTGTCTTTTTGGATACGGATGGTCACACCAAGCGTCACACCCCTGTAGCTGCCTTCCAGCAGACAACTGCAGCCCTCCTTGAGGAGTGTAGAGAATCTACACTCCTCTTTACGGATGGCTCGGTTCGACCCGCTACCTTGCAAGCAGCTGCTGCCATGACAGCACCGCAGCTAGACCAGTCTAGGTCCTGCCGCCTGTCATTCCCTGCCAGTTCAACAGCTGCTGAGCTGGCCGGTCTACACCTAGCCGCACAGTTCATCGCTTCCAGTGTCCCTCCTGGACCTGTGAATGTTCTGTGCGACTCCAGATCTGCTCTGCAGCTCCTGACTATCTACCACGGCACCAACCTCTCGGTGAACATTCTCCGAGCCCGTCTCCTAGCACTTCAGGACTCGGGGTATCAACTGGCCCTACATTGGGTTCCAGGACATACTGGAGTCCAGGGCAATGAAGAGGCGGATGCCTTGGCCAAAGCGGCGCACGACAACGGCGCCCCAGTCACTGAGGCTGTCACACCTTTTGACTTTTCAAGACCCCTCTTGAGAAGGTCGATAAGGTCTTTCCATCCTGACCGTCGTATTGCCGCTGGTGAGCATCTCCAACGGCTCTCTGACAAACTTTCACGGAAGGACAAATCCCTCCTCCTACGACTTCGAATAGGCTGCACGTGGACTCCGTCCCGCATGTATGCCTGTGGCCGAGCTCCCAGCCCAGCCTGTCCCTCTTGCGGCAATACTGGCACACTGGGACACTTGCTCCTCGTGTGTCCAGCCTCCGCTGGCCATCGCCAGAAACTTCTGAATGGCTATCGGAATCTTGGTCTCCCTGCTGATACGGAAGGGCAATTGCTCTTCCCAGCTCGGAACCAACTTTCTGCTCACCGGCTCCTCCTGATTTTTCTGGAGGAGTCTGGCCTCAGCTCTGTTCTGTAGGCCTGCATGGGCCCATAGTGCTTCGTGCGGAAATGGCGGCGACATAGGCGGCGCCAGCAACCTTCCCCTCCCCAACCTTCCCCTAATCCCAACTTCCCCTTCCCCCTGGTCACCAAGAGTGATGCCACAAAGATGGCTAACATAAGACGTGACCAGTACCCCCTCCCCAAAAATAAACCATAGTCACCACCACCACCACCACCACCACCACAAGACCCCCGACGCCCCGCCAATCTTCTGGGCGTAACCACCCCCCGTTTCAAAGGGGCCACTACTTTAATCAGTCCATCAGTCACACATTTACCCACAATCCTTTTCACGCGCTTGCTCGGAAAGCGATTTTCGTTGTCTCGTTCACAGCTCTCTCGCATAGTTTCGCGTTTCGTCTAGGCTGTGCATCGAAGGCTCGCGCTGACCTCTGCTCCGCGCAGTTATTGGACCTTACACATAGACCTTGCCTTACACATCAGGTTAGTATGACGAGGAGACGGTAAGTATCGGGCCTCGCTTGTTTGATATTAGTGTGAAACTTGTCGCTTATCAGTAATAATGTTCCGTGTATAACGCAACGGTGCTCCCTTGGCGAGCGCTTCACAAAGGTGCGGTTGTTTGCTTTAGTGCACATTATTGCCATCCTATCGTGCACAAATGTCTTGTAAAGCATTAAAGTTGGGCGCTCGCAGCGGGTTACGGGCTGGAACACATTGCGGGCATTCGATTGAATTGTATTGAGCGCAACATGATGTATGTACTGTCACGTGCATGCGCGGGGAATGTGCCAGCCATCTTAAGAAATGCATGCACATTTTCAAGGCCGCTCGAGCGGCCGTGACACTTTACTTCGTAAGATACGCATACAACTGTTCAAATATCGCACAGTGCTTCGAGGCTCTGCGCTTATATCTACTAGCGCAGTTGCTTAATCAGGGTAGTTTTTAAGGGTTGATGGTCGCTCCGGCCTTCTCATCACTAGCACCCCGGTCCAGTCCCCGTAGTGTTCAAATTCTTAAAAAAAAAAGAAAGAAAGCAGTGAGTACGCTTTTGAGGTGAATGAATTTCAATACGGTGCAGATTTGCCTCATCCACATATACGACTATTCATCCAGGCAATGCGCATATCATTAAAGGCCCGTGTGCGCGCGGTTCGGTCTGGTACGCCTCGGTTTTTCAACCGCATAGCAGGCTTCTCCCTCAGTTTTCCGACTAGGTCGCGCGACTGGAAATCGAGCAGTGTCCGAACGGCCCGCGGCAGGCGCTTTTCGACCGATGCGACCATTTGCGACTATCTCTTTTCGACCAAAACGGCCGCGCGACCGCTGCGAGTCGCAAGTGTATAGGGCCTTTAAACCAATCAGCGGCTCAGCTGACGTGAACGTAAGTTAGCTTTACTCAATGTTGTGAACTGTCAAGGTATCCACATGTGGAAAGCTACGCGCGTCGCATTCGCAAGTGTGAACATCGGTTGCTCTCTGGTCGCACGTCCTTCGCGAGTCGCAAGTGTGAATAGACCTTTACTCTATGTGGTGAACAGTCACAGTAAACACGATGTGGAAAGCAACCTGCGGTTCGCATTCGCAAGTGTGAACATCGGTCGCGCTGCGCGGCCACAGTGTGCGCGGGCAGGTCGCGCGCCTTTCGCGACTCGCGTAATAGATCTTTATCCCCCTGATCATCACACCCTTCATCCTTCATAGCATTTTTTATGCCCTTAGGCAATAAACAACGCAAAGAAAAAAAAAAGTCATTGCCCCCCATTTTATTTTTTTTTTAATTTTTCCTCGCAAAAAATGAGTGAGTTTCTTGGTAAACAATGTATCTTTGATGTTAATTTGTGCATGCCAATAATAACTTCGTACCGTTCTTTTGCCCGTTGCCCTTGATGCATTAAAGGATTAAAGTACAAACATGGATGTACCTAGGATCACCATGCAGAATGACTGATTGCGTGATGCTAGTGCTCTCATACATGGCTTTAAAAATAGTTCAGAAAGTAATTTATGCACCTTAGCATACTCGACTACCGTCAGTTCATATTACTGGGAGGTCAGAATGACAGTTTTGAGACCAGATTAGTGGCTTTATTTTTGAATGGCTCTTGCTGCTATGACGCAAAAAAAGAAAAAAAAAAAGAACGAGCATGATAGCGACTGTTACTACCCTGTTTCAAAGGGTACGCTTCTGTATTCCATCCATCCATCCATCCATCCATCCATGATGATGATGTCACAGTCATGCCCAAGCACGTGCAGAGCTTTCGCGCTGCGTCTGCGTCTGCGGCACGTCGCAGAGTACTACTATCAGCGCGGCTTGAGAAAAATCTGCTTGTTTGAATTTTATTTTCTCTAAATCAAACTTGAATACAGTGAAAAAGTTCAGTAGACAACTACAATATGCGATGTGCGTTTTGGAAATCAACGGTCAAATTGCAAACACCGCCTGATTTGTGTTAGTCAAACGACAGCTTATACCGCTCGTTCGCTCGAAAAGCCGCCGATGTATTAGTAATAGTAGCCGCACCGCATGTTGGAAATGTTTAATCGAGGGCTCTGTAAAAAGATTGTGTCGTTGTACACAATGAAATGATATTCTAGTGATTGATTGACAGGTGATGAAGAGTCAATGAAATTAATGTAATTAATTGATGAATGAGATGAATAAAAGAGATGAAAAAAGGAAAAAAAAAAGGGTTCAAAATGTCAAACTGCTCTGAATGAAACGCCAATGCTTCATGATGCTAATTAAAAATTTAATGGAAATGTGAAATTGTGTTACTGATAATTCAAGTAATAGGAAAAAGGTGAAAAATGCATTCAAAGGACTCAAACTGATCAGAATGGAAAGTCCGTGTGCCGATAGTAAGTATCGGTGTATAAAATTAACAGTATATATAGAACAAATAAATAAAAAAAAATTTAAAGTGTAAAACATCTTTTGCGTGTGTGTGATATGCTATTACGTCACACCCTTAATGGCAGGGCTTAATTGTCTCCTAATTTTTGGTTGGTTGGTTGGTATGGTTTATGGGCTTTAATGTGCCAAAGCGACTCAGGCTATGAGAAACGGTGTATTGGAGGGCTCCAGAAATTTCGATCACCTGGACTCTTTTAGCATGCATTGATGCCGCATAGCACACGGGAACCTTGCTTTTCTTCTCTCCTGCATCGAAAATGTAAATTTTAGTATATGCTTGAAATACTGAACACTCTATAAGCACCACGAATCAAGCACTCAGTGGGGCACTCGATCGATGTTCTGCGCAATCGAATATGAAGGTCAGGCTTTATTTGTTTTCATGTGGCATCCTTGTATGAGTAAACATTGTTTCTTTGGGATGGAAGTTAACTGCGTGCTGGAGACATTAGAAGGCGAAAGCCTTTAATGCTTCATCGTTGTTGACAGAAGGTTGTCAGCAGAGGTGTCACGCTTTCGAGAACAAGAGTTAAAAATAAATGAATTAACCTTTTTTTCATTGGGAATCGAACCTCCATCCCCAGCCCAGTGCTTTACCAACTGTGCCACGTCCTGGATCGTGAAACGCTTTCATAATTCCCCTTGTCTACCGTGAGGATGATGGCGGGATTCGGTGAGTGACAGATACTGCGCCTTTCCTTTCCTGTAAACGAATTATAGAACGCTGGTGAACTTTGATGCCTTCAATGAAATGCTGGTTGTGTTCGACAAGGGGTATGCAATGTACCCCCCACGACAGGTCATGACATCACCAGGCGATTAATGCATACAGGAAGCTGACCATGCTGGGCGTCCGATCTAGATCCAGGCGTCTGTGCGGCATCTTTCATTTGGCGGTTCCTCGAACACTGCACCACCACACAGCAAACAGAAGCAGATCCAGATGTCTAGGAGGCATTATTACAGCAGGCATCAGCGGCATTTGAAATTGATTTACAGGATAGAAAAGGCGCATTATCTGTCACAATTCTCCACCAGGCAGTAAAGGAAGGGAGGAAGGTGGGAGTGAAAGAAGAGAGGGTTTGGTTGGTTCGGTTTGTGGGGTTTAACGTCCCAAAGCAACTCAGGCTATGAGAGACGCCGTAGTGAAGGATTCTGGAAATTCGCACTTTAGTGGTCCTAAGTGCCATCTAAATTTCTTTTTTTCTGTGGAAGTGGTATCTATCAACTGAAATGCCTTGGTAGGTAATAGACACGCGTGCTCCATTCACTGAAATATTCCCCACTGAATTGTTCATGAGGCAGCAGAACACTTAGGCTCTGGAAACATAGGCTATATTCGAAGCTAGGCTGGGAAGCTAGCTCTGAAGAAGCTTGTCTCATCTATTTCGGTTCTCACGGCGTGTTTGGAATTGAATTTCGTGAGAATATGGGCTATACTGGTGCACAACTGGTTGCGAAAACGCAGTGTTTGGTGCCGATGGGGTCAAACAATGCAGCATACGCGATGCACATACGTAAACGGCTAGAGTTCAAATATATGCGCAACAATGTTAAGAAAATTTATAACAAGTTTTTTTGAGATGCGTAAACAACTAGAGCACAATTACATGCGCAACAATGTTAAGAAAATTTATAACATGTTTTAGTGAGTTATGTTTCTTTGTATCCGCTCCCTGAGATTTGAACAAGGATGCTAAGAAGGTTAGCATTTGCTGAGGAAAGTTTGGGGTGCTAATAGCACCTCTAAGAGAGCGATAAAAGTCAATCCTAGCTGAAATTCGCTTATTCATAGCAGGCATGGTCATCCCATGAAAAGTTAAATTTTTTTTTCTAGGCGGAAGGTGCCCTTGCAAAGCTAGAACTTGTGCTCATTTCAAAATGAAGCTGCGGTGGGCTTCATTTAAATTATTACGAAGTAGACTTGTGCACCAATGGGGCAATAGCCAAGGTTTTGAACTCTTCACCCACGAGTGAGAAAAACATTCATGCTATAAATGCAGTGCTTAAGTAAAATCATTGGGTCAATTCTGAACCCACGAGAAATGCTTTCCGGTGAGCAACAGTTCATTTTTAATTTAATGGGGATGTTTCACTCTGAATGAACCGTTAGCCTGTTCACCTCTCATCTCACCTTTCACAGCTGGCAGGGAGACCTCCATTACTGAACGAATACTTACTGAATCAAATCTTTTTATCTTTTCGTACAAAGGCATCCACTGAGAGTGCGTGTGCCAGGCGCCACCTCTCTCCTACTCCTACTGATGTTACCGCCGGCTTTTGGCTGGCAGCGTCCGCTGGGCTCCTCCCCAGTCAAAGCTCCAGTAGCCAAGACAGCTCGCTGCTCGTGTCGCGCGGCCAAACATGAGATTGGGTTCTGTTTTCTTAGGGTTGTTTCCACCATCGCCAAACATTCGCTTCTACACCGCTGCATATCAACACCCGTGCAGAGACTCCACACTGCCTCCAGTGTCGAGGCCACACCGACGGCGCTAGCACCAGCTATTCCCAGTAATGCTGCTTTGACCTCTTGGTGCTGTAGTTGCACGCTGAAAATTGAGCTTGGATTCTCTGTTGGCAACGACAGTGTGCAAAAAGTGAATTTTTTGCAGTATGGCTATTCACTTCTCTCGTGAGTGCAAAGACTTGGAGTTTGCATGGTTTAAACATGTATCATAAGAGAGGCTATTTTTCTTTGGCATAAATTTCGGCTTGTTGCATGAAGAGTGAGGTTTAGTTGCATTGAAATGAATCCACAAAGTTTTTCATCTGCGAAAGAAAATGGAGCAGAATATATTGTGTCTATAGTATAGCTGTTACCTGTTGCAGCCACTGCCAACTGCTTTGTTTTTTAGCGTTTATATTTGATTTTTTTTTTTTCAGGCCCCGAAGAAAGAGAATGGTGAGCCAGACGTCAGCACTTTCTCTTTTTGATGCTCATTCTTTCCGTGAACATTTAAAAAAAATATTGATGGTTAACAGGGTGATGCGTTTTGCAGATGAGGTTAGAGTTTTTACACTGGTGTACGTGTACACTTCACACAAGCACAATTTTTGGTGTTCTTTTCTCACATACTTTTTATCTATTTGTCTAGTATCCGGGAGATACTAGACAAATCCGGGAGCCGGGAAATCACTGACATTGTGGTCAGTGGTTTCCCGGCTGAAGCTTAAAGTGAAGGTTAACATCTGATAGGTGTCACTAGGGTTGATTCCATTCAAAACAACACTTCCTCTACATGCACCTAATCACCATGTATTACATCAAAGAGCTGCTTTCCAAACATGTTGGCCAATCATTGCATTGTAGAAACAAGCAAATATTTAGTTATTGTAATTATTGCTAAATCCAAATTTTTGTTTTGGGGGCTTACGATATACCTGTATATGTGCATATATTTTTTCAGCAAATTCAAAATAAAAATTTGAATGCTTATTTTAATAACATGTTTTGTGATAATTGCGCAGTGCAGGCATAAACGTTTTAACATTTTTATAGACTGGATGCATTCCTTGTTCTTGCTATGTACCAAGTGTGGACAGTCAAGTAAAAAAAAAAGAAAAAAATTAGCTTTTCAGGAAAAGAAAAAAAAAACGTTCTTTGGACTATACACCAGCTGGGGACTGTATGCTAGAAATAGCAGTTCTCTGTTTGGATAGTTAGTTGACTTTTAGGTTTTAATGCCCCAAAGTGACATTAGCTGTGAAAAATGCCTAGTAGAGGGCTTCATCATATCATGTTCGGTTGCCGAGGGTTCTTCAACATATTGTTATGGGGCAGCAAGCCGACGAACACAAAGAATAGAGAACAGAGAGTGCCTAGTAGAGGGCTTCATACCATTTCCGACTGCCGAGGGTTCTTAATATTATTTCAAGGGGCAAACTTATGACCACAAAGAACAGAGAACAAAGATGATGATGTCCGATGACTGTGAGATGATTTTAATGAATCGTGGCGGGCCTAGTGTGAGTGCTCAAACACTGATAATTCTAGTCCCTTTACCCTTCACGAGCTGGAGTGTGCTGTGGGCCATAATATAAATACAGGTGCCAACTAGATTTCTTACTGTCTTTCATGATGACAAAGACTTTCTCCTTTCTGAGTTCTCACTGGGAAGCTAAGTGCAACAGCAGTGCTAAGTGCACTGCTATTGTCTCCTTTATTCCAAAACCTGACAAATCCTATGCCCTCACTTCATACACTGGGAAGACCATGGAGCACATGGCACTAGCAGATCTTCTTGACATGACACATTTCCTTCCCCACTACCAAATTGTCTTCCACCCATATACGTTCACCCAGGATTTATTTCTCAACAGAATAGCTAAGCGGGCGAGTTGGTGATACATGGTTAAAAATAAAACGCGAAACACACCGACGAAAGAATAGAAGCAGCACTTGTGGTGTCTGTTTCTATTTTTTCATCTGTGTGTTTCACGCTGTTTAATTATTTCTCCTTCGAAAAACCTGTTTCTGGCCAGCAAACAGTCAGGTTCATGTGCTCGCCACAATTGATGTATGGAAAACCTTTCATTGATACCTCGCTGCACAATGCAATTCTCTCCCCTCTATGAGACTGGTGCTGGCACCTATTTGTACTCCTACATCTGTGCTTTCATCCGGTCTCGTTGTGCCAAATTTAGCCTTGGCAGCATCCTTTAGCCCCTGTCACCTGCACCCGTGGTATCCCTGGAGGTGCTGTTCTGCACCTAGCACTTTTCAATCTCGCCATGGCTTCACTCATGTCAGCCCTGTCCGTCATTCCAAACCTTCATTATTGTCTCTACGCGGTAAACACCATTTTCTGGTGTACCCATGGGTCAACGGGGGGGGGGGGGGGGGGAGGGGGGAGGTAGATTCCACCCTCCAAGCTGGTCTTGATCCTATCCAAATATTTCTTTCCCAGTCTGGCCTTCAAGCAGCCCTGAAGAAATTAGAGCTGCTACTTCTCTCTCATTCTCAGTACCAGCGATCAGTTAACCCATTTCTCCAGGCACTGGGTCTTAGGCTTTCTCGGACATACTCCAAGGAAATACAGAACACCATAAACACTTTCCATTGCGCATCTGATCCACCGAGTGGTTCATTGATAAGGTGGGGTCGATGAGCGCATGACAGTTAGTTTCAGCTTTTGCACTAACCAAGATGTTATACATGTCACTTATTGCGTGCTAAGACATACACTAGCGCATACAGTCCACCCTTAATACACTCTGTAATGTAGCTCTACCCAGCCTGTCCACACATCTACAGAGACCCTGTGTACCAGGAATATTCCTATCTTCGAGACCTGCTCCAAATTTACAGGGACTGTCAAGTGGGTAGCTTGTCCGGTTTTGCGAAAGGCCACTGGCATCTGCAATGTGCTGGCACCCAAACCGTTGACATGCTGTCACACACGCCGCAAAGCCTCCTCAAGGTTCGGCTTGCTTCGTTTCCTTCCACATGACCCCTGGCCTGCACGTCCGGCCCGTAACTGTCCAGCCCAAGCACTGCGCCTTGACCCAATCTCTACATCAAGCACCAAGTGCTAATTCGTCTATGTCACCTTCCTGAGCACTTGCGTGATGACCTCGCCTTCACTTTCTAGCAACTTGCTCTTGCCTCGTTCACTGTGTTGTGTGTGCTATGCGAGGAACGTCAGTAATGAGCTGGCTTATGACATTCTTCGTGATGAATTCTTCGAATTCTGCACTGACGAAACCACTGCCATTATCAGATACCAGACAATTGGACAAACCAAATCGTGGAAATGTGCTACTCAAGATCTCAATGGTTGCTGCACTGGTTGCACTACTGGTGTCGACTGCTTCAATCCATCCTGAATAGCTGTCAACGACAGTGAATATCATTTTGTTTTCAATTGGACCAGCATAGTTTATGTGAACGTGAGTCCAGGGCTGGGTTGTTGCTGGTCATGCAGCTAGCCTCTTGGAAGGTGGCACTGCTGCCGTCTATTGGCAGACGGGGCATTTGCGCAGATGCTGATCAATTCCTGGACACCACACAAGTTTCCTTGCCAAAGCTGTTGCAGTACGAATTCCAGAATACGCTTCATGAAATTTTAGTAGGAATGCTCTTCTTGCTACCTCAGCCAGTTTGTAATGATGACGAGCTGTCCATGTGTAGTGAGGGAATTCCTACATCTCCACAATGGTAGGACTTGATCATAGTTGGACTGTAGAAGTTTCTTTGGCCATCCCCGCTGCACATATTCATGCATGCACTGCATGAATTGATCCTCTCCAGCCACGTCTGCGAACTGCTTCCTTGAGACTAGTGCTGTGTCCAAAATGCTGGCTACTAGTAGTGCATTGTCTTATTGGTCAGGAACTGCCATCGGCAGTTTCATCTCACTGTCTGGCCCATGTAGTCGACTCAATGCGTCTGCATTTTGGTTGCTAGATACGGGCTTATACTTTATGCTGTGCTTGTAGGCACCAAGGGTAATTGCCCATCTCTGAATGCGTGATGCTGCAGTACTTTATATCGGCCTGTTTTCCTTGAAGAGTCCAACCACTGGTTCGTGGTCAGTTTCCAATCTGAATTTTCTGCACAAGTAGTCACCGAACTTCACCACAGCAAGCACGAGAGCCATGGCCTCCCTTTCCAACCAAGAATAGTTCTTCTCTGCTTTTGTGAGGGTGGATGGATGGATGGAATATAGGAGCGTCCCGTTTGAAACGGGCTGGTAGCAGTAGCTATCATGCTAATTTTTCTCCCTATATCTTAATTATTGTTTTAGATTGGTTAACTATGCCATCATTCTATTTATTGAAATTTTGTTTCTACATTAATAACATTATGTCACTTGTCTGCTTTTAAGCCACTAATTTTCCAGTCGTTTTTGCTAGCTTCCACCGCCGGTTTATTCACCCGGCCACTGGCATCTCTAAACCCCAGAGCTTCAGGAAGAGTGACTGCGCCCGCATCGACTTCTGGATGGATACCATTAGATTCGAGTATAATATGGTCAATTGTTTCACTGGAGTTACCGCATACTGCACATGCGTCATCTTCATCGTTAAATTTCTTTTTGTAGCTGCGTGTTCTAAGGCACCCTGATCTGGCTTCAAAAAGTAGGGCACTGCCTCTTGAGTTATCAAACAAAGCTTCCTGCCTGATTTGCCTTTTCCACTTTCGGTATAATTCCACACTCTGTTTCTTTTCCATTGAATTTATCCAATTTTTACATTCTGTGTTTTTCACCTGTTGCTTAACGCTCTTTATTTCTTCATCCTTGTGACCAGCATACTTACTGGTTAGTTTCCTAGTTCTTTTCCTCCATTGTGAGTCAATGCTTTTTAGGTATAGGTATTTAAATACTTTAGCTGCCCATCTGTTACAGTCCAATTTCCTCAGGCGTTCCTCATATAATATTTTACCCTGAGCTTCCCGTACTTCGAAAGATGCCCAGCGTATATCTCCCTGTACCGCCTCATTTGTGGGTTTGCCGTGGGCATCTAGTGCTAATCGTCCGATGGCTCTTGATTTGTTTCTAATGCTGACTGTACCTCTGATATTAGGCACACAACCGCATTTCCGAAAGTAAGTCCGGGCACCATAATTCCTTTCCAAATACACCTCAAAACCTCATACCTGTTGTATCCCCACAATGCCCTATGCTTCATTAACCAGAAATTTCTTCGCCCTTTGGCCTTAAGTTATTGCTCATGCTTTCTGGTGTATGCCAATCCTTCGTTTACCCATACACCAAGATATTTATATTCTGCTACTCTGGGTATTTCATGGCTTTGTATTTTAAGACCCTGATCAGTTGAGCTGTTGAAAATCATCTGATCTGACTTAACTGCGGTAAAACTGAAGCCTGTAGAGCGTCCCCTTCGTCTCCGCAATACTTAGCTAGAGTTTGCAATTCTTCCTGACTCTCAGCTAGCAGCACTGTATCGTCTGCATACATCAAACTGAGGAGGCGCTGCTCTACCGCCTTTCCACCTAAACTATATGACAGGTTAAAACCTAGGTTACTTTCTTGTATCCCTCGTTTCAGGTTTATTATATAAAGCATGAACAGCAGCGGTGATAGAGGACAACCTTGTCTTAATCCTTTGCATACCTTGACAGCTTCCATACTTCTTATCCCTTCCCATGTAATTTCTACTTTGTTGTCCTGGTATATTTCCTGTAGGAACTCTGTTATCTCATAACCGATACCTTCTTCTTTTAATATATGTTCCACAGGAGTTCTCTGTCCCTGTTTACGTATGGGTATGATGGGATATGAACCAACGCCCTCTGCCGAGGCATCACATTCTAGCAATTGTTCCTTCGTCGAGTCATAGTGCACAAGAAAATCAGAGTTAGTGAGAGAGATTTTAACAGCTTGAAACACTCTCTTCTCTTCAGATGCCCATTGCTGTGTTTCTGTAGCAAGCAGTAGAGAGGTGCCAGGAGACTTGACATGTTAGGCTGAAAGCTGCGGTATCAGGTGACCAGGCCCATGAAGGATCTGAGTACTTGGACACTTTTGGGCACTGGTGCTCTCACTGTGGTGTCCATTTTCCTTTCTGCTATATGCAAGTCGTGTCTGTTAATTCTGTGTCCCAGGTAGGTCATTTCTTGTGCTCTGAATACACACTTGTCTCTCCACAAGCGGATACCATTTTCTCGAAAGCTCTCCAGAACCTTATTGACCGTCTTTTAATAGCTCTTCTTTGCCTTTGTGATCAGGACATTGTCTAAGAAGACTTGAATGCCTAGCACATTTTTATTTTTCTTTACAATAAGGCAGGGGCATGATGCAGTGTCATATGGCAGCCTATTGTAACCAAATATGCCTTTGTAGGTGCTCAGTACAGCAATTTGCTTTGCTTGCTCGTCCAGTGGTGTGTGGCTGTCGGCTTCACGTAGGTGCAACTTTGAAAACCAGTAGCCATCTTTGAGAGAGGCAAAAAATGTTTACCACTTTTGGGAGCGGGCACTGGTCGACATCACACTCAGAGTTGACTGTGACCTCGAAGTCCCCACAGATACTCAATGTTCGTCTGCTTTTACCACTGAGACAATTGGCGTTGCCCAATAGTAGTGAATGACTGGAGACAGCATTCCTTCAAACACACTCTGTCCAGTTCCAGTTGTGCTTTTTTGTGTAGTGCATGTGGTAGTGCACGGGCTTTCAGGAATCTTGGAGTTGCATCTTTCTTCACAGCAATGCTGGCAGGAGGGCCCTTCATCAGTCTTCGTTTTGGCTGGAGGAGGTCTTTGAACTTTTCTTTCAGCTGCTCTGTGACACGTGAGATTTCCCTGTCTGGAGACAGTACAGAGCCTGCCTCCAGGTCATGCAACAAATGAATATTTTGGATCACGTCTCTAGCACACAGTGAAGGTCCTGGGCACTGCATGACACACAGTTCAGCAGCAGCTTTGTAGTCCTGGTGCTGTGCTGTCGTGTGAAGCACCCTGCTGACAGGTAACTTTATCAAGTAGCAATGAAGCTCCTTGTTTGTGGTCTTCAGGGATGGCAGCTGCTTGGAATGGCAATGGTACATTTCATCAGGAATTATGCAGACTCTACTGTTGAAACACATTATGGATGAATGTCCTTGCTTGTGGCACTTATTGCATTTCGACATTTTGTGTGGACCCTTAGGAGCACCATGTTAGCAATCGCCACAGCGAATGCACTTAAGCGGTGTCTTAGCCTCGACGTGCTTTGTTTTCTTCCTGGAAGATACAGCGTTATCGTTTCGCCGATTCCGAAGCGTTCGCAATGTTCTGTATCGCCAGTTCTGCCGATGTAGCGATGTCTACTGCTTCTTGCAGAGTAAGACTTCGGCTTAGCAAGAAGTACTCGCTGAACCATCTTTTCTCGGAAACCGATAACAAATCTGTCTCTCAAATTACATTCCAACGCACTGCCGAAGCCACAGTTGTCGGCGATTTTGCGAAGTTCCGCCAGGTATTCGCTTACCTTCTCGCCAGTGTTCTGTATGCAGGTTTTGAACCGGTGTGCTTCATGGATTTCTGACGGTGCTGCATTCAGGTGCTGTTGGAGCAGTGTAATGATGGTGTCATAGGGTTCATGCTGCGGCTTTTTCGGTGCCAGTAGGCTTCGAAGACGACCATATACCTTCAGGCTGAGGCACATTCTGAGTATCGCGTGTTTGCGTGCGTTGTCGGTGATTACATTTGCTTTGAAGTATGATTCCTGTCACTCAAGAGTAGTTAGTCCATGTTTCCGCATTCGAATCATATTGTGGCATTGCCGTGAAGAATGGCTGTGCACTGGCTGAGTGCACCATTGCTTGGCAGATGTGAGTACATCCAGTCTTCATCCCATCCTCGTCGCCACTTGTTGTCCACTTGGGGTGTACTGGAGTCACCCAACGAGCAGTGAACAGTACGACTCACATGAGCAGCACGAACATGTTTATTGCAACATCATGTTGGTTTCATTCATGGAGGAAGGAAAAAACTGAGGAGAGGCCGTGACGTCACTTTTTGCGACGCCGGCCCGCGACCGGAAAATGCTGTGGCGCCACCTACACATGGGACAGCTTTTCCCCTCGCACTCCTCTGTGTACCTTTCCCCATCTGAGCGCTTCTCCGCGCCATCCATGGAGGAAGGAAAGAACTTGGGAGACGCCCTGACATCATTTTTTTGAAGCCGGCACGGTTGCGCCGCGACCGGGCGCTGCATCATCTCTCCTTTACCCTCCGCATTTTCTTTCTCCACGACGCTCACGTACCTATGGCCCTTAGCAACGCTGTGCTAGTGGCCCGAGTTTTCATAGCAACAGTGTCGCCGTTGCTAATGACCCGACATGGCTAACCCTAAATTTTGACGTCACTTCCGTCACACTTTCTCCAATGCATTGGGAATGGCAAGGGCCTCTCTTAAGTTGTTTCCTTCCTCCATGGCGCCATCCAACGCCGACGGCGAGAGCCATGCTGCCTCACAGCAACGCTGACGCTGTTATTTGCCCCATATATAGGCTAAAAAAGAGCACGTGACTTCCGGCACGTTTTTCGTAATGCATCTGGGATGCATGGGGCCTCTCCTCAGTTTTTTTCTTCCTCCATGGTTTCATTTCCCTCCTCGGGACCCCACCACAGTTGCCAGATGCGTTTCTTACGTCGGTCAACAGTACCCCTGTTTACCATTTTTGATGTTCACTTCAGACCCCCCACACCCCCTACACCCCTCACACCCCCTCCTGTCCAAACTGCCGCTGTTCCAATGCAAACGCGGAGCATCGTCTTTTCGCCTACCCCACCGCAGACATCCATTAGTACCCCAATTGTAAAGTCTTTATTTGACCTCCAACAATGTCTTTTTCTCTCTGTTTACCTGGCCTCATGTTCAGCTTACACGATGGGAAATGCTTGGAAAATGGGTTTTTAACTTGGATAGCCCTGTGCACTTGAAAAAAAAAAGTGTTACAGCACCATTTGGTCAAAGCTTCCCCGTCAACATCATTCTCAGTCCTTGGCAATTTCATAGTGTTGAGGACATTTTCTGCCAATTTTCACATTGTAAGATGCAATCTGCATTCATCCATGTTACAGAATGTTCCATTAGTGCTCCCTAGTGCGAATAGCTAATTTAATGTTTGTTATTTTTTTGCTTCTTCCGTGGTGAACATATACTTATGTACTCAGTATTCAGTCAGCAGGGGTTGAAGTGCTGCTCTATTTGCTCCACCCTGCTCCAAAACTGCTCCAGAATGGCTGCCTTTGATGTTTTGCCATCAAATTTAGTGGAACACGGTTCAAATCTTCATAAATCTAGAAAAGCATAGCACATAATAAGCGCTTGTTCGCAAGTGAAGTTAAAGCGAGTCACAAGAGATTCAAGGGAATTGATTGAAAAAAAAAATGCTCCCTGCACATGACATAGCACCTTCTTTTGACTTTTTAATCACCGGTAGTGAGGAAAATGAGAGCAGCAAGCGAAGCAGGTAGCGCAAACAATCACAAGTTGTTAAAAGAAATCTTGTCCCACTGCAAAGAACTGCTGGACAAACGCATACTTCAACTGCTAAGGGAGCAATGCCACTTAGATGCCGACCACTAAGAGCATTATCAAATGTGTTGGAAAGCCACACAGGGCCTACTGCCAGTGTGTTGAAATTAAGGAAGCCCAGCATAGCTCAGACAATAATGTGAGCGGTCATTTGCAGAAGGCCGTGAGGTAAATAATTTGAAGGAGGAAAAGGCTACCCTTCAGTGCCGAAAAAAAGTAATGAAATTGGCTTTTTTTATGTCAGCTAGCTAATATTGCTATCATTAAAAGCATTTTAGCCTTGAAACATGCGCCAAAACATTATTTGAATGGCCCAAAACTCATTTTTTTGCTCCAAACCTGCTCCAAAATGGCTTTATTACTGCTCCTTGAGGTGCTTCAAAATGCTGCCGCCTGCTTCCACCCCTAAATCTGACAGAAAACCTAGTTGTTAGGTAATAAACCTGTCTGCTTATTTAATTATTAGCCGTACATTATGTAGCGAGCTCTACACTGAACCGCAGTATAGCCTTGGCAGAGAGCCATACATTGGGTCTGAAGGGGCAACACATTGGGTAGAGCTGACCCTAATACCACCAATGTATCGGAGATTAAATGTGGAATCACTGCCATGCTTATAGTGCTGTTGATATGCCCACCCTATGTGGTTGGGAGTATAATATCCAAGTGCATTCAAGTTACTATGGTGTCATCCTCTTATGAGACGACAAGGGCGCCCCCAGCTGTGCAAGGTTGTGGGTTTGTGCTCCACGTCAGTTTACTAAAGCATTTCTCACATCATGCCTCCTTCCGGGTTATGTTGCAGAAAAAGCTGTGTCAGGCTTTCCCGTGGGCTGCGACAAGGCTTCCCTAGTCAGCCTCTTTACCAAGTATGGCACGGTGGTGGAGTGCGACATCATCAAGGCCAAGCACTGTGCTTTTGTGCACATGCGCACTGCTGAGGAAGGACATGCCGCCAAGGATGGCCTGGATGGGTCTATGTTCATGGGCCAGCATCTGGTGGTTAAGGTGGGGCAATATGGGATTAAAGGCCACTCCGGTGGCTTTTTTGACATTTTGATTTTTTGATTGTATTAAATTCCTCAGTGTGTCCTGACTCCAACACAAAAAAAACCGCTCTTCGAATTGTAAGTAAAACTATTTTTAAAAAGAAAAAAAACAGCAAATTGAAACCGAAACTTTCATGGCAAGAAATCACGTTCCAGTTGATGAAACGGTGATGTTACCTACAGTATTGAAAAAACACTCGCACGCGCGTTGGATGGCGGAAATAAAGCATGGAAATCATCACGCAGTACATAAAATACCTTAGATAACCTAATACAGGCCTCAAAATTTCATGGTCACATGGGGATTGGGCAATAATGCGGGTATAATGTTTGTGACGTCACAAATGCAGTGTTGCCCGCAGGAATCGCCTCGGCTGAAGCCATGAAATTGCCACATTTTAAAATCGTGTTGCACACGAATGAATTATCGCGCGACGACCAAATTTGGCAGAATGCGTCAGTGCGGTGAGGAAAAGATAAATTAAAATTTTTACCAGAATATTTGAATGTCGAAAAACCTCCGGAGTTGCTTTACCTCAATGACGCACAAGGCGTTAGTGCACACGGATCACCGCATCACATTCGCCTGCGACTGCTGAATATAATTTATAATCGAATTTTTTTTTACCTGTTTCGGTTTCAACAGCTGTGCAATGGCTGTGACGTCAAAGTCAAGTCTAGGTGAATTCTACTTCATGAACAGGAATCGTAACAATTGAAGAGTCTGTGATTATATCGCTGTTTTTTTATGCCGCACTTGTTATAAACTTAATTGTGATGTCATTGCCATTTCTTGGCTGCTGAGACCAGAGGCAAAATTGGTGAGAAAAATAAATTCAGCTTTAACAGTCGTAGGCAAAAACCAGTGGTGATCCACATACAGGAATGTCTTACACATCACAATCAAGAAGAAAAATGCCGTCAAGATTTGGTGTCTATACTACTGCTCTAACTAAGGCATGCTTTGTGCACGTGACAAACGAAGCATCTTTGCAGAAAGCTACTACACCGGTGCGACGCAAGCCAGGTATGGCTGCTCCTGGCAGGTGCTACTTATGTGGTGAGATCGGCCACATATTCAAGTCATGCCCACAGCGGTAAGTATGGAAGCCAGTCGTAGTAGGTGCCTTCCTCTACCCTGTAAAAAGCCAACTCATTAGGTGTACTGTACTGTTTCAATTGAAGTAATGGCTTTTAGTAATGGCCTGGTACATCTTTCAGTTTTGAACTACTTTTGCAGTCTTTGTTGTAACTTGTAACAGGCTAGCAAAAAAAAAAGCCCCCTCAGCCAGTGCTGTTGTTGAGCTGCTGGGAATCCAAAGAGCATGCTACAGTATGTGCTATATTACGTTTTCGACATGGTTTTTCGCAAAATAGGAAAAAGTGATCTGCCACGTTTCGTTATTGAACCGAAGCACATATTGTATTCTAATAAAAATTCCACTGGATAGTAGCCATATTTGAAATCACTCTGGTAGGTGGCCCTTGCTATATTTTCTTTGCATCACATTTATACTGTCTAATATTCACATCTTCATCTTTTTGTTCCGAAAGTAAGGTTTCTTCCCTGTTAAAACTGCTCCAGAATTTTAATTTGGGCTGCAAAGTGCAATTTTCTTGTTTTTTTCCTGTGAGCTGCTCCAAAACTAAAATTTTGCTACTCCAAAAATTGCTACAAATTCTATTTAAGCTGTTGCAGCCCTAAGCATTGTAAAGAAAAAAAAGTCGCACTCAGTCCAACCATTCGTGTCCAACACAACCCACAGTCACATTCCTTTGGCAAAATGTCGCAGGGGTGAACGTTATGCTCGGCAGTACTCAAAATAATTTCTGAAAAGGGCAGCATTCGCCACATCAATATTCCCCAACTGTAAGCAGTGATGTGGCATGTCTTGCTAACTCCCTTCTTTCTCAACTCATTCCCTCCCCTCCCTCCTGGTCCAACCAGATCTTTCCAACGCCTTTTCTGTGAACCTGGCAGGTATGTACTTGTCAAATTTGAGTGCTTGATTATGAAGCGCTCAAGCAAACATTTCATTTTCTGCTGCCCTGTTTGTTCCGAATTGTTTTTCGGCTCAGCGGTAATTTTTAAAACCCCAAGATGTTTTGGCCATTTGCCTTGCCTTGCCAAAGATGCATGCAGACTCACCGAAGCATTAACGACTGAATAAGAAGCATTCACATTGTGGTTTTCTTGTATGCTGTGAATAGAAAGCAGCAATTATTTAAGGTATTTCATCCTAATAAGAGACTCTAAATTGTCCTGAACTGTTCCAAAGTGCTCAATCCTGCTTCCACCCCTAGTCAAGTAATCCAGAATTAGTTGTCATTTCAAGTGTAAAATAAAGTTTGCGCTACTTTAATTGCAAAAGCAATACTGCACCAGGTTTCGGCCCATCGCATAAACCGTGGCCACAGTCACGAATGACCTTGAACAGCCACGAAGAAGAAGAACACTCGGTCACCTGCAGCTAATTCTTTCACTCCATATTAGTTTCAGCAGTCTTGAACCCTTCACATTGTTTTTTCAGCATACAAAGCACTGAAATGTTTTTGATTACTGTGCCCCAACATTATCCTTCAATGTGGTTCGGTTTGTTCCAGGACCGAGAGAGTGCGCTTGATGAGGCGGAAACAAGAGCAGTTCGTTGAGGTGTCAGTGCCCAAGCACTTCTTCTGTTACAAGTGACAGTCTTCACTCCTCGGATCAACTCCTTCACAGCCCACTCGTTCATTGTGTGAAACCACTTAAGCTTGTATTTGCTAAGACAATAAAGTTCATTCTTAAAAGACTAAATCTCTGAAAAAATTGTGCATGGCGTTAATCCTCAACAAGACGAAGTTGCGTTTTAAGAAACCCAGAGAACATATAGAAGTCGCTAGACCTGTCGATAGGGTACCACTTTCTAATAGCAGAGCCCATTTTCGGCCACAGTGAGGCCTCTTAAAGCAAGAATCACTGATAATCCTCAACAAGACGAAGTTGCGTTTTAAGAGACCCAGAGAACAAATAGAAGTCGCTAGACCTGTCGATAGGGTACCACTTTCCAATAGCAGAGCCCACTTTCGGCCACAATGAGGCCTCTTAAAGCAAGAATCACTGATTGATTTTGCAAGCGAAATGTGTGTTACAAAGATTTTGTGGACCGGATCACAGGGAGTATACTTTATCATTATTCACTTAATAAGCGGTGGCCTCTCTTTTAAACTGAAGTCTTTACCTGCCCCATTGATGAAAACAGCCATTGGTGTGTTGTCATTTTCACGATACCAATTCCCAGCTGTTTGTTGGCAGCAGTACAAAGAGAGTGTATACACGTGGAAAGTGAGGGATGTGGCCCATTTAGAGATGCATACAAAAGCATGTCGAGGCTCGGGTGTCCGATAAGCGAGTGGCACGTAGCTAGAAGTCTACTCGAATCTTCTAGTAGCCGGCACACTGGCGCCTACGTGTCGAATCTTCCAACGCACTCTCTGCAGACCATGGCGCTTCAGTGTGTCATGCTGCAATGCCAGTTTAATATGTCATGTCTTGAAGAAATGTGTGTATTCTTAGACATTCCAGCGTGTGAGAGCTTGCATAAGCATGGGAATGGAAGCTGTGTTGCCGCTGTAGGGTGCAATTATTCAGGATATGGAAGTATTGCACCACCCTGCTTTAAAGCTGCCTCTCAAATTGGCTGATTGGATGTTTCTAGCAGAACATTTTATCATGCAATGGGCCATTAATGGTACTGCGTAAAAACAATGTGTTCTGATGCAAATCAGTTAAGCAACTGTGAGGAGTGCAGCAGGTTGGTGGCATTGTGAGTTGCATGTCCACGCTATAGGGGGCGCCACAGTCATAACGGTGGCACACTGGGGTCAGTGGTATAGCTCATCTCACGCTGAAGAAACTAAAATTCTGACCATTTTACTGCAGAGTTTTCTGAGGACTACTGCACACACTCTGCCGGATTATTTTGCGTATTAGCCAAAATTTTTTTACATGTTCCGTAGAAATTTTGAGCTAGTAATGCACTATGATGCTTTGCAGGACATGTTTGTTAAATATTGTATGTTTGGCAGGTTTCCACTTGTTGCTCATTTTCATAGGCGGCAGGTTCACATTTTCGCTGTCTATAGTCGACAAGCTTTCTAGTTCAGCTGCTTCATCGTTGTCACTTTCATTTAAATAAGAATGCATTGGCAGTTTCTCATTTTCTTTGCCCTTCAAACCATGGATGCACGTGGCACACACTCACCACGGATGCAGTGCTGACTATGAGAAAGGGATGTGGCTTTGACCGTGATGATGTGGGTGGAGAAACATCTGTTTCAAATTTATCCTGCAAGATTTATACTTTTATGTGGCGTCTGTGGCTTCTCCACAGACGGTGTGACATATCCGCATCATTATTGTTACATGAGTAGCATCGGGAGTGGCAGGGATTGAGTGATACCAACAGTACTCTGGAGTGGCAGGGGTTGTCTATGTATGGTCTACCGATATATCCCTAGAGTGGCAGTTAAAGGGTAAATAAACTAGAGATGCACAAAGCGTGTAATAGCTATCTGTTCACAAGCAAATTTAAAACAAAACAGGAGTGAATTTTCTTCCCTTCATAATACACCATACCTCCCAGAGCATATGTTGCACCAGCTTGGCCAAACCTTTGTGCTGCACAATTGACTGGATGAAGTTCATGGCAAAAAAGTATTCTGTACATGTGACACAGTCCTTTCTCTCAGCCTCTTGAATCAGGTGGCGAGGGAAGCGAGAGAGCAAAGCAGACACTGCAAACTACTATGATCCATTGAAACTTGCCTGGCTGCAAACAACTACATGGGACATTTGTTAATGACTCTGCTGCGAAAACGAGGTACTTCGTCATCGAACCTCTTTATTAGTAGGCATGCAAAGCCTGCAAACACATACTTGAGGCATTATGGTGTGGATACCATGAGGCTGCAGATCACTAACAATGTTCTAAAGAGTGTTGGAAGGCCATAGAAGGTCTATCATCAACGCGTTGAAATTTAAAGAGTCCCAGTATTGCTCAAACAAAAAAAATTTAGCCATTGGCGGAAGGCAGTGAAGTAAAAAGCTGAAGGAGGAAAGGCAGCTCTTCAGTGCCATCTGTCCTCCCTGGCTGACCAGTGCCCAAGAACTTAGGCGTAGGATAAGAAAAGACATGCACAAGATAGAGAGCAGACGCGTGCTCCTCATTCATGTTAACTTCAGACTAGTGGCGATGCTTGAATGTGATCAGTGGTGGGCTCCAAGTTTCAACCTATCAAGTCAAAATATTCAAAAGCTCTCAGTTAAACTTCATGTTCGGTTATGAAGTTTAGAAGCAAGCATTCCTTTTCTGTAATCCATCCCAAATTGTTGCTCTGGTCAGTTGTGTTTATTACTTGTTTTGATTATCTTGTCTTGTTAGAGATGTGTGTGTAGTTGGCAAAGCATGGACTGTTGAATAAAAAGGAATGAAATCGAATTTTTCGTGTCAGAAATAGAGAATTGCAATAATAAAAGTGCTTGATGCTAGAAACATGCTGCAAAACATAATAAAAATGCTCCAAAATACTTTTATTGCTCTAAAGCTGCTTCAGAATGGCTTTATTTGTCCCTGGACGGCTCCAAAATACACGAGCCTGCTTCCTCGCTGGCAACATGAAGGGGCTCTCGCGGCCTCTGCGGTGGTGTTCATGCTTTCACATTATCAGACCTAAGCAGTCTTAAACGTCTCTACCAATTCTTTTTTGCTTTTTTTCGTGTCGAGACATGAGCTTTAACAATTTTTAACACCGAATTTCTCTGTGAGAACTGTGGCTTCCACTCGTGCACACATATTACCAGATCTGGAAAGAGAGAATTAATTTTTATTCCGGACACTAAGTGGATCAGATTATCTATGTGTCCCTTAGAAAATCATAACGGATTAGTAAGTTTTGTTTTATTCTACAAATAGCTAGCCTTTTTTTAAACGCATTATAATGTAACGTAAGAATAATGGCATCAAGATGCAACACAAAATGGTGTTCAGTCACTTCAGGCACTTGTAATAGCGCGGCCTTGCAATCATCGTGTTCGTGTTAGCATTGTGGTCAATGCTATGGCAGGTGGTGTTCTTCGTTCTGCGCCCAGGCTACATCCGTGCAAATCTAATTAATGCCTTTTTCTGAATGTGTGACAGAGCCACTATAAAGAAATCATTTACTGCAATATGATCTATAGTACTGGCTTGCTATAGTAATCTGGGGACACTTGGCAGCAGCCACTGTATAAGTCGGATTCCATTGTAGTGTGTCAATGGAGTTCTTAAATACCTTGAAACCTGGTTTATTGCAGAGGTAGAGAGCCGATAGACGCCAGAGAAGGTAACCTCTCCCCACATTTAGTGCTTATTGCCACTAAAAGTAAAGTTTACGACACCTCTATCAACAATCTGTCAACTAGTCTGTGAATCCATAACTGAGTGAGCGTGCCATTGCGGGAAATCAACACAGAATGATGTATATGTGGGCAGAGAATTCGGTCATTTTCTGAACAGCCCGCAAATGTATCTCATCTCATCATTATCCTTCTTATTATATATCAATCAATGGCCCGTCAGGAACACGAATGCATGCATGTCCTATAGTTATAGAGTAAATGGGGCAAACCGATGCAATTTCTCGGAAAAAATATAGTCTTGCTTTACAAAATTACTTCTACGTAAGTGCATGGAGAGTATGTGTTTGGACCTCAATACTAGAGGTATACCTTGCGAAAAAAAAAACGAAAATGGAAATTTGGTATGAGCGAAAGTGTTGCCTGCAGCCGTGAATAAATAGTATTGTCATGCCAATTATGGCACTCCTCAATTAATGCGAAATTTGTGCGCGGATCTTTAGAATTTTTTTTTTCACGGAGCGAGAGAACGCAATGGGAGAGTGTCGTAACGGAAAGCCAGAGAGAGAGAGAGAGCGTCTAGGGTATTTGTTGATGCAGTACAATGAGTGCGTGGCGCAGAGCTCAAGGCTCTTTTCTTCTTTCAATAAATTTTATATGGTTTGTGAGTCTTTCCCTCGGTTACATCAGCAACGACATTAACGGCAACGATTTTCAACCGCCAAGCACTGCCACAAGAGCTGCGCTTTAAAACTGTCTCCGAAGCAAGCGTTCAGCTACTGAGAACTTTCAACGCGCTAAAAATGTGGGTATATATGAGCTTCAACCATCAGCTGATGTTCAGGAAATATTTGGCCACGTGCTCACAAGTGCAGCAAAACTTCAAAACCTTTAAGGCTTAGCTTCTACAGTCACTTTGCCTCCAGATATTGAAAACTTGTTTGGCATCCATTCCAGTCACATGAAATGTAATGCACACTGCCCTTCGCTGTGCTCTTTCTCTATCTCCTTTATAAAATTGTTCTTAAAGCTCCAACGTTCCTTCTTTTTGCGAGTTGTTTGCTTTTGTACAGATAGTTTTTTTTTATATATAGCTGAATTCAGATATTGCTTTTGATCTGTGAACATACTTTTTCGTATATCGCACCTATATACACATGCTTGCAGCCATTGGCGAGTCCTCGAATTACGTAGATCTGCACTGGTTAAACTGGGCCAATGGTTGAAGGTCCCACATCTCCCACAATAAGTGTATGGAACAGAACCCGGAAGAGTGAAGTGCAGACGGCACGGGCTTACACTTTTACCGAGGGTTCTCGCTCGCAAAACGTATACATTTTTGAAACGAGGATAGAATTTAGTGTGTTTCGTGTGTTTCTCAGATCGCCGTGTGTATTGTTGGTCCGGAACCACAGTCAAGTCAAAGTGAAAGTGTGGGAGAGGTCAGTTACACTGCGGGGACGCTGTGTGTGAGATGTGACGCGGTGCCATGGGACTACTGAAGTCAAATCCTGAGTAAATAAGGGAGCGTGCTAAAGCTTTAGCAAGCATAACCGCATAGCAAGACTCAACGCTTTACCAGGCGTAGCCGCGTGAATCTATGGTGACATACTCGGTTTAACCAAAGCTGATCCAAAGCCATTTTCTCACACCAACAGTTGCTAAACTACATCCGCGCCCTTTGGATAGCGATAATGAATGGTTGTGCTTGTACAGCCAGGAGACGTGCGGTAGATCAGTCTCACGTTTTATTACCCATGCAAGTATACATTTCTGCTTGAGTTCACGGAAGAGCGTCAAAAGCACGTTGAACCAACAGGTGGGCTTTGCAGGATATAAAAGGCGCTCTTCCATTGCTAAGCAAAGTGGATCGGGCACGGTATCGCCTTTAGTTTGCCGTCCTCCACCACATAGAGTATGCCTGAATCATTGGGCCTGAAACAATGCCACATCTGTCAATTCACGGCAAGCAAAGAAAAAAATAAAAGAAATGCCTTCAGCGCTTTCATGCGGAAAAAAAATTCGGAAACACGCGATCGTACTGCGAAATAGTCGGTCTTGTTCCTGAAGAATCATTGCGGAGCTTAAATCTCTTCACTGCAGGAAGAGGGGAGTCAGTTCGTAAGAAGGAGACATCTACCTAATCCAGGTAACCATGCAAAAAACAGCAGTAGCAACTACATGATCGCAGGAAAAGTTCAACAGAGGATGAATCGTGCTAGACAAACTACAAAGTTAATCTTGGATGTGGCTGCACTTTTTTCAGAAAGCTGTATAAGACACAATTAAGCAATACAGTCATGCTTTTGGGCTTTCATTAGTCTATAAAACACAGCAGCCGAAGAAAACTTTTGGCGCTGCCATGAACTGCTAGCGTGACTTAAAATGTTTCTGTTCTATTACGACATGCTTTTAGTCACGTTGGCATAATTAACAATGCGTACTGCTCGCTGAAACAAAACTGTCCACTAGAATGAAAGCGGACTATCTATATCGCAAAATATGTCACACAAAAATCACTTTTTTTATCAACTTTTTAACTAAGGATCGCACCTCTTCTTTCGTTAGGCTGGTGGGAATCTGCAAACGTCCCATAACGAGACGCTAGCTGAGAGGGAAAAAAGAAGGCTGCGTGTTATGAGATGACTATCAAATCCTTAGCCAATAAATTGTAGTTTGTCTATTCTTCACGAGCCAGACAGCAACACCAAGATACAAAAACTTGTGCACAGGCAAAAAATAAACCGATGGACGTGGTTTACTGAGAGCAATATCGATAATGCGAATAGTTTCCCTGCACTAGTTGCAACAACATGCTTCTAACAGAGTAATAGTAGCCTTATGTATGTACTTATTTACTGAAAAGATTCCACATTTGGCCAATGAATAGATTGCAGTTGTGAGGGATCAAATATAGAAGCCATGCAGTTTCGCCCATACTTAGCCTCCGGGCAGTGCTTATACAGGTGACCTGGGGCACCGCAGCGGAAACAATGGCCTGACGCACCCATGCCTGCAACACGTCGCAGTCGACTTTCGGAAGCCTGCGAGAAACGCCAGGTGTCCCGAGCGATTCGGAAAAATGCAACCGGGTTTGCTCACCTTAACAACTATTACACGGTCCATGAACGTGGTGTTGTTCAGACCGCCAACAGCAGCAACTGCTTCGTCAACGGTGCTCATGTGCACGAAGGCATAGCTCTTGACTATGTCACACTCCTCCACCTTGCCGTACTTGGAGAACAGGGCCATCAGCGAGGCCTTGTCACAGCCCGGGGGAATATTTGCGACGAACAGCTTCCTCTGGAACAGCAAGATGAGACGTGATGCTGGACTCCGCCGAAGCAGAAGCATGAATATCGAAGCTGCTGGCCCATATTCGTTGTTGTTGGCATTAGAACAAATGGCACATCATATTGGACAATCAACCTACATTTGGGAGACAGAGAAAGCTTTTCATTATTACATTTCAGTGGCCGAAAAGAGAATTACAGGATATGAGAAGGGGAAAGAAGGCAAAACCGAGAACCTCGTTTGTCTCTTCGTCTTTTGAGGGGCTGACGTTGTTCTCTGCAGACTTTTTTGACGAAATTACTGACCTTAACCGTTAAGTCCTGCGTGTTTTTGCTTTGCGCTCCAGAATTCCCGAACTGCATGAAACATAGAGAGGGCCATTTGATACATATATTGGGAGCCCTATAAGGTAACCGGTGCACCCAACATTGAACACTGCGCTCTAGCTGCCTTTCCTCTCTCTACTGTGAACACCTCGTCGTAACTCGCCGTAGCCAGTTCACGCGTGGAGCTACTGGCATTTGAATAACCCGTGCTATAAATAAGCCAGTTTAATCACTTCTTCTTTCTTGCACATGCATTCCCAGCTATATTTACTGTGATAACACGACGACTAAACTGCCACGCCGAGTAAAAAAAAAAGCACTAAGATTTTCGTGCTGCTTGTCGACGTAAAAGAAAGGCAAGACCATGCGTGGTGAGCGTAAACCGGCCCAACCTAATACCGTTTTCTTGGCAGATATGTCGACCCACAGGCTTGTTACAAGAAATATACATACATATGGGCCGGGTTGAAGTTATAAAAACAGTGCGCATGACCTGACTAAAATAATAATAATAAATTGCGCTTACAAGCGAGTTAAAAGGAAATAATGTCTTCTATCGTACTCCTTGTTAGAGGCAGCGTATGGCTCTCTGCTACTCAAGCTCTGGTGCAGATTTAGGTCACTAAATATATGGAGCGATATACTGGGCGCAAAAGTATATTGCCACCTCCAATAACATTAATCTGATGCAATTATTAATGGAAGAAAGCTTTCATCCTTGGCACTAGAGGTGTTGAAATTATCGACGAGATTGGAACTCCGGTTAACACCTTGTTAACTGCAAGAACTTCGCGCATTTTCAAGGGAGAATTTTCTTCTGCTGCTAACTGTAGGTATTCCGTACGTTAATGATCAAAATCTACCCCACGACTTGGGGGAAAATACCCTGCCCACATAAGGGAGCGTGCTATAGTACATGTCATTCCTTTTTTTGCCCCCATTTTTTTTTATTTCTTTTTAGAGTGTACAGTTTGCTATGAAAAACAAGAAATTGAAGGTAGATATTTGCCCACATAAGGAAGCGTGCTATAATACATGTTATTCCTTATTTTGCCCCCATTTTTTTTGTTATTTCTTTTTAGAGTGTACAGTTTGCTATGAAAATCAAGAAATTGAAGGTAGATATTGCCTTTCCATTTCAAATCTAGTGAATTGGCCGCAAAGGTATTCTTTTCAGGAAATCTAATTTGTTTATGGGTGCATTGCATGAATGGTAGTCAGCACCAGACGCGTGTATGTTTTAACAGGAACAAGCCTGAACATAAATATATGGTGCGTATAGCATCATTATTGCGTCAGCGGCACAAGAGCGCTTGGGGAGAGCGCAATAACTTGAGGCACAACGTGACATTTGAGGATCATTCAAAGAAAAAAAAAAATGATTATGCATAAACCAATTGCAAAACAATAAACTTTCTGTTAGACTAATACTATAAGTTCACCAACTCACCATTTCGATTTTGCTGTCCAGCTACGCCTGAAAAAGAAACAAAATATACCACATTTAGTCTCATTAAAGCCATCGGACGCATGTACATTCTTAGTAATTCCTTTGTTCTCTAATCCGCAAGAGAGTGTACAGGCCCCGTGCGCTTCGTTGGCAAAACAGACTTAACTCCATATTGCGCTCAATCTTAAAGAACAGTGCTTACGAATTGGAACTTTCCAGGAAAGCGGTGTTTTTTTTTTTTTTTTTTTTCCAGAACTTCCGAACATTAATTTATTGTTGTCTGAAACAGCTGTACAAAACACTTTTAAATGCGTGTGCATAAAGTTGAGTATGTTCCGAGTAGATGTCTGATTCCGAAAAGGCAGATAAGTGAATCCTCGCTGTTCCACTTATATGGTAAAAGAAATCGTGCTTTCTACGTGCCGAAGTATTTAAGTTACCGTCAAATGCACGCAATATAAATACAAATTATAAACTAAAGAAACTTAACCATTAAATTTTACGTTGGAATTCTTGTCATGCAGTGATTATTATTTTTTATTGGCTGTCATACCTTCCAGAGTGATTTTTTTTTTTTTTTTTGCTGTGCTTTTCATCGCTTATGGTTGTTGGCATTGTAGGCGTTAATATGGTTTTGATGCATTCGCTTTCCTTCTCCAAATAGCTGTGAATGCTTGTGACCTAAATGGTATTGTCTGTGTCCTAATTTTACTTGCTTTTCAATATTTACTCAGTTACAGTTGCAAGCGATTTATCCCTGTCTGTCAGGTGTTACCATAGAAGCCCTATGTGGCTTTGGCAGGCCTGAAATCGCAAATTGTTTCTTCAGTACAAAATAAAGTTATTAATTGATTAATTGATTGACTGATTGATTAATTGACTCAGTTTAATCTGATGTGCATTTCAAACCTTACTCACCCTCCCTATACGCGACAAGCTTTCGTCTCTGTTATTTTCAACGAAGAAAATTCAAATGGCCTTTAATCAGGAGTCCAAGCTCTTCATCTTCAAAGCGTATCATATCTCTGAGCCTGCTTCTTCACAATTTCTTCTGTATGCCCGGGCTACCTTGGCCGCCCTATCACACTCCGTACGGACGGATGTAGTTATAGTACAGCGGCTATGGTGGTGTATTTTACTTGATAATTAACTCGCCATTATACGCACAGTTCTCATCTATACAGCGAATGCATTACATTCTACCCAGCTGTTCCTTCCCGGTGAGGTAATTCAGTAAGAAATTTAGAAGCTTTAAGTGAATTGAACCTCTTGAACTGCTATCCTGACATATTTTATCTACTTGAAGAATCATCCTCCTTGTTAACATTCAAAAAAAAAATTAAGATGTACTTTTTGGAACATACGTGATTATTTGTTTCCTATTTTCGTTGTGTAATACCAATTACTGTTGACACTGTTACCTTGATGTATGTTACAGATTGAATTTTATGTATTTTGCCCCTGGTTTGTGTTTGTATTACATTCTCACATATGACTGACTATTTTGTGCTGCTCTGTGCCTGCTGCGTTGTGTTGCACATGTCATTTGTGGTGCCGAAGGCCCTGTCAGGTGACTTGTTCGTCACCTTTAGCCTCGGTCCCACGGCAAAAATTGTAATTTTGCTACAAAGTGCAATAAACAATAAACAATAAAACAACAATTACTTATTATTTCCTTAGCTGGAATACAAAAAAAATTTGCAGATAAGTTATTGTTAACTGAGCCCTCCAAGATTAAGCGTAAAAAAAAAATGGATTGAGCTTAGCTTCGTTTATGAGCTTAATGGCAAAAACATTTCCTCCTTCTATCTACCCTTCTCTCTCTACATACCTCTTCTGTCTACATCTTCTCTTCTATCTCTATCTTGCGTGTCTCTGTACTTGTCATAATTTGTTTTCTTTGTCTTAATTCGTCGTTGGTAACATCGGCAACTCAGGACTGTTCTTCCAGATATGCGAGATATTGATGGCCTAAGTACCAGAAAAGGGAAATTATGTTGACGTCAGAACCTAATACGATGTTTTGCTGCATCTCGTGAACGCTAGATTTTCACTACAAGGTCAGAAACGTTTTCGCCTTAATGCTCTATTGCAATGTGGCTCAAGTTTCGTGCGAAGGCCGGTACGTGAGCGACCTTGATTATTTGTGCAGCAAATGTTCGAATGACCACAAGCAAGACCTGCCTAAGGAGTTGCCTTAAGTGGCATATATAGCTTTAGACGGAAAAGGAAAACGCTGGCCTACTCACTCTGACTGTCAAACCCGTATGGTGAAAGTTTTTTACGCCAGGATATATATATACGTCATGAATGCCTAGCTTTACCCGGGCCTCCGAGAAGTCTGCGGTGCGCTGGCTCATCGACAGTTCTGGACTTACGACTAGCCTACGGCAATTGGTTGCACTGATTTAAAAAAAAAGAAAAAACAATGCCAGATAACCAGAGTTTGTGGCTGGTAAGGACATCTTGGAATGAACGGTGGTCATCAATCCTCGTGTGTGCAAAACAGTCTCTTCCTTCAGCGTCATGGTACACCATGATGCATCTGCATATCTACATACATCTGATAGCGACCAACTGTTGGCGAACGAGTATCATGAGGAGCACCCCTGGGCTTCCACAGTGCGACGCGGTCAGGCGAGGGCATTGGCGCAGAATCTGCTGGTGGCCTCTAAATAATATCTAAAAACTATAAAAAGTTCATCTAAAAACTACCAATAAAGACAGCCGCGCAAAAGACGCTGATACAAATTGCGCTGCTCAGGTCAAGGCTCCTGGTCAACGCAGAGTTAACCAGGCGACGCTGCACGCTGCCGCCGACAAGAATTGTGATTGGTCGAAAAGGTTTGTTGTTACACGTGGAGCCGAATAGAAATCTGCGCTTTACACCAGAATATTGGGGAGGGTGAGATGAGTATGGAGGACACTTGGATTGATTAAGGGGTAATGGTTAAGCGATTAGCAAAGCACGTAGCTGAGAGGGATCAGCGCATGCGAACAAAGATCCGCAGGGCAGCCGCTGATGTGTGATCCTTAAAAATTGACTTATACAGTGCTTCAAATACATGGCAACTGTACACACTTCAATTCTAGAGTATTCTGATCTAATTGCGCTGTTTCTCTCACATCACTTCTCTTGGCGCTTAGTGGTTTTCCTGGTCCATCATTGGATGTGTTGCGTACTGGCAGAACCTATGTTGGAAAACAGTCGGTAATCCTGGACCATTGTAGGATCACCATTTGGCGATGTATTTCCAATATTGGACCAGTGCCTTGTGCATGCTGCATGGGCTTTCTTTCTGTTTCTCTCTCTTTTGCTTTCTCTCTCTCTCTCTTTCTTTCTTTTTGCAGAGATGGAAAATATAGCTCGCTGTAATGCTGTAAATGCCAGAAAGGCAGTACAAGCTCTTTTCACGACTTGACAAAAAAGGAATGATTCTAGGGGTTCAGATTTTTCCCATATATAGCGGCATTGTCATAAAGAACAGAAATGCACAACATACGTTTGTTAATTCTTATTTACTAATTGTAAAATTAGCGAGATGTAATGCTCAACACAGAAATATTTTGGAACAGCAACATAAACTAAATTAAGCATGCTTCTTGCACTTAGTTTTTAATTTTTTGGGGTGGGGGACATAAGCATTCACCAAAAATTGGAACGTTACCTGAGATGCTTGCTCAGTAATATATTTGTGCCGAATGTAGAACATACGCCCTTTTTGTTTTTTTTTGTGCCTCTGGCGACAACTTTATTTATATTTTGGGGGAGGGGAGGGGGGGGGGGGCATTTATAGGAGTATAGACACCCAATTTCGGTCATGCGTGTTCATGCTGTTGCTGCTCAGAACAGTAGTCTACAAGGATCACCCAATAATATTTGCAAATAATTGATTTTTTCTCTCTCACATGTTTCGGTTTCAAGAGCCGAGCAATGGTTGTGACGTCAAAGTTGTATACACATCACGCCAGGTGAGGGAGGAAAAAAAACTGCGAAATAATCACACTGTCGTTTTGATGCAGTGTAAAGCTCAAGCCAGCCTGTCCCAAGAGCCGGAATTACAATGAGTGACTAAGCAACGATTACACAGCAATTTTTTCATCCCTCACATGACCTATCTGGAACTATGACGTCATAGTCATCGCTCGGCTGTCGGAACCGAACCAAAGCCTGTGAGTGAAGAAGTTCAAATATAAACTATTCAGCAGGTGAAGGCAACTACTGCGTGGTGATCCGTGCACAGCAGTATATTAAACATCATTGCAAACGATAAAAAACGCAACCGAAAATAACGCGTCTATACTCCTTTGGACAACGTTAATGGCTTCCGTCAGCTGCAGCCCTCTTGCAGATCGAGGGTCCATATCACGAGTCTGTGTAATTTTCTGCCTGACCTCAAGTCATTTGATTCGCGGAAGCATCGGAGCTGGAAATCAAACCAGAGCCCTTCAGTACTTTTTATGGTCATGACTATTCACCGAAAGTTTGACATAGTGGCAGGAGCAGTCGTTAGGGACGCCCTTGTCAACCTGAGGGCAAGTTTAATCATAAAGGTGAAACTTGTGCGATGTGCGGTAGATTCCGAGAAACAATTGAAAATATTACACTGGATTGCAGCAGTACCCATCCAGACGTCGATGCAGATATAATCTCTCTAGCTGAAGCCCTGGGGTTTAGCGGTAACAAAGGAAACGTGAACGAATCTGCGGTAGAGATAAGTAAGAGACGTTTAGAAGATTGGTGGATAAATAGGGGACGCATAAATAGGGGACGTAAATCGAAATTAAAACACGGGTATATACAGATATATAACCAGGGACTAAAAGGAAAGTTGCTAAAAGTTGACGGATTATCTAAAATAAAGAAAGGTTCAGCATGGTTGTGACTATTACCACCCCGTTAAAGACGGGACGCTCCTAACATACATCAATCTATCCGGGTAATCTGAGGGCGTCAGAGCGGTGCGGCCGCTGGCGGTATACGGCACACGCCGGAGTGGAAAAAATGCCTAAATATACCAGTGAGTGTTGATAGTGTCTTTCAAATTATTACATTGAAAGACATTCGGGGAAAAGAAAACGAAGGGCAATTCGTTGAATCACGCCTTAGAGCGAGGATTTCGATGGCAACCAATGCATGGCATAATTGTGCCATGGTGTGGACTACCGTCATAGAAATATGTTTCGCATTCCTGAAGAATCATGTTTCAAGGACGCTGCCAGATATTGATTCGCCGCATTGTTGGAGTAATTGCAACTTGAGACTGTGAATGTTTCGTGTCTGTGGTGCGTATTTACCGAGGTCTTTTAAATGCCTCACATTCATCGGACCAGCGGTTAGTTTCAGTAAATGTGTCAAATAACCAACGAAGCAGTGCACCAGGAAAACACGCCGACAGGAAGAAGGGACAAGTACGTACCAATTACAAGGGATGATAATCAGGCAAAGAAAAATACTTGAAATGGCCTTTCTATGGTTTCTCAAATAATGGTTTCTCTGTTTCAAACACAAGCTGGTCGTGGTTTTGAATAAGTTTATTTTTTCTTCCTGCTGTGTCATGGCATACAGGCCTTAATTGTTTGTTCCATTGTTTCTAGTTTTCACAGTCCTTCTTACTTATTTTATTCCATTCACAAGTTGTGAATAGCAAAAGTTTTCGAACAACGCGTTGCCACGTCAGAACCGAATCATAAATTAACCATTGTTCCAAGCAATCAATGTCACTCTCGTCGAAGCGCATTTCGCGGAAGCGCACTTGCAGGGAGATTTGGAATGTAAAACAGGAAATATTGTTTTCCTGTTTTACACTGCAAGAGTGTTTTACAGCACTCTCTCGCATTTTCTGTCATGCGTTGTCACTATATGTCCGCAAAGTATCGACTCTCTTCGTTGCAATGCGGGACACACCCCAGTTACACAGCGGTCACGCGCTATATAGGGAAGAAAACCTGGGCCAGGGGGCGGTGCGCCGCTCTGTGCGTCAGCGCCCTCCATGGGGACTCCGTCAAAACCTCCGCGCAACGCGGCCGTGTCGTCTGCTCCCCGCCGCATTAGGGTGCCTCAATACCAGCGCTCAATACCAGCGCCGCCGTACAGGGTGGTGACACCCTTTGGCATGCCCCGCGCCGCCGCTTTCGCCGCGCTCGCCATATTGGGGCAAGTCGCTTCGGGCCAGTGCTAGGGTCCCTAGAAATATTGCAAATACTTCTAGGGACTCTACCAGTGCTGTGGAGTATCCGAAGCGGTTGTGCCGTGCGCTGGGTGCTGGACGATTGAACTATGTTCAGTCACGAAAACTAGCATGCCAGGCTGTTGTGTTCAATTGTGTGCTGGCTCAGCAAAAAATAAAAAAAAAATGGAGTCAGATGGTTTCGTTCTTCATGGGATAAGAGACGGAGAAATGTATGGGACGCGAAAGTGAAGCGTGAAGACTGTGAAGTAAGCCACAATACCTGTGCTTCTTTTACGCATTCATAAAAAATTTTTGAGCGAATAGGTGCATTTCAATTGTGTAAAAAGGTCTAGCGCAGACACAGACCACTAGAAAGATGACAAATACACACAAGCGCTTGCGTGTGCGCGTGTCGTCTTTCTTGCGGTCTGTATCTGTTTATACGAAAGCGTTTTAAAAGATATTTTTGTACTCGTATAACGCAGTTGCGCACTTCTGTTTGGAATTACATTATCTCACGCCACTTCACCCATCTGCTTGTAATCACGAAACTTTGTGCGGTTTTTGGCTTCCCCATCAAGCATTGCGCGCAACAGATTTTGGTCTGCCTTTTTCAACGTTGAAGCAGGTCGAAGCATCGCATTGCCTGGCACCGGGAGTAACGCACTGTGTTTTTTAAGTGTATATTTTGAATTTTCAGCGTACGTGAGGGCTTATAAACAAAATATATGGACAATTGCATCTGCTATGTTGTAGTCACTCGGGGAAATTTAGTGTAACGTTCAGTGAGTGACACTCGACTTTAGTATCATTCGCGTAGTGTCACACAATAATATCTGTTGTTGAGGATCTGCCTTTCTGTGTTCATTGCCGCACCAAGAACATGTGGAGAAGGTCGAGCCTGGTATTTGTCAAAGGAATGCACCATTGTGCCCTTTCGATCGCTCCCCTTTACACTCGATCTTGAAAGCTGGTGGCAACCGCCGACGCTTCAGATTCACACAGATTACATTCCCTCTGTCCTTGCCGGGAAATAATGCAATCGAGAGCGACGGATGGCATGTCATCTCGCGACAGAGTAGGAAGTGAAACGCAGTTTGTAACAATTATTTTGGTCGCAAAAAAAACAACAAAAAACACCAAGTTGGTCGCGCTGGAATTTGGCAAGTGGGCTTAGCGCTAGTACAACATTTCGCGAAACAGAGATAACAGATCCTCTGAAGCTGTCCTTTTTTAATTATACACAGGAGCAGTGTAACGCGAGGTTTTTTGAGATTCGCAATAATATAAAAAGTTGAGTTCTCATGACAATTAGGTCGTTTTAAACATATGATTGGCAGCTCGACAAGTCTCAAAGAAACTGCTCTCGTGAGCTGGAAGGTGTAGCGGCATCATCTTGTGAAAGCGGTCGTGAGGAAGCAAGGTTCTTGTGCAGTACAAAAGTTCATACCGAATGCAGCTTTTCCTTCTCTGTATAATAATTACGCATCGCGAGGCGATGTTCACACCCTGTTGTCCCCGCAAGTACTCGTCTGAGGTTAAGCCAAATTTAGGTAAAGCTAAATTTGACCGCCTGACACCCGAATTAGTGCTGTCGCTTGTTTGGCATCCATGGAAAAATTTTGCGATCGTACATGTAAATATCGCATTGCTTCCATAATGTTTTTATTATTTCATTCATTTGCGTGCACACAACAAAATACGCAAAATGACTGTTTCGTCGCCTATCTCATTTCAGCGCCAGTTCGAGGGCAAACACAGTGTATGGACGATGGCTCCTCAAGTCAACAGCTGTCCCGACATTGTTTGATTGCGTGTAAAAATTTATCGGAACAAAACGACATCTTCCATTTGAAGAGTCAAGTAAAATCCCATAAATGCCTTATCGAACAAACCGTTCCGATTCCAGTGGTTGATAGCGCGGAATACCCAAAGATATGAACAGACTGTTAGAGCGGTTTGGGACGATGCGCTTGCTCATTTACTTCAGTCAGCCAGAAAAATCGAATGATGGGTACGGCAGCAAAACTGTAGCTGGCGCCAACTTTTATTAAAAGATGTCTCCGAGGCGTGCATCCAAAATCAGCTTCAAAGTCTTAATAAGGATTGTTTTGAAATAACATGCCGTGTGCATCAGCATGCGACACGTGTCAAAGGTTGATTTACGCATCGTTTATTGCTATATATTTTCTACGGTTCACGACGGGCCATTGCGATACAAATTATTTTCGATATACGGCTCCCTGAAACGTACACATGGTTGTTGATCTATAGCAATAGACGCAACTGAATGCTATGCACCTCATAAACTCATTCATGTCCGGCAGTGCAAAATGCATTGGTTTATAAAACAACCAGTCGTCAAAATAACCGCATTTGAACATCCGAGACGACGAAAGAGTAAATGCTTACCATGTGCAATTTGATCATTTCCTCTTAAACTACGCATGCTAGCAAGCAGTAGTTGCTTTCACATTTTTTTTTTCGAGCAAAAAAGCGCTCAGGATTGCGAGTATGTGTGTAAAAACGGTACACAGCCGAGCCTGCTAGCGCAAGCGCGTACTAAATAAGAAACCGGGCCGCGGCTCCATAGCCCGCCGTATCTGAGCTTGCCCCAACATGGGGCCGTCGAAGGCGGTGTCTCCACCCTGTACGGCGGCGCGCTACATCGAGGCACCCTACGCCGCATCGAAAAGCATGCTGTCGTCTGCTCCGCGCTGCTTTCCAGCACGTGTTTGCGCGCGCGCACTCGGTTGTTTCTCTCCTCCTCCGGCCGCGTTCTGGCCGCCGTAACGCTCCAACAAAGGAAAAAAACTGGAATGAAAAAGTGACGGCGCGCCTTTTCGCAAAACTTGTGTGGAAACGGTAACGGAATGGTTGTCGGCTTTTTTTTTTTTTTTTTTTTTTTTTTTAGGTATCTCGCACCTCTGTTTGTAACTGGCGGTGCCGCAGCAGCCATCGCGGAACCAAGTCGGCCTAAAGAAACAGATATACGTCATTAATGCCATCACTTGGCGCTTATAAAGGAAAGACACATACGTCAATCGTTCGATCTATCCTCATACGCGATCCTGCTTCGGGAGCTCAAAACTGCGCATTCGCTAGAGGAGATAACTGAACTAGGAATTGCACAGCGTAGCTGTGGAATTAAGAATACAAAGGTTTCCGCGTGGAGAGATGTCCCCGCCTGCATGGAAAGTCGTCAGGTATTTCCTCGCTCTTCGTCTGGTGGAGAGAGGAAACTGCCGCAAAAATGGCATGCCTCGGCTTCTCGTCAGTGACCTAGGTCGTTAAGAAACCCCTCATCGTTAAAGGTAAATAGATAGGTCATTGATTTCAGATGTCAGTGCCGCAGCAGCGAACTCTCCCTGACCGCTGTCAACAGGAACCAAAGGGTAAGGCGGCATGCTTTGTGTTTTTGTAGGGAACGCGTCCTAAACGCGCCGAACGCAGGCACCACGGCGCCGGTAGCATCGCCTAAAACGTGTCCCCAAGGAGTTGAATAGGCCCCTTTCAAGGGAGCAGTCACAAATGGAAAGGAAGCTCCCCAACCAGCGCCCGGAGCGCTCGTCACTGTGTACACGCGTATCAATTCTCAATGAGATGGCTGGACCCTTCATCCTGTGAACAACATGGACAGAGACATCAAGAGGTGCCGTCTCAAGTGCTTCAAAATACCTCTCGCTTGCCTCTGCCTTCGAGCAGCGAATTCGTGTTCATGTTTTTTTTTTTTTTTTTTTGAATGTCTGATCCTGCCAACAAGCAATGACCGCGACGATCAAATAATCATAATTTCTCGCTTTCGAAGGCACCGATAAAAACATGTTTCCAGCCAGCCTCTATGTTAGCCGGGACACAGAAAAAAGCAAAAATCAGAAACCCCACTGGCAAAGAGCACGGCTTTGCGCGCGCAGACGCGCGTCCATCCCCCTTCGTCCTCACTCTCCTCCCGCTCCGCGTGCACGTGCGGCTGCCTGTAGCACGCGCTCCCGAGCGAGCGGGCTGCGCAGACAGCCGCGCGCAACGCGGGCGCGGATGCGCGTAGGCATGGCCTCCGAGATCACCCTCGCGCGCGTGTTCGCGGAGGTGATCTCGGAGGCCATGGCGTAGGTTTTGTAATTCCTCTCCGCTCCGCTGGAAACCGAGCGCTGCCGTCGCGGAGCAAACTCCAGTTTGGGTTCCCTATCTCCAGACCTTCATGCACACCACGCGTTGAGTTGTTAGTTCTTTCTTTGTTAGGCTAATCAAGTCTCACGATAGCCACGGAACGATGCTGCAGGGTCGCACTGCGATTCCCTTGTACTGCGCGTGACTAATTCGGGCGGCAGCCGCGCAAGCAGGAACCCCAGAACAACATCGCACACACGATGACTTACGTTGAGATTCTCGGTTATTTACAAATGTGGGAGTGGGACAGCACTGGAGAGGAGAGAAACATGAAATGAGGAAAGGGGAGAGGGCTCTCTGCTGCGGGCTTCGGCATGTTCAGGCCACATCACTATTCACTGGCCTTCGCGGGGTAGGAGCGGGGGGTCGTCAGCTGCAGCTCGCCTCGGGTTTCGTTTGCGCGTTCGAAGTGCGGACCATAATTTCTAGAAGCCGTTGTGTTTTCTTATTCCTGCGCTCGCCTGGTGCCCCTTATGTGCAGCGTTATAGAAGACACGTGCATCTCCCATTTTGTACACACCATACCAAGCACACAAGGGGCAGGAAGTGAAAAAAGAAAAGGGTGCACAATTAGGCTCCCACGTGCGGAGAGTGCGTAAGCATGCCAAATTTCGAGGATGGTCCACCTAAATTTGCAAGTCACCACTGAGTTTAACTGTCACATTCAACTTAGGTTATACACTAATTTTGATCAAAATTCGGAAATAGCAAAATTTTGGGCGTCCAATAATCACACTTCTCTCCATAGGGTCCAAATTTTGAGCGGTGATGTTACGCTCATCAACATGAATTTTCAAATCGTCTACGTCAGGGTGGATTGCTGGAATACCAGGCAGGCGAGGATCGTAGTCCTCGACTGAACGCGTGCTCCACGTGAGACAATCCTGTGACAGTCGAGAGCGAGCGAAAATCTATTCTGACGGCAGACCCAGATATCATCAGCGGAATGCGTGAGCCCTCATGTAAGAATAGCAGCGGATGTGGCGAAACCCGTTCTTTGAGGAGTGTGACATGCGTGACTGGTTGTTCTCCGTTTACCGAACCTATTTATTGAAGGATCTGTGGGGATTTGTATGGGAGGGGCGGAAGAAACGAGATGCAATACATTCAAATATGGCGCCAAGCCATTCGCTAATGAGACTATTTTCGCCTTTACGTTTTAATCGTTTGCATCTATATAATTATCTAATTAACTTATTGGCCTAATTATTTTTTCGCACACAACATTGCGTTACCCTCAATCGATTGACACCAATCATTAACCTCTACAACTTCTCAATTACTCACAACTGTACTATTGCAGAAACGACTTTGCGAATTGCGCGCTTATCCCTTCCAATGCCCTTTTTCGGCTCTACTTCTGGTTGCGCGACGTCACATCATCCACGTCACATTAAATCATTTCTTGTTTATTCATTTTAGTTTTTGGTACTTTCAAATTGCGCGCCAATCCCTTCCTATGCCCTTTTTCGTCTCTACTTCCGGTTGCGTGACGGTACATCTTTGACATCACCCTAACTGACTGCCTGAACTAACTACTTTAGTCTTTGATACTTTGAAATTGCGCGCTAATCCCTTCCTATGCCCCTTTTTTTGGCTCGACTTCAGGTTACGTGACGTCACATCCTTGACATCACCTTGACTGACTTAATTAACTATTTTAGTATTTGATACATTCAAACGCGGCGCCAAGCCATTGGCTAATGAGATCATTTTTACCTTTACTTTATCACATTTTTTCATCTAATTAATTACCTAATTAACCTATTGGTCTAATTATTTTTTCGCACACAGTCACCCTCTATCGATTGACACCACTGATTAACCTCTACGACTTCTCAATTACTCACAACTGTTGCGGACACAAGTTTGCGTGTTTTACCTCTAATTATTTACCTAATAACCTTATTGGTCTAATTATTATTTCGGACATAACATAACGTCACCCTCTATCGATTGACACCACTCATTAGCAGCTACCACTTATTAATTACTCACAACTGCTGTGGACAACTTTTGCATTTATTGCATGTAATTAATTACCTAATTAACTTATTGGCCTACCTATTTTTCGGCAGCAACATTACGTCACCCTCTATTGACTGACACCACTCATTAACCTCTACCACTTCTCAATTACTCGCAACTGCTGCGGACACGATTTTGCGGACGCGGTCTGCGGACAGAAATCTATGAACATAGCGAAGTAATGCTCTCGCATTAATAAACAAGCAGTAACCCCATTCGTCTGGACTCCGAGTAGATCTCCAAGGTGCCCGGCAGGCTCACCCTAACAGATCACCGGTCAGTGCATCCGATCCGAGCACAGCGGGTGAGGGGAGAGCCCTTTCCAAGGCCGGCAACTTAACCATCGCCTCTCTCGACGAGCACGGCGGGTGACAACTCGGACAGCGGTTCGAAACATAACTGGTGGCCCACCCAAATTTGGAGGTTGCCCCTGAATTGCCCATACTTGAATTAAGTTAGACCTCAGTTTTGGTCATATTCGACAAGGTCAGATTTCTGAGGCCTACAGCGCAGTACCACAACACAGACAGAACAAAAGATGGACGCAAACACGGGCGCTGCAGACCTCGGAGTGATGAACCAACAACCAGCAACTATGTATTAAGCAAGGTCAGATTTTCTGGGGCCAAATTTAGGGGAGGCCAACCTAAATTTGGAAGTCCCCATGGAGTTTGTCACACTCAGCTTAAGTTATAGATACCAATTTTGGTAGAATTCGGGCGAGGTCAGATTTTGGGGTCAAGGAGGCCACATTTTAGGCGTGGCTCTATAAACTTAGGAGTCTCCAATGAGTTGGCCATACCAGGATAAGGCTAGGAAGCAGTTTTGGCCAAATTCGGACGCAGTAAAATTTTCGGAGTCCAAGGGGGCCAAAGTTTGAGGAGTGGCCCACCCCAATTTGGAGGTCGCCAATAAAGTGGCCATACTCGAATGACATCAAGTTTGGTATTCTAACAAAGTCACATTTTTTGCTTTCACGGGGTCACATTTGAGGGATCGCCACCTAAACTTGGAGGTATACTCACTGAGTCAGCCATAATAGGATTAGGTTGGCCATTAAATTTGGTCTAATCGAATTCTGTGGGTCCAGAGGATAGCGGAACACATATCCCTACCCAGGATGTCCCGTCTGCCATTCTCAAAATACAGGGCTGGTAATCAACACTTGAAGGTTTGCCCGGCGCTGAAGCCAGCCAGAATTCGGCTTCTGGCAGCCGCACATCTCCCGTTGAACAAACAATACATCTATCCATATATACTTTATATACTACCTGGACTCAGGGGCCCCTTCACTACCCTTCACTCCCCCCCCCCCCCCCCTTTTATTTTCTTAAACCCTTTTATGATTTTGAGTAATACAGTACGTTATTAAAAAACAACAACACTTTCTGCGGAGACCACAAGCCAATTAACGCCCACGCGTAAAGAACTCCGCGCTGCTTCACCACAATACAACAGCAGTCGCCTTCGCTCCCGCCTGCTCGATGCAATTCGGTGCCTCCCTACCACGGGATTCTTCCACCGTGCTCCCTACCAAGGAGGTTATATAGAACTTCTGGAGTGGAGGCGGTGCGTGAAAAGTGAAGCCGGCGTCCGCCATCTTGCAAGGGGAAGAAGGAGGTACCGCCAAGGGGCGCTTCCATATATAATGTCCCATTTGCGGCTCTACGCTACTTTGCACTTGTCTGGACATCTTCACATATTCTAGAGCACTTTATCTTCACGCTCTTTTGGACCGCATAGGATAAAACTACAGCTAAAAAGTTCTGAAGAAAAAAAATGTGTATATTAATGAGCAGCATTATCGGATCCTAGCGCATTTATACAATGTGTATAAATGTGCTGTGTTGATTATGTAGAGTATAATTGCACTAGACATATTATAAGTCTTAGCTGCCATAAATATTAAAATAGAATAAATAAAAATAACTAAATTAGTTCTTTGTATTAAATTCAACTTTCCGCTACAGCTTCAAGTCATATATTATTAAATAGCTCGTATCGAGAACGAGATATTGCACTATACGATTTGCTGGTATTAGCTAATGAGCATTAATTAGGTAATTTTATTAACAATTGAACTTTAGGCAACAACGTCAAGTCATATATTGTTTAAAAGGTCTCTACGAGTAGAATTTAAAATCAAATGGTAAACTACGGAAAACGATGTAAAACCGAACTAACACGAGTCTCACTCGGTTAAAATAAACGCGTGATAGAAGCGAAACTGTCTCAATGTTTACAGATTCACAGCACGTAAGGGCTCCCGGTATATATATATATATATATATATATATATATATATATATATATATATATATATATATATATATATATATATATATATATATATATATATTTTTTTTTTTTTTTTTGACCGCTTGAAAGAAACCAACATGTGGCGTTGGCACGTGCGTCCTCTCGGTTAGCTATTGTCAGAAACATCTGAAAGAAGACACGATCATTCATTTCTTTCCTGCACTTCATAATTTCTGCAGCATCATCATAACACTTTTGCAGCTTGAAACATTTTTATTAAAAGGCTGTCATTTTTTTTTCACAGTGCTGCCAATAGAGTTTGGAAGATGTCACACTAGTTCTAGAAGTCGCAGTGTTAATATAGTTTTCGAATGCTATTAATATCATTAAAGTAACAGACTTAGTTGATTCAGCGTTCGTAATGCAGGCAACGAATGCCGCTCATTTGGACAGAAAATTTCCATACTGTCAGCGAAGCATACATGCCGCAAAGCAGATTTAAGGGCTTATTCTGATCTTGAAACAGTGTTCGTCAACTGTGTGCTCTAATTTTGAAACTCAGTTTACGGATGTGCTATGTGCGCCGCAGCGCAAGAGTGTTTTTTGGTCCACGAAACAGTGCAAAAAAAATCTAGTGAACATTATAATAGCTCGGCCCTGATTACATCCACTCTTATCACAATGTAAGGCGTATTAAACAAGAAATTGGCCGTCTAACCAATGGACTTTGATGACAAGATGCAAGTGCTCGCAAAACACGCGCGATGCGGTTGCGCTGGCCGGCGACACGTGCTTTTTGTCCCTTGCAACATGGCCGCCGCTGTCTCGGCCGGCTTCACCTGCATTGGCGTCCATGGGGGACCGCCACTCCAGAAGTTCTATATAACCTCCTTGCTCCCTACGCTCAGGTAGAGTCCCTAGAAGTATTTGCTAGTCTGCCGTCCGAGCGGGGTTCCCTATGGAACCGGTTGGCCGCTTCTCGGATGAAAGCGCTAGAGGCGCTGCTCGCTTTCGGAGCGTGGTGTAGGTTGTGCCGTACTGCGCGTCTGCGCCCTGCTGAACCGCTAGTGCCGTGGCAACGCTTGTGCACCACGTGCATTTCTTTGCGCTCGCGAGCCGGAATCCGCGGAAGTTAGCAAGCATGTGTGTTGGTGCTCCTTTTTTATGGATGTGGGATCGCGCCATGTCCACACAACGGGACAAGCGTGACAGCACGTGTTTCGAACCCTACCGCCTTCTATAGGAGCTGACGCTAACACACAAATAATATTTGCCAAGTATGGCTTCCTTAGTGGCCTGATCAGAGCAATTTGAGTGATGATCTGTGGAAACAGTAAAGATTCTGCCTACTCCACGTTACCTCCATCTATGGCCATGAGCCGTCATATTCAATAAAGGACTTGCAACTCAACTCGTGCTCGCGGGTGCAAGAGCGGGTAGCGCTCTTTCAAGGTGAAATAATCTGTCTTGGGATACCGAAAGACGCAGAGAGGAGGCAAGAGTGGAAGCGCACCATCAAGCGCTGCGACAGAGTGCTCGACGAAAGTAGTGTCGTTTGTGAGCGACACTTCGAACCCTAGCTGTTTTATTGAGAAGACTGTGATTGAGAAGACTGTGATTCAGGGAAAGGTTAATTGAGATTCCTCGGGATGTTACCTCACGAAGGATGCCGTCCAGACAGTGTTTCCTGACGTTCCAAGATACTTGCCGAAATCCCTGCCTCAAAAATGAAATGAGCGCGCAACTTATTGTGCGAGCAAAAACAGTCAGCAGGGAGACCTGCAGAGAAAAAGAAGCGCATTGATCCCAAAGCACCAGTGAGCCGATTGAAGAACACAGTGACAGTGGATCGTACGTGTGACGCGAGTCTGCTCTAGAAATGCAGAAAGCTGCAGTCACCACCACCGCGTGGACAAATGTCGCTCTTTCTGATGATGAGCAAATAACATTCGCACATGCAGTCTCAAGGGAGGACGGATCTCCGGATGATATCTACGTAAGCCGGCGAGTTCTGCTCTATCGCAGTTATACAAATGAAGCTGCCATGAATGCTGCAGTGTACATTCGAGCAAAGAAATTGGAGGAGATAGCAGCTGTCAAGTAAACAGAAGAGATAATTCTTCTTCGGGACATTGCGAAACTCAGTTCGTGTCCTGGCTGCGGATTGAAGCCCATGCATGACAAAGACCTTTCCCTCCTCCAATGGGCGTTACTTTGCGACGAACTGCACCATTCTTTCTGATGCAGCGCGCATGCATAGCCGGAAATACTTGCGAAAGTTAACTCAGAACACCCTGTCAAGAAGAAAAGGTCCAAGCCTGACAGGTGTAAAGAATAAAAAGACTTCCAAGTCTCGAGCAGGTTTTCGTATGAAAAATGTACAATTGGTGACAAAGTTGGTAAAAGGTCTATGAAATTAAAATGAAAATGAACACCTTTCAAGGACAGCGTTTGAAAGGAGGGTTAGTGGCCTTCCTCTTTGAGGCTGCAAGGTGCAATTCAAGAAGAGGGGTGGTATATTCGAGTGGCTACTCGGCTCCCTAAGCACCAAAGAATGCATATCAGCAGTTTGCCTGAAGCGCGATGCGATTTGCAGGGCTCGGGTGTCCATCTTGCGTGCTTTAATTGCGCATGCATCCGAAAGGTTCCAGTTCTACTTACGTGTTGTAACTTGACAAGAAGTTAAAATGAAATTATAGCGTGAACGAAAACGCCGGCGACAGCGCTCTGTTTCTCGCACATATGGTGCTCTGAGCCTAGAATGTCCGTCTGATATAGTCTCATGCAAGCACAATTGTTTATGCAAAATCTTCAGAAGACGTTATTAAAATACTGCACCGCGGTATAGGGTAAAAAAAGCGGCTTCGTTTCACCATCAGCTCCGGGGCATGCGCGCAAAACTTCGGTCACGACTAAAAAAAAAAAAAAAAAAAGAAAAAAAAAAAAAACGTTTCCGTGGTTATGCCAATAACTGGAGCGCGAATTCAATACTACGACTGTGTGAGTGTCCTCGCGCATGTGTGTGTGTGTCCTCCTCTTCCTGGTCTGCCGTCTGCTATAGCGCTCTTTCTACTAGCAATATTTCTAGGGACCCTAGCTCAGGTCATCGAGGCATCCGACGCTCAGAATGTATGCAGCGCCGCGCCGTGGCCTCCGCTGGCAGCACACAAAGCTCCCGATAAAGTTACGGCGGAGTGCCGTGACTAGGAATGCACTGACTCTGGTCAAATTGATATCCGGTTTCGCTGTTTCCATGCACCAATCAGGCGAGGTCAGGGAGAAAACGACACTTATAAAAACGACGCTGTCTTTTATTGTTGATGTGCTTTTTGCTATTCCTAATTAGTATTTATTTATTTATTATTATATTGCTATTATTTTTAATCCCACTAATCAAGATTTCAGCAAGCCCATGCACAACCCTCACTGCCACTGAAACGAATTTTATCAAATATCTAATCTAATCTCAGAAACTGTAACCACCGCCTGGTTAGAGTGGCCAATCCCCCTTGTGGGTATGTGCCATGTTTTATGAAGACAACAACAAAACGACGCAAACTCGGTATAAGGATCGCGTATATTATCCATTTCACTGCTCGCTTGATCTCCAATTACTTAATTCGTATTGCGTTATCTCACACGTACTCATTGACGCATAGTCGATATATTAAGCTGCCCCACTGTTTCGAAGACCCCTCCCCCCCCCCCCCCCCGCACCCCCCCCTCTCATGGTATAAGGCCTCGTTAAACATACGCCTCAGTGGACTAAGAGTAGCGAGTCTGATTAATCTCTCAACGTCCTGGAAGGTGCGATTCCCATATCACCCATCCATTTCAAAGTTGAAGCTCGAGTTGGCATCGTTTGTCACGAAAGAGCACTGGAAAAGGGTAGAGGGGGGAAGCCTCAGTTCGCAAGTCGCGCCAACGTTTCGACAAGTCCGCTTGTCAAAACGCTGGCTAGACCTGCGAACTGTGGGGTTCTCTCTACTAAAGAAGACACAGTTGCAAGCACTACACAAACTTTCCCATCATAATAATAATCAAATGCCTGGCAGGGCCATAAGCTCGCGATTTTATCTCACAACGCCGAAGACGCCAACGACCCCGAATTTTCCGCGGAGTGAGGCCTCAACGCTAACATTAAAATAAGAAAAAAGCTTTATTCCAAAATTCTCGTTTTTTTTTTTTTTTTCCATCTCTTGCAACTCTATACTCCGCAATGCATAACTCATTCGAACAATGCCCGCGAAGAGCGCTAGCTCTTTGCCAATGTTACGCCTTCCAACACCTAGCTTTGTCAGCGACAAGCCGGTTCTATTGAAACAGCCTTCCTTTCGAAAACATTCTTAATTGCCAGGCTTCTTTTGGGTAGCGATGCTCTAGACGACGCGAATTTGGAATTAACTCTGATCGAATCAGGCAAGTACACCTCCCACTAAAATTAAAAACGATAGACGGTTGTATGGCTGTGCGCCAGATTTCAGCGCGAATAAGCGAGCGGTTTAACTCACAGAAGCATATTACGGTACGCGTTCTGCGTTACAAAAGTCGCTATACTTGTCAGATTGCAGTGTACGGCAAAATAAAAGCGTTTTGCCTGCGTACTGCTTCTAGCCGGCTACGAGATGGAGTTTGCCAGGCGTACATGCTTGACTTACCTTGGGAGGGGTGGTCGGGATGGACGGCTGGGTTTCTGCGTCGCGCCGATCACGAGGTTTGGCGATCCTATGAAGAGAGCCTGAAGAGAGACAGCTCAGTAGTGGGCATGCCGCCTGGCTTCGCAAGGGAACCTCCTCATCCATCCTCCTCACTAGCCTCCTCTCAGCCGCTCTCTCTTCGCGTCAGGTGTCAGGTACGGAGTACGGCCGCGCGCCGCCTACGAAGAGCACGAAGACACCGGACATGAACCAGAAAATGTGCCGGAAACAAAATATATGCTACTCTACACATGCGTGGTCGAGAGGTGGTGGTGTAGCTTATATGGAAAAAATAAATAAAAAGATTTCTAAAATTTGTCCTGTGCGAACACGCACGCACGCACGCACGCACGCACGCACGCACACACACACACACACACGCACGCACGCACGCACGCACGCACGCACGCACACACACACACACACACACACACACACACACACACACACACACACACACACACACACACACACACACACACACACACACACACACACACACACACACACACACACACACACACACACTGCACGCATTCTATTTCATATTGGATTCCCCGCACCTATGTATAATTTCTCCTTGAAGAGCTTTAATAAGATACAGACATTTGAGTCACTTCACATGAAGGACAATTGGTATGTGGAGGGTTATGGGAGAGGTCACTGTCCCGAAATGAGCGGTAGTTAGCCTGATGATGATGCTCATTGTAGCATGAGAAAATAAATTTAGCACTCCTTCGAACATCTCTACATACACCCCGATACTCTGTACCTCCGCTGATGTATGGAACATAAAGTCGTATTTCAGCTTTCTAATACACACACACACGCCGCGACGACTCATTGCAGTCGTTGCTCGACGTACTGCCAGTGCAAGCCAATCGGTAAGAAGTACGTTTTTTAATTATTTCAACCGTACTTTTTTGAAAAGAGTGCGATATGAAACGGTGCACGTCTCAATCTTGATGAACGCAACGTTGTCCTGTTCGAGTACATCTACCAGAATTCCGCCAATGCGTAAGAAAACTTCGCTCAGAAACTCACGCTTCGCGGACTCAATCCATATTCCCTATCATGCGGTCGTTCTGGCCTAAAGGGGCTTTAGATCTAGCGGATGCGCGCTGTAGCCGAAAGACCGGCAGCAACGTGACTCCGACCGAGCCAAGGCGTGAGAACGAACCAACAGAAGGAAGACAATGGAAAATTCCGCTTACGTGGCTTCGCCGCTGCGACGCGCCGTGGACTGCTTGAACAGTGGATCGAGACTCGCCTCCTCGGGTTTCGGCTGCGTAGAGGTGGTAGCACCGCTTCCGAGAAGAACGCCATGATGGCTTTTGCAGATTTGAGCGCTAGGTGCGTTTCGAAACCATGTGTCCAGACAACACACGTATACGTGGCGACCCGCAAACAACCTTGACCAGACTTGTCTAAAGCTATCAAGCAAGGCGGAATTTTTACGCAAAGCGCATACAGCTTGTCTGGTCGAAATGATGCCGCTGTGCCCCACCTTCAGCTCCAGTATATTGCCGGGATGGTTAGGAATGTGGGAGGAAAAATGGAGGCCTGCAGTGGATCGATAAGTGCTAGGTATAGATGGGAAGCGTGAATTGTGGTTGGTATGTAATACTAAACCCAAATTGACTGGCGATCAAAAAAAAAATCAAAATAATAAAATTAGGTCATAAAAATGAAGCCTAAAGGAAAACTGGAAGGTACATGCACGTGTCGAAGTCCGTCGTAGCTAAAAACCAGAAAGCGCGTAGTCGTCGCGTCGTAGTCCGTCGTATTTAGTCAAGACATTGAAAGTGATTACTCATTGTACCGCAGTCCGTCGCGCTAAATGTGCCGATCCATTGCGTCGAATCAGGGTGTCGAATCGGAACCGAAAGCGAATTTTCGCCTAGAACCGAACCTAACCCGATTTTGTCCGGCATCTTGGAACTGAACCCGAACCGGAACAAGTCGGAGGAACCGTTCCGAACCGGTTCGCGGTGCGGTTCCGACCCATTTTTGCTGGCAACTTACGTTCATTATTTTTCTCTTGTACCGCGGCTTGTAAAGCGCTCTTATTTCGAAAGGGCCACTGCACACCGCGAACATAAGCAAAAAGATGACAAGAACAGAAAAAATATATTGCCACCTACATAGCATCAATCTGGTGTCGGGCTATCGTTTCATCCCGAACACGGGTGGCCGCTGCACTGCTCAATGAAGCTCCTCATTGAAAAAGTTGCCCTCTTCGAGAGCCTTCCAGGCAATGAAATGATAGCACGAAAGCCGAGTTTAGTAATAATAATAATAATAATAATAATAATAATAATAATAATAATAATAATAATAATAATAATAATAATAATAATAATAATAATAATAATAATAATAATAATAATAATAATAATAATAATAATAATATATTAATAATAATAATTATTATTATTATTATTATTTTTATTATTATTATTATTATTATTATTATTTATGAAAGGGGGTTTTTACTGTGCTTTAACAGGGATAATAGCCCTGTCGAAGTTTCACGGCGAACCACACAAGAACACAGCCAGTCTCAGTCTCCACAAGCGAGCACGAGCAGCGCAGCGGCACTTCGTCGTCCTTATCCTCGTCTTCGTGATATTCTCACCTACTTAATCCTCGTCTTCGTATATCCTCGTGTAGTTCACTACAATTTCCCCCGGAGCGAGGAGGAGCCATCCTGGCGACCTATGGTGAGGGTAAGAGGAGCGGATCGTAGTAGGTTTTGAGGCGGCTCACGTGCACAGTTTCGCGGCCGCGATGACGCATGTCCGAAGAGGTAGTGAGTGGCTCCACGATGTAATTCACAGGGGAGGTTTGACGGACAATGCGGTAGGGGCCGTGATACTCGGTTCGAAATTTTGATGACAATCCCGGTGGGGTGCCGGGAACCCAAAGCCAAACAAGGGATCCTGCAGGAAAAACGTGTGGCGTCTGATCTTTGTCGCGGTGATGCTTTTGGCGGCCTTGAGATTCCGATGTAAAACACCGGGCCAACTGGCGACATTCCTCCGCATGTTTGGCAACGTCTGAAAGGAGAGTACACTCGGAGGAGTCGGGACGATATGGTAAAATAGTGTCCATCGTGGACGACGCCTCACGCCCATAAAGGAGGAAGAAAGGGCTAAATCCAGTAGTTGACTGCGTGGCGGTGTTATAAGCGTATGTCACGAAAGGAAGGACAGCGTCCCAGTTAGTCTGATCGGCGGCAACGTACATCGTCAGCATATTTCCGAGAGTGCGATTGAAGCGCTCAGTCAACCCGTTTGTTTGAGGGTGGTAGGCTGTTGTGGTCCGGTGTATGATGCGACATTCGGCTAGTAGAGATTCAACGACGTTGGAAAGGAAGACGCGTCCTCGGTCACTCAGCAGCTCTCGCGGCGCGCCGTGGCGAAGAACAAAGTAATGTAGCAAGAACAGGGCAACTTCACGGGCAGTAGCGGCGGGTAAAGCGGCGGTCTCGGCATACCGGGTGAGGTGGTCGATGCCGACGATAATCCACCGGTTCCCAGAAACCGTGCAGGGAAGTGGCCCGTAAAGGTCAACGCCAATGCGGTCAAAAGGGCGGGCCGGGCATGGAAGTGGTTGTAAGGGGCCAGAAGCACGAGGTGTGGATGACTTTCGGCGCTGACAGGCGATGCAGGAGCGGACGTATTTGCGAATATACCCGTACATGCCGCGCCAATAGTAGCGTTGAGAGATCCTTTGAAACGTCTTCACTACACCAGGATGGGCACACTGAGGGTCGGCATGGAAAGAGGTGCAAATTTCATGTCGTAAATGGCGGGGAATGACGAGAAGCCACCGTCGACCATCAGTCATATAATTGCGGCGGTAGAGAAGACCGTCTCGTAGGGCAAAGTGTGGTGCTTGACGGCGTAAAGCCCGAGAAGGCGCAGCAGCGTTAGGAGAAGCGGACACGATCTCGATAAGAGATGCGAGCCACGGGTCTTTTCGCTGCTCCGCAGGCATGTCAGCGATGGTTAGAGAGGAGAGGACGGGATCAGCCGCCGTAGAGCAAGCAGGTTCGTTGGAGACGGGAGAACGAGATAGTGCGTCGGCGTCCATGTGTTTACGGCCAGAGCGATATATAACGCGGATGTCAAATTCCTGTAGGCGGAGAGCCCATCGTGCGAGGCGGCCGGACGGGTCTTTAAGAGAGGACAGCCAACATAACGCGTGGTGGTCCGTGACGACGTCAAACTGGCGACCGTAAAGGTAGGGTCGGAATTTTGTTAATGCCCACACAATTGCCAAACACTCCTTTTCTGTAACTGAGTAGTTGCGTTCAGCTTTAGAGAGGATACGACTCGCGTACGCGACGACGTATTCGTGAAAACCGTTTTTCCGTTGTGCCAAGACAGCTCCGAGGCCAACGCCACTCGCATCAGTATGGACCTCGGTGGGTGCTGTCGGGTCGTAGTGGCGAAGGATTGGTGGCGAAGTCAAAAGACGGCGCAATGCGTTGAACGCTTCGTCGCACTCGACCGACCACGCAGTTAAGTCACTGTTTCCTCCGAGTAGTTTCGTCAGGGGTGCAATTATCGAAGCAAAATTCTGCACGAAGCGCCGAAAATAGGAGCATAGACCTATGAAGCTTCGAAGTTGCTTGAGAGAAACCGGCTTAGGAAACTCCGCCACTGCGCGCAGCTTGGCCGGATCAGGGCGAACACCTTCCTTAGAGACGATGTGCCCCAAAATAGTCAACTCCCTGGCACCGAAGTGACACTTCTTGAGATTCAGCTGCAGGCCGGCGTCAGTAAGGCAAACCAAAACTTGCCGCAAGCGCTCTAGGTGCGTAGCGAAGTCGGTGGAAAAGACAACAATGTCGTCCAAGTAGCAGAGGCAGATGTGCCACTTGAACTTCCGCAAGATGTTATCCATCATCCTCTCGAATGTGGCGGGCGCATTGCACAGACCGAAGGGCATCACATTAAATTCATAGAGGCCATCCGGCGTCACAAATGCGGTCTTCTCTCTGTCACAGGCGGCCATTGGTACTTGCCAGTAACCTGAACGTAAATCAAGAGATGAAAAGTACTCGGCACCTTGGAGGCAATCAAGAGCGTCGTCTATACGCGGAAGGGGGTAATTGTCCTTGTGGGTAATTTTGTTGAGGCGCCGGTAATCAATACAAAAGCGAAACGAGCCATCTTTCTTTTTCACAAGCACCACTGGTGAGGACCAGGGGCTTTGTGATGGACGAATTACACCACGTTGTAGCATGTCCTCAACTTGTTCATTGATCACGCGACGCTCTGCCGCTGACACACGATAGGGGCGCTGTCGAAAAGGCGAGTTAGAGCCGGTCTGAATGTAATGCGCGACTGTTGAAGTGCGGCCGAGAGGTGTGTGGGCGGCGTCGAAAGCAAAGCGAAATGTCTGTAAAAGGGCCACGAGCTGAGTCCGGTAGGTGGAAGGAAGAGCGTCATCGATGGCGGTTCGGAAGAAGTCGTCTGGCAACGAATCAGGCGTCGGATCGGACTGCAGAGCATCAATGTAGTTACTGCGGTAGGTCTCGGAGGCATCCAGGTCAGAGAGAAGGTGGGCTGGTTGAATGGAACCGGGAGATTCCCCACGTAGCAGAGTAATCGGGCGTGGGGACGGATTGTAGATGAGTAGCTTCGTGAAGCCACCGTGAACATCGAGAACAGCAGATGGCAGCGGCAGGTGCTTGCGGTGGATGAAGGATGCAGACGGTGTAAATAAAACACTAACGTCTGACGCGGCAGGACACGAAAGAGGCACAAGGGCACAAGCCTCTGGTGCTACGTCGACATCTTCAGCGATGGTCAGCTTTTGAGTACACACTGAACGGTTGTCGTCGGGCAGTGCGTCGCACAGTGCAGAAAATTCTACTTCAGCTCGGGCGCAATCGATCACGGCGTTATTTTTAGACAAGAAGTCCCATCCGAGGATCACGTCGTGAGAACAAGATGACAAAACTACGAACTCGACACTGTACAAAATACCTTCAATGACGACACGCGCTGTACATGCTGCTAAAGGTGCAATCCTCTCTTCACTGGCAGTGCGGAGCGACAAACCGTTAAATGACGTCGTAACTTTTCGTAATCGTCGGCAGAGTTGCTCATGAATCACTGACACTGCAGCACCCGTATCGACCAGCGCATATACGGACAGACCATCGATAGAAATCATTATAATGTTCGTGGGTGGAATATGAGGCCTTGACCTTTTCGCAGAGTACGCAGTTCTTGCCTCAGGAACCGCGGAGCTTAGTTTCCCTCGTCAGCAGGTGGTGGGCGCCGGCGCATTGGTGACAGTGACCGGCGACGCGGAGAAGGAGAACGACGCGTTGTATATGAACGCTGTTCTGGGGCATACGCAGGCGGAGAGTGGGCAGAACGAAGCAGCGGTGGCGAGTAATCAGAAGACGCAGGCTCGGCCATGCGACGACGACATCGGCGGGCCACATGTCCAGCGAAACCACAGTAGTAGCAAATAGGACGATTGTCCGAAGTACGCCAAGGGTTGTAATAGCGCGCAGTGGGCGGATGAAGCGGGGCCGTTCGAGAAAGCGGTGCAGGGCGTAGAACAGGCTGCATGGGTTGTGACGGCTCAGGCGGTGGCCGCGCAGCCACAGCCGCGTAGGTCAAAGGGGCTGGAACAGCAGGTTGACTATACTGGACTGGTGCTTCGACGTATGTCAAAGGAGCAACAGATGGAGCTTCAGGAAGCGTGGGGAGTGCTTCCGCAACTTGTTGGCGGATGACTTGCTGCAGCTTTGGCACTAAAGGAGTGGGAGCGTCAGGACGTTGGCGAACGAGGGATAGTTGACGGGCAACTTCTTCTCGAACGAACTGCTGTATTTGTGGCAGCAAGGTGGACTGGTCTGCTTCAGGTGTTAAAGCTGCAAGCGGCGCGGGGTTTGAGAGCGAAGAGCGAGTGATGTTACGGCGCTTGCGTAATTCATCAAAGTTGTGGCATGCGTTGATAACGTCGACGACGGTGGCTGGATTTTTAGCCAGAAGCATCTGGAACGCGTCATCATCAATGCCTTGCATAATGTGATCTATCTTGGTGCTCTCTGACATTGAAGCGTCCACGCGCTTGCAGAGGTCTACGACATCTTCAATATAGCTGGTAAAATTCTCACCAGGAAGCTGTGCACGGCCGCGCAGGCGTTGCTCAGCGCGCAATTTGCGCACTGCAGGCCGGCCGAAAATATCGGCAAAACTAGCTTTGAAAGTAGACCACGATGTGATATCGGCCTCGTGGTTGCGGAACCATAGGTTTGCAACGTCCGTTAGGTAGAAAATGACGTTATTGAGTTTTTGGTTGTCGTCCCAGTGGTTGTGAATACTGACCCGCTCATATGAGGCCAGCCAGTCTTCCACGTCATGGTCGCCGGTTCCGCTGAAGATTGGAGGATCACGCTGGCGCAAAGCTCCAGCGCAGAACACCGCGGATGAGGGGCCGGTTGGACTGGGGGTAGTAGCGTCAGTCATTGCTTGTGTCGGGAGTGTGCGGCTGCGGAGCTCCAGGGCGGCAGGAAATGCTCACCTCCACCAAGTGAAAGGGGGTTTTTACTGTGCTTTAACAGGGATAATAGCCCTGTCGAAGTTTCACGGCGAACCACACAAGAACACAGCCAGTCTCAGTCTCCACAAGCGAGCACGAGCAGCGCAGCGGCACTTCGTCGTCCTTATCCTCGTCTTCGTGATATTCTCACCTACTTAATCCTCGTCTTCGTATATCCTCGTGTAGTTCACTACATTTATTATTATTATTATTATTATTATTATTATTATTATTATTATTATTATTATTATTATTATTATTATTATTATTATTATTATTATTATTATTATTATTATTATTATTTATCAATATTAACTTTAATTGAGAGTTTCAACCAGCATTACATCGTTGGCTTTCCAAAGCCGCAGTGGGCTTGATCGGCGGGCCGACAGGCAGCAGCAACAAACTGTAATGTCTGAAAACCACAGTATATGCTGAAATATCTTAGGCAGGAACATGCAAGAAAAGAACTGACAGCAATGAGGAGGGAAAAAATAACAAACAAGCCACGTAACTTGAGCTAAAATGAAATGTGAGGTAGCACTTCTAGTAGATATAGTACATACTTCTAGAAAAAGCCGATTTTCGACAGCAATAACAATTCAGAATGAAACAAATAAACGGAACGTATGATATATTCACATACCAGCAGAGTACAGCGCACCTAAACAAACAAAATTACATTCTTCGTGCTTACTTCTACACGCCAGTAGCTGTGTATTTGTGCGGTTATGTATGATAGAGACGAATTTTAAAAAAGGTCGGAGGCTAATGTATAATTAGGTTAATACGACGAAGGATTTGTTTTAATTTAAACTTAGCTCTTTTTTTTCGTGAAAGGTATTTACGCGAAATTCATATTTAGACAAATGAGTACATAACCATGTACAACTAAAAAAAAAAGACAAATCTGTTAAGAAATGTCGCACAAATAATTTTATTTTTCTCTCGTTCAACGACGTCTCAATGAGTCACATGGCACTTCCATTGCAGCCGTACGCAATGCGACGCCAGTTGGTTGATCAAGACTTCAGAACGATAAACTGATGGTGCGAAGGCCGCCTTGAGTAGCAATTTACCGGTGTGTTCTTGTGTTGTATCTGAACTTAGAACAAAAGTTGATCCTATAAGTCTATTTCCCTTTTTGTCTTCTCTCCCTTTTGTCCCTAGCGATGCCTGCTTGTTTTATTTCCCGTGGCAAGTTAAACTATGCCAGGAGTGAGGCTCCTATGTTCAGATGTGAAGGCTGGATGGGGCAAAGACATGAGTAGAATTGCTGGCAGGAGTATGAATTCACAAGGTCTATTTGGTGTTCCATCGTTTCGGCTGTGCAACTGTCGAAAAAAAAAAAGAATGCGTTTCATCAGTATATCCACCATCACTGATGCGAATACCTAATATAGTCTAGAAAGATGGCACTGAAAGCTAAAGGTACACTATTGAGATGAAAAGTAACTAATGAGTAACCTCTGGTCCGCGGATTACGTGGTGACGAGTAGATCGGGGCAAAAACATTGAAAAGCACGAAGAGGGATCAGGCCAAGCGGACCGAAGAAACCTGCGACTAGGCCCCAAGGAAAAAAAAATAAACAGAGGAGTGAATGGCAGTAATTATGCAATCGGGGAATTGCAGCGTGAGACCCTCGATATCGCATTACGTTGACGAGCGAGGAAAGGTGCGGAGCAAAACAGCATTTGTTCACCACGTGGAAGCGGCTTCGCATAGGATCGCCGGCGGCGATCAAGTACCGCTCCAGGCAGCAGCAGAATCTCCCTCTAGGAGCTTAGAAGTGGAGCAGAATCTCCATCTAGGAACTAAGAAGCGGACGATGAGCTCGAAGAATTTATTATGAAAGGGGAAAGGCTACCTGCAAGGACTCGGAGACAGCGGCAGTTCTCTCAAAACTGACGTACAGAGCCTGCACTGCATATTTGAAAAGGTGCCCAGGATAAGAAATGACTCGAGTGTTTTTTGAAAATTTGGGAACTGAATGAATGAAAAACTTTATTTAGACAAAGAGAAGTAGAAGTTGCAGCGCCCAGAACTGTATCACTGGCTACGATAGCACTTGTTGTGCCATTTACACAAGTCAGCGCCGAGAAGGAAGTTTCTGGACCAAAGTATTTCCTTTCTTGTCATCGAACCCGGAAGAATTCAACAACTCTCGACAATTTCTTCTTCCTTCGGTCTTTCTATTCTGGCTATCAAAAAAAAATAGCAGCATTTATTGAGCACATAAAATATTTCAGAGCAGTCATGATGCCATGTGAGGTGCAGCGGTGGCGTAGCGGTAGAACATCCGCCTCGCATGCAAGAGGACCAGGCCTCAAATCCCGGTGCGGCGCAATTCTCCACCGGATGAAAAAAAAAAATCCGCGTGTCGATAGAATTGCACAAACAGGTTTGGGGTGCGACCTGATGCCGGTGAACACCTCCGGCAACGCGCTCACTCACCAGAACAGGAGTTGGCCACCCTGGTGTAGTAATTGGCCGCAACCTCCTATGATAAGCTCTGTAAGGCCGCATTCAAAAGCGACTCGCGCGTGGAGTCAAGCTGGCGGTCGAACCCCCGCGCGTCGAGACCAAGGAGCCAGCGTTTTTTTTTTCTCTCCTTTTCTCCCCTCTACTCGGGTGCTAGCCGCGGCTCGCGGGGCGCGCGGGAGGCCTGGTTTGTTTCGTCCTTTCGCCCCGAGGCGTCGCCAAGAATCGAACGGCGGACGCATCCAATTATCAGCCGGGAACAACAGTGGCACGCTTCTGCGAACCACTTTACGGCCAGCTCGTCCAGCGATCTCCCGCCGTGGCGCCAAGCATGGGTGCAGGGAGACGCCGTTAATGAAGCTTTTTGCACTGCCCCAAGCGCTCACTAAACGTCCTGTAGAAGGCGACAATAGGCGCGGCACTTAGCCCCCTCGCAGCGGCTCATCGGGTGCGAGCAACGGCGACTGTACACTGCTCTGGGACAGTGCCCCCCCCCCCCCCCCCCCCTTTTCCTCGGACGGGACGGCGGGGCGGCCTAGTCTCCAGATCCCCCGCAGCGTTTCTTTCACAAAGGCGCCAGCTGCAAGGTCGCGTCGCAAACACGCTGAGGAGGGGAGGCAAAGACAGGCGCCGTGTGAGAGGGTTTGGGGACCAGCGAGTGGAAAGAGTGTGTGTTTTGAATGTTGTATTTTTATTTGGCGTAATTAAGGACCTGGGTCCGAGATTATTCCCAACCCACTGGGGTAGTGGCAAGTTTTTAAATAATTTGATTGGCTGATTCATTTTCGGGGCGGATCACCTAAGGTGACCGCCCTTGGGTCTTTGTTGATGTCTGGTATCAAAACGCGGTCCTCGGACCATGTTCGACAGTCAAGATTGAGGCTCCGTGCTCAGCACGTATTTACACCCCCTAGGCTTTAACCGAAACGCTCGGTAGGAAAGTAAGGTCCTGTAAAGTGACTTCTCTGTGTGAGAGTCTTCATTTTCTTTTAAGGTACAGTTGTCTGTGTGACTTGTTGCTGTAACTTTGTCTATGTATACTATTTTGCTTCTGTAAATATATATCTCCTCCTGAACATCATCAGATCATCGTCTTTTGCTTCTGTACCTGTCGAAGATAGCATAAACATTACTGGCGCAGCACGACAGGGTTCGGCAACCAGCGACCACGAGCATCACCCAGAGCACCCAGGCCCTGGGAACCCACTAGGCAACAAGCGTCCGCACGTCCAGCCAGAAGCAGCAAGGTGATCCAGGCCCCGAACCAGAGGCAGCGTTCTGGGGAAGGACTCCGACGAGGCTGCGGCACCAAGGGACGGAGGCCCCAACTGGCGACACCAGCACGGGTAAGCGGGATTTCTTGCGCTTTGTTGAAGTGGCTATGGCTCAAGTGTAAAGTGGCGTATGGTTTTAACACGGAGCATGATGGCGAGCGTAGGCGAGAGAGAGACAGGGGGAGATATAACAGATGACAGCGAGCAGTCGCAGCAAGCGATAACTCAGCCTGTAGCAGGAGCGCTACGTGAAGTAGCGGAGATGTCGGTATCCGACGCGGTTGCAATTCGCCGCATGGAACTAGATTTTGAGCTGGAAAAATTGAAAATTCTTTCACAGGAACGCCTAGAGTTACAGAAACTTGGGCCAGATCCAGCGGTTGCAATGGCGATAGCGGGAAGCGGCCAGACGTCTATAAGGTCAGACATTGACGATCAGCGTCGAATGGGGCCCGATCCAGTCTCCCAATGCGCTAAAGTCCTTAAGGGACTGAAGCTGCCGTGTGACGCGGACGTGCCGTTATGGTTCGAGGAAGTCGAGAGAATTTTCACGACGTACAAGGTGCCAAACGAAAGCCGCGTTCACTTAATCATGCCAGCACTAGCTGAGCGTGTCAGGTACCTTCTCCGTAACCTCGGGGACGATGAGTGTGGCAGCTACGAGTCAGTAAAAACAGACGTTTTAAAGGAGCTGAAGCTTAACCCCTCAGAACACCTCGAACGCTTTGAGCGCGCGACGAAACGCCGCGATGAAACTTGGGCGCAGTTCACCTCGCGCACTAAGACGTACTTTCAGTACTACCTTCGGTCACGGGACGTAGAAACCAAAGACGACCTGGTATCATTGATCATCGCAGATCGCATAAAGGGTAGCTTGAAGCCCTGAGGGCTTAGAGTATATGCGTCTTCGTGAGGAGGAGAGGTGGCTAAAACCGTATGAAATATCCGACGTTCTCCAAACGTTTGAACAGGCTAAGGGCAAGGGGCGCGCAGCGAAACAAATTGTTGTGTATGCGGAGAAACCGAAGGGACCCCCGCAAGCGGCGAACAATGATAGCAAACGGCCAATTCAGTGTTATGAGTGCCGCGCATCTGGCCACCGAGCCAAGGAAAGCCCTCGCGCTTCACAAAACCTGCAGAAGAAGGAGAAACGCGCTCGAGCTCAAAAAGTAGCTGTAGCCAACGTTGAGGCATGCGAAACACCGGCGTCAGTAACCTCCCAGACAACTCTAGTAGCAGAGATGAAAACGCCCCAGTCATTCGACGAGGCACGCAAATCGAAGCTACAGCAGGTGGAGATTGAGGGATACCGGCGACAGCTATAATTGATACCGGTAGCGAGATAACCGTGGTTAGGGAAGGCCAAGTATATGTCGGGAGCCATCCGGCTCGATAAAGCTAGTTTCGGCTTTTGGGGAGACGGTTAACGCAAAACTGGTCACTCTTGCGGTAAGCATCAGGCGGCCCACCGCACACATAGCAGGGCCCGAGGCAGTAGACATTGTATGCGCGCTTTCTGATAAGCTGGCGGAGGGAGTGGATTATTTGCTCTCCAGGGAGGATCGGGAACTGCTTTCGGAGATAGACAGTCGTTACGAGGCACTTGTTATGAATAAGGCCTGCCCTCTGTCTGAAGCAGTTAACGCGTCTGTCACCATGGCGAAGCAGAGCGCAAAGCTGAGCTCTACATCACACGAGGAGCAAGCGGCGGGGCCTGAGGCAGACAAACTAATGAGTGGTGAGCAGGGTGTGGCGACGGAACAGCCCTGCGAAGTAGATCTGGAAGAAAGCGAGAAGGAAGATGTAATCTCGATCCAGCATGACGCGGACGCAGCCCTAAAACAGCGCCAGGTATTCAGATCCGACCAAGTATCAGACGAAACCTTAAAGAAAGCGTGGGCTGACACAAAGGCAGGAAAGGCAGGCATCTTTGTTTCAGACGGCTTGTTGTATCACTGGGACTCGATCTCCGGTAGCAAAGTGAAGCAGCTTGTGCTCCCCCTTAGCAGGCGTGAAGAGCTACAATGCCTTGCGCATGACTCCCTTTCGGGAGGCCATTTGGGGCCACGGAAGACAAAGACCAGAATTAAGTAGAGCTTTTTCTGGCCAGGCTTAGAAGGGGACGTAGCGCGACACTGCAGGACATGTCACGGCTGTCAAGTCCGCTCAGACAGGCGAATTAAAGATAGGATTCCCATCACACCTCTCACCAGACCCGGCCATTCGTTTCAGGTCGTAAATGTCGATATTATCGGGCCGCTCTATGTTCCGTCGAGCAGGGGTCATAGGTACGCTCTCTGCCTCGTTGACTTGTGCACGCGGTGGCCGGAGGTAGTCTGTTCGCGATCCCTAACCGCTAGGGCAACATGCGACGCCTTGCTTACGATTTTCAGCCGCACAGGCATACCTGAGGTAGTCTGTTCAGATCCGGGTACGAACTTCACGGCGCAGCTGACGTCTGAGATGTTAGCAAGACTGGGATGCACACCGCGTTTTTCGACTCTCGAGCATCTGGAGAGCAACGGGACAGTGGAAAGGTGGAACCGGGTTTTGAAGGACATGTTGTTCCATGTTATTGAGAAAGATCCCAAGAACTGGGATAGACTGGTCCCGTTCGTTCTCTGGGCGTACAAGGAAGTCCCCCATGACACTACAGGCGTGGCGCCGTTCCGGCTCTTATTCGGTAGAAACCCTACCGGACCGCTAGCAATTCTGCAGCGAACATGGACAGGCCAGCAACCCCTCCCGAACACACTCAGAGAAGAACCCGCGAAGTATTTGCGACAGCTACGCGAGCATCTAGAAGTAGCAGCAGAAGTAGCGGGTTTGACGGCGAGCGCACGTCAGGGAAGTTACGCGCAGGCGTATAACAGGCGCGCACGGAGCAAGACGTTTGTCGTCGGAGACCAGGTATTGCTCTTTGACACAGACCCTGGCAGTAAAATGGCCCCCAAATGGCTTGGTCAATTCGTCGTAACCGAGCAAGAGAGGCAGAACTCGTACAGAATCGACAAGGGAAAAAAGGCTATAGCGATAGTGCATGCGAACAGGCTGCGACCCTACTACGCAGGTGTCAGCCATGTCGGAGTAGTTTTCGAGGAAGACGAGGAGTTTGGTGAAATCGAGTACACCCCTCGGTCTGTGCCTGAGAGATGTGGTGGTTGTCTGATAGATGCGGAGAAACTCGCACACCTACCTACTCAGGACCGCCTCGAGATCTCGGAGGTGTTTGCCGCTTACGCTGATTTGTTCAGCGAAACGCCGGGAGTCGCACGAGTTGGGGCACATAAGATAGAGCTGCACGAAGGCCACCAGCTCAAACGCAATTTCCCATATCGCGTGCCGGAGTTATTAAGAAGTGAGGTGAGCCGCCAGGTAGACGAGTTGCTAGACCTCGGGCTGGTGTATCCGGTGGAAAGCGAGTGCGCCCATCCCGTTGTATGCGTGGGTAAGAAGGATGGATCGGTGCGCATGTGCGTTGACTATCGCGCTTTAAACGCAGCGACGCGCACGGATGCCTTTCCAATGTCACCCCCTAAAGAGCTCATCATGAGGGTGGGCCGCGCTAGGTATATCACTCTTAACGACTTGCGACGCGGATACTGGCAGGTGCCGGTAGCTCCGGAGAGCCAACATCTGACCGCCTTCGAAACTCACGAGGGACAGTATGCTTGGCGCGTCATGCCGTTCGGGATAAAGAACGCCGCGGCCACCTTTCAGCGGATAATGCACACCCTCCTCTCGAAACATCAGGCTTATGCGGCCGGATACCTCGATGACATCGCCATTTTCTCTTCCTCGTGGACTGAACACTTGCGGCACTTAGAAATAATTTTTTATTTGTTGCGCGACGCCAAGCTTAAAGTGAGCCGGGAAAAGTGTCAGGTCGCACAGGCCCACATTAAGTACCTAGGACACATAGTGGGAGGCGGAACCCATGGGCCCGACCCAGAAAAGATATCGGCCATTCGTAGGCTCGTGCCCCCCGCAACAAAGAGACAGCTACGGAGTCTGCTAGGCTTATGTGGTTACTACCGCGATTACGTTGAAGGATACGCCGAGGTGGCCGCACCACTCACGTCTTTGACGAGGCGAGGTGTACCTAACACGATTCCGTGGAGCCAGGAAGCGCTCAACGCGCTCGACAGGCTCAAGTCAGCTCTGTGCGAAGCTGCATCGCTGAACACCCCTGACATTAAAAGGCCATATTGGCTGTTCACTGACGCGTCCGACGTTGCAGCGGGGACTTGTTTGGCGCAGATGGGAGACGAGGGACGGGAAAGGCCGATAGCGTTTGCCAGCCACCGATTCACGCCAACGCAGACCCGCTGGTCTACGATCGAGCGGGATGCATTCGCCATTATCTGGGCACTAAAGAAATTTGATCATTGGGTGTACGGGGCCGAAATTAACGTGGTGTCTGACCACAACCCCCTCTCCTATCGCACTACTAGTACGCCTCATGGGGCAAAACTCGCGCGATGGGCGCTGGCCCTACAGCGCTACAATGTGACGGTGACCAACAGGAAAGGTCAAGCAATGGTAACGCCGACGCGTTAACCCGTGTCCCCAATGTGACTTGGGGCGTAGAGCAAGCACACGCTTGAGCCAAGGCCTTTCGGCGACGCGTGAATGTTCCCGCGTACCCGGTGCAATGTGTGATGTGAACGGTGGAGTGCGCGTGAACTTGGCTTGAAGACATCCAATTGCTCGCGCGCGGGACTTTCACGAACACTGTCCGGTCCGCCGATGCGAATGTGTGATTTGTTTTGTGTTATACCCATCTTGTGTCGCGAGATTCATTTGGTGTTCCATTCACGTGCGAAGTGTCTTACATGTTTTGTTTTCTTCGCGGGTTGTTGCGGTTTTTGTTGTGTTAGGCTGAAATAACCGGATTCCAAGCTCATTTACCCTCTTAGGAGGGACGGTAAGGCCGCATTGAAAAGCGACTCGCGCGTGGAGTCAAGCTGGCGGTCGAACCCCCGCGCGTCGAGGCCAAGGAGCCAGCGTTTTTTTTTTCTCCTTTTCTCCCCTCTACTCGGGTGCTAGCCGCGGCTCGCGGGGCGCGCGGGAAGCCTGGTTTGTTTCGTCCTTTCGCCCAGAGGCGTCGCCAAGAAGCGAACGGCGGACGCATCCAATTATCAGCCGGGAACAACAGTGGCACGCTTCTGCGAACCACTTTACGGCCAGCTCATCCAGCGATCTCCCGCCGTGGCGCCAAGCATGGGGGCAGGGAAACGCCGTTAATGAAGCTTTTTGCACTGCCCCAAGCGCTCACTAAACGCCCTGTAAAAGGCGACAATAGGCGCGGCACTTCGCCCCTTCGCAGCGGCTCATCGGGTGCGAGCAACGGCGACTGTACACTGCTCTGGGACAGTGCCCCCCCCCCCCCCCCCCTTTTCCTCGAACGGGACGGCGGGGTGGCCTATACTCCAGATCCCCCGCGGCGTTTCTTTCACAAAGGCGCCAGCTGCAAGGTCGCGTCGCAAACACGCTGAGGAGGGTAGGCAAAGACAGGCGCCGTGTGAGAGGGTTTGGGGACCAGCGAGTGGAAAGAGTGTGTGTTTTGAATGTTGTATTTTTATTTGACGTAATTAAGGACCTGGGTCCGAGATTATTCCCAACCCACTGGGGTTGTGGCATGTTTTTAAATAATTTGATTGGCTGCTTCCTTTTCGGGGCGGATCACCTAAGGTGACTGCCCTTGGGTCTTTGTTGATGTCTGGTATCAAAAAGCGGTCCTCGGACCATGTTCGACAGTCAAGATTGAGGCTCCGTGCTTAGCACGTATTTACACCCCCTAGGCTTTAACCGAAACGCTTGGTAGGAAAGTAAGGGCCTGTAAAGTGACTTCTCTGTGTGAGAGTCTTCTGTGTGACTTGTTGCTGTAACTTTGCCTATGTATACTATTTTGCTTCTGTAAATATATATCTCCCCCTGACCATCATCAGATCGTCGTCTTCTGCTTCTGTACCTGTCGAAGACAGCTAAACATCACTAGCTCCATAAAACCCCGGCCCTCAGTCACTAGCATCTGCGGAACAACTGACCACGGCGGCGGTCAGGCCTGTGACGCATCAAGGGGTGCTAAGAATGCCTGGCTTCGCTGGACAAGCCGCCATTGGAAACTGACCCTGGCAACGTTTAATGCTAGAACCCTAGCTAGTGAAGCTAGTTTAGCAGTGCTGTTAGAGGAACTAGAGGGCATGAAATGGGATGTCATAGGGCTCAGTGAGGTTAGGAGGCCGAATGAGGCATATACTGTACTGAAGGATGGGCATGTAGTGTGTTATCGAGGTTTACTAGAGAGGCGACAACTAGGAGTAGGTTTCCTTGTCAATGAGTATATAGCGGGTAATATAGATGAATTCTATAGTATTAATGAGAGGGTGGCAGGCATCGTAATTAGGCTTAATAAGCGGTATAAACTGAAGGTTGTGCAGGCCTATGCTCCTACATGTAGTTATGATGACCAGACAGTTGAAAGCTTCTACGAAGATGTAGAATCGGCAATGCGAAAAGTAAATACGCAGTATACTGTACTAATGCGCGACTTCAATGCCAAGGTAGGGAAAACGCAGGCAGGAGACCAGGCAGTAGGTGACTATGGCATTGGCTCTAGGAATAGCAGGGGGGAGTTACTAGTTGAGTTTGCAGAGCGCAATAACTTACGAATCATGAATACCTTCTTCAGCAAACGGAAGAACCGGAAATGGACATGGAAAAGTCCTAACAGGGAGACTAAAAATGAAATTGACTTCACACTGTGTTCAACCCCTGCTGCAAAGGCAAGCAAGATGTAGAGGTAATCAGGAAAGTGTGATGCAGAGACCACAGGCTGGTGAGGTCCAGAATTAGCCTAAATCTGAGGGAACGCAACAGATTTGTAAGAAAGAAACCCATCAACGAATTAGCGTTAAGGGGAGGGCAGAAGAGTTCAGGATCTCGCTACAGAATAGATATTCTGCTCTAACCGAGGATGGCGACATTACCCTAAAAGCAATAAACAATAATTTCAGAGATATCATTACTGAGTGCGCGGTAGAAGTAGGCGGTAGGATAGTTAGAGAGGATACCGGTAAGCTGTCTAAGGAGACGAAAGATTTGAATAAGAGACGCCAAGATATGAAAGCTTCCAATCCAACAGAGCAGATCGAATTGGCTGAGATATCAAAGCTGATCAATAAGCGCAAGGTGGCCGATATAAGGAAGTATAACAGGAGAAAATTGAGCATGCTGTAAACAACGGGGGAAGCCTTAAAGCGGTAAAGAAGAAATTGGGCATAGGCAAAAACCAAATGTATGCGATAAGGGACAAGCGGGCAACGTCATCACGAATATGGACAAGATAGGTGTAAGGCCGCAGTGCAAAGCGACTCGCACGTGGAGTCGAGCTGGCGGTCGAACCCCACGCGCCGAGGCCAAGGAGCGAGCGCTGTTGTTTTTTTTCTCCTTTTGTCCCCTTTTCTTGGGCGCGGGCGCGCGGGCGCGCGGGAGGCTTGGCTTGTTCCGCCTCTTCGCCTCGAGGCGTCGCCAAGAAGCGAACGCCAGACGCATCCTTATCATCCGGGAACAACAACAGCACGCTTCTGCGAACCACTTTACGGCCAGCTCGTTCAGCGATGTCGCACCGTGGCGCCAAGCATGGGTGCAGGGAGACGCCGTTAATGAAGCTTTTTGCACTGCCACAAGCGCTCACTAAATGTCCTGCAGAAGGCGACAATAGGCGCGACCCTTGGCCCTCCCAAGTAGGCAATCAGCCCAGCGGCCTCCCACTGTGTCGCGAGACATTTGGTCCGAGCAACGGCGACTGCACACTGCTCTGGGACAGTGCCCCCCCCCCCCCCCCCCTTTTCCTCGAACGGGACGGCTGGGTGGCTATAGTCTCCAGATCCCCCGCGGCGTTTCTTTCACAAAGGCGCCAGCTGCAAGTTGCGTCGCAAACACGCTGAGGAGGGGAGGCAAAGACAGGCGCCGTGTGAGAGGGTTTGGGGACCAGCGTGTGGAGAGAGTGTGTGTTTTGAATGTTGTATTTTTATTTGGCGTAATTAAGGACCTGGGACCAAGATTATTCCCAACCCACGGGGGTTGTGGCATTTTTTAATTAATTTGATTGGCTGCTTCATTTTCGGGGCGGATCATCTAAGGTGACCGCCCTTGGGTCTTTGTTGATGTCTGGTATCAAAAAGCGGTCCTCGGACCATGTTCGACAGTCAAGATTGAGGGTCCGTGCTTAGCACGTATTTACACCCCCTAGGCTTTAACCGAAACGCTCGGTAGGAAAGTAAGGGCCTGTAAAGTGACTTCTCTGTGCGAGAGTCTTTATTTTCTTTTAAGTTACGGTTGTCTGTGTGACTTGTTGCTGTAACTCTGCCTATGTATACTATTTTGCTTCTGTAAATATATATCTCCTCCTGACCATAATCAGATCATCGTATTTTGCTTCTGTACCTGTCGAAGATAGCATAAACATCACTGGCGCAGCACGACAGGGTTCGGCAACCAGCGACCACGAGCATCACCCAGAGCACCCAGGCCCTGGGAACCCACTAGGCAACAAGCGTCCGCACATCCAGCCAGAAGCAGCAAGGTGATCCAGGCCCCGAACCAGAGGCAGCGTTCTGGGGAAGGACTCCGACGAGGCTGCGGCACCAAGGGACGGAGGCCCCAACTGGCGACACCAGCACGGGTAAGCGGGATTTCTTGCGCTTTGTTGAAGTGGCTATGGCTCAAGTGTAAAGTGGCGTATGGTTTTAACACGGAGCATGATGGCGAGCGTAGGCGAGAGAGAGACAGGGGGAGATATAACAGATGACAGCGAGCAGTCGCAGCAAGCGACAACTCAGCCTGTAGCAGGAGCGCTACGTGAAGTAGCGGAGATGTCGGTATCCGATGTGGTTGCAATTCGCCGCATGGAACTAGATTTTGAGCTGGAAAAATTGAAAATTCTTTCACAGGAACGCCTAGAGTTACAGAAACTTGGGCTAGATCCAGCGGTTGCAATGGTGATAGCGGGAAGCGGCCAGACGTCTGTAAGGTCAGACATTGACGATCAGCGTCGAATGGGGCCCGATCCAGTCTCCCAATGCTCTAAAGTCCTTAAGGGACTGAAGCTGCGGTGTGACACGGACGTGCCGTTATGGTTCGAGGAAGTCGAGAGAATTTTCACGACATACAAGGTGCCAAACGAAAGCCGCGTTCACTTAATCATGCCAGCACTAGCTGAGCGTGTCAGGTACCTTCTCCGTAACCTCGGGGACGATGAGTGTGGCAGCTAAGAGTCGGTAAAAACACGTTTTAAAGGAGCTGAAGCTTAACCCCTCAGAATACCTCGAACGCTTTGAGCGCGCGACGAAACGCCGCGATGAAACTTGGGCGCAGTTCACCTCGCGCACTAAGACGTACTTTCAGTACTACCTTCGGTCACGGGACGTAGAAAACAAAAACGACCTGGTATCATTGATCATCGCAGATCGCATAAAGGGTAGCTTGAGCCCTGAGGGCTTAGAGTATGTGCGTCTTCGTGAGGAGGAGAGGTGGCTAAAACCGGATGAAATATCCGACGTTCTCCAAACGTTCAAACAGGCTAAGGGCAAGGGGCGCGCAGCGAAACAAATTGTTGTGTATGCGGAAAAAACCGAAGGGACCCCCGCAAGCGGCGAACAATGATAGCAAACGGCCAATTCAGTGTTATGAGTGCCGCGCATCTGGCCACCGAGCCAAGGAATGCCCTCGCGCTTCACAAAACGTGCAGAAGAAGGAGAAACGCGCTTGAGCTCAAAAACTAGCTGTAGCCAACGTAGAGGCATGCGAAACACCGGCTTCAGTAACCTCCCAGACAGCCCTAGTGGCAGAGATGAAAACGCCCCAGTCATTCGACGAGGTACGCAAATCGAAGCTACAGCAGGTGGAGATTGAGTGCGCAGGGATACCGGCGACAGCTATAATTGATACCGGCAGCGAGATAACCGTGGTTAGGGAAGGCCTCGTGCCAAGTATATGTCGGGAGCCATACTGCTCGATAAAGCTAGTTTCGGCTTTTGGGGAGACGGTTAACGCAAAACTGGTCACTCTTGCGGTAAGCATCAGGCGGCAGTAGGGCCCGAGGCAGTAGACATTGTATGCGCGTTTTCTGATAAGCTGGCGGGGGAAGTGGATTGTTTGCTCTCCAGGGAGGATTGGGAACTGCTTTCAGAGATAGACAGTCGTTACGAGGCACTTGTTATGAATAAGGCCTGCCCTCTGTCTGAAGCAGTTAACGCGTCTGTCACCATGGCGGAGCAGAGCGCAAAGCTGAGCTCTACATCACACGAGGAGCAAGCGGCGGGGCCTGAGGCAGACAAACTAATGAGTGGTGAGCAGGGTGTGGCGACGGAACAGCCCTGCGAAGTAGATCTGGAAGAAAGCGAGAAGGAAGATGTAACCTCGATCCAGCATGACGCGGACGCAGCCCTAAAACAGCGCCAGGTATTCAGATCCGACCAAGTATCAGACGAAACCTTAAAGAAAGCGTGGGCTGACGCAAAGGCAGGAAAGGTAAGCATCTTTGTTTCAGACGGCTTGTTGTATCACTGGGACTCGATCTCCGGTAGCAAAGTGAAGCAGCTTGTGCTCCCCCTTAGCAGGCGTGAAGAGCTACTCTGCCTTGCGCATGACTCCCTTTGGGGAGTCCATGTGGGGCCACGGAAGACAAAGACCAGAATTAAGTACAGCTTTTTCTGGCCAGGCTTAGAAGGGGACGTAGCGCGACACTGCAGGACATGTCACGGCTGTCAAGTCCGCTCAGACAGGCGAATTAAAGATAGGATTCCCATCACACCTCTCACCAGACCCGGCCATTCGTTTCAGGTCGTAAATGTCGATATAATCGGGCCGCTCGATGTTCTGTCGAGCAGGGGTCATAGGTACGCCCTCTGCCTCGTTGACTTATGCACGCGGTGGCCGGAGGTAGACTGTTTTCGATCCCTAACCGCTAGGGCAACATGCGACGCCTTGCTTACGATTTTCAGCCGCACAGGCATACCTGAGGTAGTCTGTTCAGATCAGGGAACGAACTTCACGGCGCAGCTGACACGTGAGATGTTAGCAAGACTGGGATGCGCATCGCGTTTTTCGACTCCTGAGCATCCGGAGAGCAACGGGACAGTGGAAAGGTGGAACCGCGTTTTGAAGAACATGTTGTTCCATGTTATTGAGAAAGATCAAGAACTGGGATAGACTGGTCCCGTTCTTTTTGTGGGCCGGCGTACAGGGAAGTCCCCCATGTCACTACAGGCGTGGCGCCGTTCCGGCTCTTATTCGGTAGAAACCCTAGCGGACCGCTAGCAATTCTGCAGCGAACATGGACAGGCCAGCAACCCCTCCCGAACACACTCAGGGAAGAACCCACGAAGTATTTGCGACAGCTACGCGAGCATCTAGAAGTAGCAGCAGAAGTAGCGGGTTTGACGGCGAGCGCACGTCAGGGAAGTTACGCGCAGGCGTATAACAGGCGCGCACGGAGCAAGACGTTTGTCGTCGGAGACCAGGTATTGCTCTTTGACACAGACCCTGGCAGTAAAATGGCCCCCAAATGGCTCGGTCAATTCGTCGTAACCGCGCAAGAGAGGCAGAACTCGTACAGAATCGACAAGGGAAAAAAGGCTACAGCGATAGTGCATGCGAACAGGCTGTGACCCTACTACGCACGTGCCAGCCATGTCGGAGTAGTTTTCGAAGACGACGAGGAGTTTGGTGAAATCGAGTACACCCCTCGGTCTGTGCCTGAGAGATGTGGTGGTTGTCTGACAGATGCGGAGAAACTCGCACACCTACCTACTCAGGACCGCCTCGAGATCTCGGAGGTGTTTGCCGCTTACGCTGATTTGTTCAGCGAAACGCCGGGAGTCGCACGAGTTGGGGCACATAAGATAGAGCTGCACGAAGGCCACCAGCTCAAACACACTTTCCCGTATCGCGTGCCGGAGTTATTAAGGAGTGAGGTGAGCCGCCAGGTAGACGAGTTGCTAGACCTCGGGCTGGTGTATCCGGTGGAAAGCGAGTGCGCCCATCCCGTTGTATGCGTGGGTAAGAAGGATGGATCGGTGCGCATGTGTGTTGACTATCGCGCTTTAAACGCAGCGACGCGCACGGATGCCTTTCCAATGTCACCCCCTAAAGAGCTCATCATGAGGGTGGGGCGCGCTAGGTATATCACTCTTATCGACTTGCGACGCGGATACTGGCAGGTGCCGGTTGCTCCGGAGAGCCAACATCTGACCGCCTACGTAACTCACGAGGGACAATATGCTTGGCGCGTCATGCCGTTCGGGCTAAAGAACGCCGCGGCCACCTTTCAGCGGATAATGAACACCCTCCTCTCGAAACATCAGGCTTATGCGGCCGCATACCTCGATGACATCGCCATTTTCTCTTCCTCGTGGACTGAACACTTGCGGCACTTAGGAATAATTTTTGATTTGTTGCTCGGCGCCAAGCTTAAAGTGAGCCGGGAAAAGTTTCAGGTCGCACAGGCCCACATTAAGTACCTAGGACACATAGTGGGAGGCGGAACCCATGGGCCCGACCCAGAAAAGATATCGGCAATTCGTGGGCTCGTGCCCCCCGCAACAAAGAGACAGCTACGGAGTCTGCTAGGCTTATGTGGTTACTACCGCGATTACGTTGAAGGATACGCCGAGGTGGTCGCACCGCTCACGTCTTTGACGAGGCGAGGTGTACCTAATACCCTTGTCACACGGGCATGCTTAACCGCGGTTACAATAACCGTAGTTATCGGTAACCGCGGTTACGGTTGTTCACACGGCGGAACCGAACGCGGTTAGCCCGCTAACTACGGTTGGCGCGAACCGAGCTCGGCAACCTCGGTTTCATCGCTCAAACCGTGAACCAGAGTAAAGATGGCGGCGTCTCTGAGTGGTACGTGCGTTGTGCCTCCTGCATCTCTGGCATCTCCGGCTGCAGCTACGAGACTTCTGTGGTCGCATGAAGCAACGATGATTTTAATACGGCTGTGGGAGGAGAGGCTCCACGCTTTGCGGGCCTGTACGAGAAACGCACGCATTTATGCGGCGATTGCTGCCGACCTCAACCCTGGCCTGCAAGTCATGGACGAAGGGCCCTATAGCGCATTCACGTGTCGCTGCACAACGTGCATATTCCTTGTGGATAAAAACATTACCGTGTAGTGTTATTAAGTCGTTTATTGCAAGAAATTAACGGCAATTTGGTTGTCTATTTGGAAACCACGTGATCGCTGTCAACGGTGGGCCTAATCCCCGTGTGGCAGCGGCGAGATGGCGGTTTCCTGTAACCACGGTTCTTCCGGCTAACCGTAGTTAAGCATAACCGCGGTTAGCGTGTCCGTCTGACTAGGGTATAACACGATTCCGTGGAGCCAGGAAGCGCAAAACGCGCTCGACAGGCTCAAGTTAGCTCTGTGCGAAGCTGCATCGCTGAACACCCCCGACATTAAAAGGCCATATTGGCTGTTCACTGACGCGTCCGACGTTGCATCGGGGACTTGTTTGGCGCAGATGGGAGACGAGGGACGGGAAAGGCCGATAGCGTTTGCACCGATTCACGCCAACGCAGACCCGCTGGTCTGTGGTCGAGCGGGAAGCATTCGCCATTATCTGGGCACTAAGGAAATTTGATCATTCGGTGTACGGGGCAGAAATTAACGTGGTGTCTGACCACTACCCCCTCTCCTATCTCACTACTAGTACGCCTCATGGGGCAAAAGTCGCGCGATGGGCGCTGGCCCTACAGCGCTACAATGTGACGGTGACCCGCAGGAAAGGGTCAAGCAATGGTAACGCCGACGCGTTAACCCGTGTCCCCAATGTGACTTGGGGCGTAGAGCAAGCACACGCTTCAGCCATGGCCTTTCGGCGACGCGTGAATGTTCCCGCGTACCCGGTGCAATGTGTGATGTGAACGGTGGAGTGCGCGTGAACTCGGCGTGAGGACATCCAATTGCTCGCGCGCGGGACTTTCACGAACACTGTCCGGTCCGCCGATGCGAATGTGTGATTTGTTTTGTGTTATACCCATCTTGTGTCGCGAGATTCATTTGGCATTCCATTCACGTGCGAAGTGTCTTACATGTTTTGTTTTCTTCGCGGGTTGTTGCGGCCTTTGTTGTATTAGGCTGAAACGACCGGATTCCAAGCTAATTTACCCTCTTAGGAGGGACGTGTAAGGCCGCAGTGGAAAGCGACTCGCATGTGGAGTCGAGCTGGCGGTCGAACCCACCACGCGCCGAGGCCAAGGAGCGAGCGCTGTTTTTTTTTTCTCCATTTCTCCCCTTTTCTTGGGCGCGGGCGCTCGGGAGGCTTGGTTTGTTCCGCCCCTTCGCCCCGAGGCGTCGCCAAGAAGCGAACGGCAGACGCATTCTTATCAGCCGGGAACAACAGCAGCACGCTTCTGCGAACCACTTTACGGCCAGCTCGTCCAGCGATGTCCCGCCGTGGCGCCAAGCATGGGCGCAGGGAGACGCCGTTAATGAAGCTTTTTGCACTGCCACAAGCGCTCACTAAATGTCCTGCAGAAGGCGACAATAGGCGCGACCCTTGGCCCTCCCAAGTAGGCAATCAGCCCAGCGGCCTCCCGCTGTGTCGCGAGACATTTGGTCCGAGCAACGGCGACTGTACACTGCTCTGGGACAGTGCCCCCCCCCCCCTTTTCCTCGAACGGGACGGCTGGGTGGCTATAGTCTCCAGATCCCCCGCGGCGTTTCTTTCACAAATGCGCCAGCTGCAAGGTCGCGTCGCAAACATGCTGAGGAGGGGAGGAAAAGACAGGCGCCGTGTGAGAGGGTTTGGGGACCAGCGAGTGGAGAGAGTGTGTGTTTTGAATGCTGTATTTTTATTTGGGGTAATTAGGGACCTGGGTCCAAGATTATTCCCAACCCACGGGGGTTGTGGCATGTTTTTAAATAATTTGATTGGCGGCTTCATTTTCGGGGCGGATCACCTAAGGTGACCGCCCTTGGGTCTTTGTTGATGTCTGGTATCAAAAAGCGGTCCTCGGACCATGTTCGACAGTCAAGATTGGGGCTCCGTGCTTAGCACGTATTTACACCCCTAGGCTTTAACCGAAACGCTCGGTAGCAAAGTAAGGGCCTGTAAAGTGACTTCTCTGTATGAGAGTCTTCATTTTCTTTTAAGTTACAGTTGTCTGTGTGACTTGTTGCTGTAACTCTGCCTATGTATACTATTTTCTCATGTAAATAATAATCATCCTCGTTGAACATCATTAGATCATCGTCTTCTGCCTCTTACCTGCCGAAGACAGCTATTCATTACTATAGGTAAAGTAGCCGAGAAGTTCTACACAGATCTCCACAGTAGCCAAAGTAGTCAGGACCGTAATGAGATTGGCGGTAGGGAAAAACAGTTAGACGTTCCACCTGTGACGAAGGACGAGGTCAAGAAAGCACTAGGAACTATGAAAAGGGGGAAATCAGCTGGAGAGGATCAGATAACTACAAATTTGCTGAAGGACGGGGGGGGGGGGGATATCGTGCTAGAAAAACTTGCCACCCTGTATACGCAGTGCTTGGTGTCATCGAAGGTACCGGAACGATGGTAGAATGCAAACATTATCCTCATTCACAAGAAAGGGGACTCTAAGAACCTTAAAAATTACAGACCAATGAGCTTACTGTCTGTTACGGATAAGGTATTTACTAAGGTAATCGCTAATAGAATCAGGACAACCTTAGACTGCAATCAAGCAAAGGATCAAGCAGGGTTTCGGAAACAGTACTTTACTATCGATCATATCCATACCATCAATCAAGAGATAGAAAAATGTTCGGAATGTAACCAGCCCTTATACATAGCATTCATTGATTACGAAAAAGCACTTGACTCAGTTGAAACCTCGGCGGTGATGCAGGCATTGCGAAATCAGGGGGTAGACGAGCCGTACGTGAAAGTGCTGGAAGATATATATAGTGGCTGCACAGCAACCATAGTTATGCATAAAGAAAGTAACAAAATTCCCATAAAGAAAGGTGTTAGGCAAGGAGACACAATCTTCCCAGTACTATTCACAGCTTGTTTAGAGGAAGTATTCAGAGACTTGGAATGGGAGCAGTTATGGATAAGGGTAGATGGAGAATACCTCACTAATCTGCGATTTGCTGATGACATTGCCTTGCTAAGCAACTCGGGGGATGAACTGCAAATAATGATTGATGACCTAGACAGGAAAAGTAGAAAGTTAGGCTTGAAAATCAATATGCAGAAGACTAAGGTAATGTTCAACAGCCTCGGGAAGGAACAGCAGTTTACATTAGGTAGCGAAATACTGGAAGTAGTAGGCGAATATGTCTACTTAGGACAGGTAGTAACCGCAGATCCGGACCATGAAAAGGAAATAACAAGAATAAGATTGGGATGGAGCCCATTTGGCAAGCACTCGCAGATTATGACTAGCAGCTTACCGGTATGGCTCAAGAGGAAAGTATATAACAGTTGCATCTTGCCTGTACTCACTTATAGGGCTGAAATGTGGAGGCTAACCAAGAGAGTTCTACTTAAGTTGAGGACAACCCAGAGGGCTATGGAACGAAAAATGGTAGGGGTAACATTAAGAGATAGAAAGCGTGCAGAGTGGGTCAGAGAAATAACTCACGTTACCGACATTCTAGTGGAAATTAAGAAGAAATGGACATGGGCAGGACATGTAGTGCGAAGAGAGGATAACCGATGGTCGCTGAGGGTAACAAACTGGATTCCAAGGGAAGGAAACCGTAGCAGGGGGCGGCAGAAAGTTAGGTGGGCGGATGAGATTAAGAAGTTCGCAGGGGTAAAGTGGATGCAGCTAGCACAGAACCGGGTTAAGTGGAGAAATATGGGAGAGGCCTTCGCCCTGCAGTGGGTATAATCAGGCTGATGATGATGATGATGATGCCATGTCATGCTTGTTGTAAATTATGCGACTAGTCTCAAAATGGTTCTAGAAGAAGATATAGCTCGCCTATGCAAGCAACCATGACGCACAGCAAGGTGGTTGTCGCATCTGCGTCACGATCACAAGAACGAGACAAATAATCCGATTCTCCGGAAAATACGTTGACTCCAACCCCAATGCAAGGGGACAGTAGAGATGCCACCACGGGGACTTTTGTCGGCGCCTTTCGGACCACAACACACGGGTGCCTTAGCTTCACCTCCACAGAAGCGCGAAATGCAAAGGCGTCCGCGTGCTGTACGATGTACAGTCACACTCATCGTTAGTCTTGGGCACGGAGCAAGAAACCATTTAGGAGGTGAAACTCCCGTCAGCGCGAGCGAGCGCGGGCGACCAGAGCACGGTGGCACGGAGCCTGACGCGGCCGTATGCAGTGGCGGCGGCATGCAGCGCGTCGTAGAAGCCGCAGCGACAAAAAAGAAAGCTGGACTGGTTGCTTTGGGAACCAAAACGGCGGTAATTTCATTCCACGCCGACAGGCACCGCCAGCATGATAGTGGCGCCGCGTGCTTGTGACCTTTTCTGGTCGCCGCGAACAGCGTAGTTTCCACTCCTAAAGGTTTCTTGCTCCGTGGTCTTGGGTTGAGGGCTGTCAGCGCACGTTAAAGATCCCCAGGTGGTCGAAATTACTCCGTAGCCCTCCACTACGGCTCCTCTTTCTCCCTTTCCACGTTCACTCCGAACTTCCTCCCTTCCCTTACGGCGCGGTTGCGGTGTCCACAGAAAATAAGTGAGACAGTTACCACGCCTTTCCCTTCCTATAAATAAATCAGTATTTTTTGGGGGGGGTGGGGGGGGGGGGTTGAGGGCTTGATTCGTCCTTGATCTGATTTCGAAGGAGCCAGACGGAACATCATTGTACGTACATGCAATAGCAGAGGTCTCTCTCTCAAATAGATAATAATGATAATTGGATCACAGGAAGGGAAAGGCGCAGTATCTGTCACACTTGCTCTGTGGACACCTGAACCACGCCGTAAGGGAAGGGAGTAAGCCGGGACTGAAAGTGGAAAGAAAAAAAGGGGAGCCGTAGTGGAGGGCTACGGAGCAATTTCGACCACCTGGGAGTCTTTAACGTGCGCTGACATCGCACAGCACACGGACGCCACTTCGTTTCGCCTCCATCGAAACTCAGCCGCCGTGGTTGGGTTCGAACCCGGGAACCCGGCAGTCGGCGGCAACCCCTGTGTCGCGAACTGACTGCTATTCTTGTGTACGACAGGCAACAGACTCGGACGGCCAGCTGATACCATTATCCTGCGCATATCGTGGTGGAACTGGACAGCTCGGCGCCGCGAATTGTTCCACTTCGGGACAGCGTGACTGGAAGGACGATCACTGCCAGGCTTCTTGGAGACGGCGCTGCTACCGCTGGACAGCTATAAAACAGTGGTTCACCTGGCTCGCCTTCGCAGTCGGGGGCAACCCCTGTGTCGCGAACTGACTGCTATTCTTGTGTCCGACAGGTGAGCATTGATGACAACTCATCTCTAGCCATTTGTTTCATTAAGCCGCCGACTGCAATTTGGGCAATGTGTGCAAGTTGTACCTGGTCATAACTTGTGCTTTGCTAGACCTGCTAGTATTGTTCTCGACTGTTCACAATGGCACGTTGTGGGATTTGTAATGAGGCTCTACCTACAGATGGAAAACGAACTGTTTGCTGCGAGTGTAGCATTGGGTACCATCTCGGTGAATGTTCAGGTCTTTCTGAGAGTACATTTTCATCAATGGGACCTGGAAAACGTGAAAAATGGCGATGTCGCGCCTGTCGCGGGGAGTTAATCTCGGTGGCCTCCAATGGGAAGCCAACGGAAGAAGAACCATCAGATGTTTCTAAAAAAGTAGCTGCTTTGGAAAAAAAACTGATGGTTATTTCAGAGCTGAAAATAAGCATAGATAGCCTCCTGGCTCTACCGGTCCAGCTCGTGAAGCTTGTCGCAACAATTGAAGGCCTCCAAACGACAGTAACTGAGGTTCAAACTTCAGTAGAATTCCTGGCATCCAAATATGACACGCTCCTTGCGACATGCAACGATGCGCCGTACAAGCAACAAAAACACTTGAGCAAAAGGTAGTATTTCTAGAAGGAACTATTGGCGAACAAGCTTTGATGATTAACCGAATTCAGTCAGAGCTCAATGACAGTGAACAGTACAGCCGTCTGTCTAATCTAGAGATAAGCGGACTGCCAGTTCAGCCACAGGAAGACCTGCGGGCTGAAATTGCGCAGATGGCTGAAGCGCTTGAAGTGCGTGACTTCAATCCTTCGGAGATAACCGCCGTGCACCGCCTGCCATCGCGTCAAGAGAAGATTCCGGTCGTATTGGTCAGGTTTTCGCCCCCGACCATACGGGAGAAATGGCTGCAGGTTAAAGGCAAACTTAGGACGCTAAACAACTCCGACAAGCTCTCTTCAGTATTCTTCAATGAAAACTTGACTCGAATGAACAGTGAGCTGTTCTGGAAAACTCGAATCCGAGGAAAGGAAAATTCTTTCAAATTTGTCTGGGTCAAGAATGGCAAAATTTTTGCCAGGAAAGCAGTGGGGGCTTCCGCCATCAAAATCGCGTCTCTTTCAGACATTGACAAAATGATGTAGGAAGATTGTTATTGCTATGTCTTCTTTTTCAAGCTTTGATGCATGTTTTCAATCGTTCCATCCAATTTCACTGAGTTCACTTACAATTCTTCATATTAACATTCGAAGTATTCGAAAATATTGGAATCAATTTCTGGTAGTCGCACAAGACCTTTACCAAGTCGTAGACATATTTGCATTCACAGAGATAAATATTGCTGATCATAATACTTGCATGTTCAAGCTTCCAGGTTATACGGAGCATTTCCTTACCCGTCAAGTAGGTAAAGGTGGAGGAATTGCTGTCTTCTTCAAAGATTCATTATCGGTTTCCTGTATTAGTAGCATCTCCTTCAACGCTGCAGAAGCGATGGGATTTGAAATTTCATACTGCAACATCTCGAGTCACCTCCTCATCATATACCGCCCGCCGTCTGGAAACGTGCCTAATTTTATCACAGAACTGCATGACATTTGTAAACAAAGGTTCAGCCAAGGTAACCTATGCATAATGGGTGACTTGAATATAGATCTAATAAAGCCTGAGAGAGCGTCTGCGGAAAACTACCTAAATGCCCTTGCTGACCATGGTATAGAAGCCCTACTTTCAGATCCTACTAGAGAAGAGTTCGTAAATAACAGTATGTCTAAAACTTGCATAGATCACGTTAATGTTCGCGCCTCGGACCTGTTTCACGCTATGGCAGCTGTCATTCAACAGAAATTAGCAGATCATTACTTTACATTATGCCACGTTGCTAAGGTTGATTCTGCGCAGAAACCCGATGATAGCAAATGCGTCATTACTCTCCTAGACCGAAAACTGTTTGACAGAAAGGTGTCATCCTTCGACTGGAACTCATTTCTATCAGGAAATAACAAAGCACAATTTTCGGTGTTCTTTTCTCACATACTCTTTATCTATTTGTCTAGTATCCGGGAGATACTAGACAAATCCGGGAGCCGGGAAATCACTGACATTGTGGTCAGTGGTTTCCCGGCTGAAGCTTAAAGTGAAGGTTAACATCTGATAGGTGTCACTAGGGTTGATTCCATTCAAAACAACACTTCCTCTACATGCACCTAATCACCATGTATTATATCAAAGAGCTGCTTTCCAAACATGTTGGCCAATCATTGCATTGTAGAAACAAGCAAATATTTAGTTACTGTAATTATTGCTAAATCAAAATTTTTGTTTTGGGGGCTTACAATATACCTGTATATGTGCATATATTTTTTCAGCAAATTCAAAATAAAAATTTGAATGCTTATTTTAATAACATGTTTTGTGACAATTGCGCAGTGCAGGCACAAACGTTTTAACATTTTTATAGACTGGATGCATACCTTGTTCTTGCTATGTACCAAGTGTGGACAGTCAAGTAAAAAAAAGAAAAAAATTAGCTTTCCAGGAAAAGAAAAAAAACGTTCTTTGGACTATACACCAGCTGGGGACTGTATGCTAGAAATAGCAGTTCTCTGTTTGGATAGTTAGTTGGCTTTTGGGTTTTAATGCCCCAAAGTGACATTAGCTGTGAAAAATGCCTAGTAGAGGGCTTCATATCATGTTCGATTGCCGAGGGTTCTTCAACATATTGTTATGGGGCAGCAAGCCGACGAACACAAAGAATAGAGAACAGAGAGTGCCTAGTAGAGGGCTTCATATCATTTTCGACTGCAGAGGGTTCTTCATATTGTTTCAAGGGGCAAACTTATGACCACAAAGAACAGAGAACAAAGATGATGATGTCCGATGACTGTGAGATGATTTTAATGAATCGTGGCGGGCCTAGTGTGAGTGCTCAAACACTGATAATTCTAGTCCCTTTACCCTTCTCGAGCTGGAGTGTGCTGTGGGCCGTAATATAAATACAGGTGCCAACTAGATTTCTTACTGTCTTTCATGATGACAAAGACTTTCTCTTTTCTGAAATTCTCACTGGGAAGCTAAGTGCAACAGCAGTGCTAAGTGCACTGCTATTGTCTCCTTTATTCCAAAACCTGACAAATCCTATGCCCTCACTTCATACACTGGGAAGACCATGGAGCACATGGCACTAGTAGATCTTCTTGACATGACACATTTCCTTCCCCACTACCAAATTGTCTTCCACCCATATACGTTCACCCATGATTTATTTCTCAACAGAATAGCTAAGCGGGCGAGTTGGTGATACATGGTTAAAAATAAAACGCGAAACACACCGACGAAAGAATAGAAGCAGCACTTGTGGTGTCTGTTTCTATTCTTTCGTCTGTGTGTTGCGCGCTGTTTAATTATTTCTCCTTCGAAAAACCTGTTTCTGGCCAGCAAACAGTCAGGTTCATGTGCTCGCCACAGTTGATGTATGGAAAACCTTTCATTGATACCTCGCTGCACAATGCAATTCTCTCCCCTCTATGAGACTGGTGCTGGCACCTGTTTGTACTCCTACATCTGTGCTTTCATCCAGTCTCGTTGTGCCAAATTTAGCCTTGGCAGCACCCTTTAGCCCCTGTCACCTGCACCCGTGGTATCCCTGGAGGTGCTGTTCTGCACCTAGCACTTTTCAATCTCGCCATGGCTTCACTCATGTCAGCCCTGTCCGTCATTCCAAACCTTCATTATTGTCTCTACGCAGTAAACACCACTTTCTGGTGTACCCATGGGTCAACGGGGGGGGAGGGGGGGGTAGATTCCACCCTCCAAGCTGGTCTTGATCCTATCCAAATATTTATTTCCCAGTCTGGCCTTCAAGCAGCCCTGAAGAAATTAGAGCTGCTACTTCTCTCTCATTCCCAGTACCAGCAATCAGTTAACCCATTTCTCCAGGCACTGGGTCTTAGGCTTTCTCGGACATACTCCAAGGCAATACAGAACACCATAAACACTTTCCATTGCGCATCTGATCCACCGAGTGGTTCACTGACAAGGTGGGGTCGATGAGCGCATGACAGTTAGTTTCAGCTTTTGCACTAACCAAGATGTTATACATGTCACTTATTGCGTGCTAAGACTTACACTAGCGCATACAGTCCACCCTTAATACACTCTGTAATGTAGCTCTACCCAGCCTGTCCAAACATCTACAGAGACCCTGTGTAGCAGGAATATTCCTATCTTCGAGACCTGCTCCAAATTTACAGGGACTGTCAAGTGGGTAGCTTGTCCAGTTTTGCGAAAAGCCACTGGCATCTGCAATGTGCTGGCACCCAAACCGTTGACATGCTGTCACACACACCGCAAAGCCTCCTCAAGGTTCGGCTTGCTTCGTTTCCTGTCCACATGACCCCTGGCCTGCACGTCCGACCCATAACTGTCCAGCCCAAGCACTGCGCCTTGACCCAATCTTTACATCAAGTACCAAGTGCTAATTCGTCTATGTCACCTTCCTGAGCACTTGCGTGATGACCTCGCCTTCACTTTCTAGCAACTTGCTCCTGCCTCGTTCACTGTGTTGTGTGTGCTATGCGAGGAACGTCAGTAATGAGCTGGCTTATGACATTCTTCGTGATGAATTCTTCGAATTCTGCACTGACGAAACCACTGCCATTATCAGATCTCAATGGTTGCTGCACTGGTTGCACTACTGGCGTCGACTGCTTCAATCCATCCTGAATAGCTGTCAACGACAGTGAATATCATTTTGTTTTCAATTGGACCAGCATAGTTTATGTGAACGTGAGTCCAGGGCTGGGGTGTTGCTGGTCATGTAGCCAGCTTCTTGGAAGGTGGCACTGCTGCCGTCTATTGGCAGACGGGGCATTTGCGCAGGCGCTGATCAATTCCTGGACACCACACAAGTTTCCGTGCCAAAGCTGTTGCAGTACGAATTCCAGAATACGCTTCATGAAATTTTAGTAGGAATGCTCTTCCTGCTACCTCAGCCAGTCTGTAATGATGACGAGCTGTCCACGTGTAGTGAGGGAATTTCTACATCTCCACAATGGTAGGACTTGATCATAGTTGGACTGTAGCAGTTTCTTTGGCCATCCCCGCTGCACATATTCATGCATGCACTGCATGAATTGGTCCTCTCCAGCCACGTCTGCGAACTGCTTCCTTGAGACTAGTGCTGTGTCCAAAATGCTGGCTACTAGTAGTGCATTGTCTTGTTGGTCAGGAACTGCCATCGGCAGTTTTGTCTCACTGTCTGGCCCATGTAGTTGACTCAATGCGTCTGCATTTTGGTTGCTAGATCCGGGCTTATGCTTTATGCTGTGCTTGTAGGCACCAAGGGTAATTGCCCATCTCTGAATGCGTGATGCTGCAGTACTTTATATCGGCCTGTTTTCCTTGAAGTGTCCAACCACTGGTTCGTGGTCAGTTTCCAATCTGAATTTTCTGCACAAGTAGTCACCGAACTTCACCACAGCAAGCACGAGAGCCATGGCCTCCCAGATTTCCAACCAAGTATAGTTCTCTACTTTTGTGAGGGTGGATGGATGGATGGAATATAGGAGTGTCCCGTTTGAAACGGGCTGGTAGCAGTAGCTATCATGCTAATTTTTCTCCCTATATCTTAATTATTGTTTTAGATTGGTTAACTATGCCATCATTCTATTTATTGAATTTTTGTTTCTACATTGATAACATTATGTCACTTTTCTGCTTTTAAGCCACTAATCTTCCAGTCGTTTTTTGCTAGCTTCCACCGCCGGTTTATTCACCCGGCCACTGGTATCTCTAAACCCCAGAGCTTCAGAAAGAGTGACTGCGCCTGGATCGACTTCTGGATGGATACCATTAGATTCGAGTATAATATGGTCAATTGTTTCACTGGAGTTACCACATACAGCACATGCGTCATCTTCATTGTTAAATTTCTTTTTGTAGCTGCGTGTTCTAAGGCACCCTGATCTGGCTTCAAAAAGTAGGGCACTGCCTCTTGAGTTATCAAACAAAGCTTCCTTCCTGATTTGCCTTTTCCACTTTCGGTATAATTCCACACTCTGTTTCTTTTCCATTGAATTTATCCAATTTTTACCTTCTGTGTTTTTCACCTGTTGCTTAACGCTCTTTATTTCTTCGTCCTTGTGACCAGCATACTTACTGGTTAGTTTCCTAGTTCTTTTCCTCCATTGTGAGTCAATGCTTTTTAGGTATAGGTATTTAAATACTTTAGCTGCCCATCTGTTACAGTCCAATTTCCTCAGGCGTTCCTCATATAATATTTTACCCTGAGCTTCCCGTACTTCGAAAGATGCCCAGCGTATATCTCCCTGTACCGCCTCATTTGTGGGTTTGCCGTGGGCACCTAGTGCTAATCGTCCGATGGCTCTTGATTTATTTCTAATGCTGACTGTACCTCTGATATTAGGCACACAACCGCATTTCCGAAAGTAAGTCCGGGCACCATAATTCCTTTCCAAATACCCCTCAAAACCTCATACCTGTTGTATCCCCACAATGTCCTATGCTTCATTAACCAGAAATTTCTTCGCCCTTTGGCCTTAAGTTATTGCTCATGCTTTCTGGTGTATGCCAATCCTTCGTTTACCCATACCCCAAGATATTTATATTCTTCTACTCTGGGTATTTCATGGCCTTGTATTTTAATACCCTGATCAGTTGAGCTGTTGAAAATCATGAGTCCTGACTTAACTGCGGTAAAACTGAAGCCTGTAGAGCATCCCCTTCGTCTCCGCAATACTTAGCTAGAGTTTGCAATTCTTCCTGACTCTCGGCTAGCAGCACAATATCGTCTGCATACATCAAACTGAGGAGGCGCTGCTCTACCGCCTTTCCACCTAATCTATACGACAGGTTAAAACCTAGGTTACTTTCTTGTATCCCTCGTTTCAGGTTTATTATATAAAGCATGAACAGCAGCGGTGATAGAGGACAACCTTGTCTTAATCCTTTGCATACCTTGACAGCTTCCATACTTCTTATCCCTTCCCATGTAATTTCTACTTTGTTGTCCCGGTATATTTCCTGTATGAACTCTGTTATCTCATAACCGATACCTTCTTCTTTTAATATGTTCCACAGGAGTTCCCTGTCCCTGTTTACGTATGGGTATGATGGGATATGAACCAACGCCCTCTGCCGAGGCATCACATTCTAGCAATTGTTCCTTCGTCGAGTCATGGTGCACAAGAAAATCAGAGTTAGTGAGAGAGATTTTAACAGCTTGAAACACTCTCTTCTCTTCAGATGCCCACTGCTGTGTTTCTGTAGCAAGCAGTAGAGAGGTGCCAGGAGACTTGACATGTTAGGCTGAAAGCTGCGGTATCAGGTGACCAGGCCCATGAAGGATCTGAGTACTTGGACACTTTTGGGCACTGGTGCTCTCACTGTGGTGTCCATTTTCTTTTCTGCTATATGCAAGTCGTGTCTGTTAATTCTGTGTCCCAGGTAGGGCACTTCTTATGCTCTGAATACACACTTGCCTTTCCACAAGCGGATACCATTTTCTCGAAAGCTCTCCAGAACCTTATTGACCGTCTTTCCATAGCTGTTCTTTGCCTTTGTGATCAGGACATTGTCTAAGAAGACTTGAATGCCTAGCACATTTTTATTTTTCTTTACAATAAGGCAGGTGCATGATGCAGTGTCATATGGCAGCCTATTGCAAGCAAATATGCCTTTGTAGGTGCTCAGTACAGCAATTTGCTTTGCTTGCTCGTCCAGTGGTGTGTGGCTGTCGGCTTCACGTAGGTGCAACTTTGAAAACCAGTAGCCATCTTTGAGAGAGGCAAGAAATGTTTACCACTTTTGGGAGCGGGCACTGGTCGACATCACACTCAGAGCTGACTGTGACCTCGAAGTCCCCACAGATACTCAATGTTCGTCTGCTTTTACCACTGAGACAATTGGCATTGCCCAATAGTAGTGACTGACTGGAGACAGCATTCCTTCAAACACATTCTGTCCATTTCCAGTTCTACTTTTTTGTGTAGTGCATGTGGTAGTGCACGGGCTTTCAGGAATATTGGAGTTGCATCTTTCTTCACAGCAATGCTGGCAGGAGGGCCCTTCATCAGTCTTCTTTTTGGCTGGAGGAGGTCGTTGAACTTTTCTTTCAGCTGCTCTGTGACACGTGAGATCTCCCTGTCTGGAGACAGTACAGAGCCTGCCTCCAGGTCAGGCAACAAATGAATATTTTGGATCACGTCTCTAGCACACAGTGAAGGTCCTGGGCACTGCATGACACACAGTTCAGCAGCAGCTTTGTAGTCCTGGTGCTGTGCTGTCGTGTGAAGCACCCTGCTGACAGGTAACTTTATCAAGTAGCAATGAAGCTCCTTGTTTGTGGTCTTCAGGGATGGCAGCTGCTTGGAATGGCAATGGTACATTTCATCAGGAATTATGCAGACTCTACTGTTGAAACACATTATGGATGAATGTCCTTGCTTGTGGCACTTATTGCATTTCGACATTTTGTGTGGACCCTTAGGAGCACCATGTGAGCAATCGCCACAGCGAATGCACTTAAGCGGTGTCTTAGCCTTGACGTGCTTTGTTTTCTTCCTGGAAGATACAGCGTTATCGTTTCGCCGATTCCGAAGCGTTCGCAATGTTCTGTATCGCCAGTTCTGCCGATGTAGCGATGTCTACTGCTTCTTGCAGAGTAAGAGACTTCGGCTTAGCAAAAAGTACTCGCTGAACCATCTTTTCTCGGAAACCGATAACAAATCTGTCTCTCAAATTACATTCCAACACACTGCCGAAGCCACAGTTGTCGGCAATTTTGCGAAGTTCCGCCAGGTATTCGCTTACCTTCTCGCCAGTGTTCTGTACGCAGGTTTTGAACCGGTGTGCTTCATAGATTTCTGACGGTGCCGCATTCAGGTGCTGTTGGAGCAGTGTAATGATGGTGTCATAGGGTTCATGCTGCGGCTTTTTCGGTGCCAGTAGGCTTCGAAGACGGCCATATACCTTCAGGCTGAGGCACGTTATGAGTATCGCGTGTTTGCGTGCGTTGTCGGTGATTACATTTGCTTTGAAGTATGATTCCTGTCACTCAAGAGTAGTTAGTCCATGTTTCCGCATTCGAATCATATTGTGGCATTGCCGTGAAGAATGGCTGTGCACTGGCTGAGTGCGCCATTGCTTGGCAGATGTGAGTACATCCAGTCTTCATCCCATCCTCGTCGCCACTTGTTGTCCATTTGGGGTGTACTGGAGTCACCCAACGAGCAGTGAACAGTACGACTCACATGAGCAGCACGAACATGTTTATTGCAACATCATGTTGGTTTCATTCATGGAGGAAGGAAAAAACTGAGGAGAGGCCGTGACGTCACTTTTTGCGACGCCGGCCCGCGACCGGAAAATGCTGTGGCGCCACCTACACATGGGGAAGCTTTTCCCCTCGCACTCCTCTGTGTACCTTTCCCTGTCTGAGCGCTTCTCCGCGCCATCCATGGAGGAAGGAAAGAACTTGGGAGACGCCCTGACATCATTTTTTTGAAGCCGGCGCGGTCGCGCCGCGACCGGACGCTGCATCATCTCTCCTTTACCCTCCGCATTTTCTTTCTCCACGACGCTCACGTACCTATGGCCCTTAGCAACGCTGTGCTAGTGGCCCGAGTTTTCATAGCAACAGTGTCGCCGTTGCTAATGGCCCGACTTGGCTAACCCTAAATTTTGACGTCACTTCCGCCACACTTTCTCCAATGCATTGGGAATGGCAAGGGCCTCTCTTAAGTTGTTTCCTTCCTCCATGGCGCCATCCAACGCCGACGGCGAGAGCCATGCTGCCTCACAGCAATGCTGACGCTGTTGCTATTTGCCCCATATATAGGCTATAAAAGAGTACGTGTCTTCCGGCACGTTTTTCGTAATGCATCTGGGATGCATGGGGCCTCTCCTCAGTTTTTTCCTTCCTCCAAGGTTTCATTTCCCTCCCCGGAACCCCACCACAGTTGCCAGACGCGTTTCTTACGTCGGTCAACAGTACCCCTGTTTACCATTTTTGATGTTCACTTCAGCCCCCCCCCCACACCCCCCACACCCCTCACACCCCCTCCTGTCCAAACTGCCGCTATTCCAATGCAAACGCGGAGCATCGCCTTTTCGCCTACCCCACCGCAAACATCCATTAGTACCCCAATTGTAAAGTCTTTATTTGACCTCCAACAATGTCTTTTTCTCTCTGTTTACCTGGCCTCATGTTCAGCTTACACGATGGGAAATGCTTGGAAAATGGGTTTTTAACTTGAATAACCCTGTGCACTTGAAAAAAAAAGTGTTACAGCACCATTTGGTCAAAGCTTCCCCGTCAACATCATTCTCAGTCCTTGGCAATTTCATAGTGTTGAGGACATTTAAATGCTTAAACAATGTGTCCAGTGCTTGACAGATTTTCTTCCAATTTTCACATTGTAAGATGCAATTTGCATTCATATATGTTACAGAATGTTCCATTAGTGCTCCCTAGTGCGAATAGCTAATTTAATGTTTGTTATTTTTTTGCTTCTTCCGTGGTGAACATATACTTATGTACTCAGTATTCAGTCAGCAGGGGTTGAAGTGCTGCTCTATTTTCTCCACCCTGCTCCAAAACTGCTCCAGAATGGCTGCCTTTGATGTTTTGCCATCAAATTTAGTGGAACAACGGTTCAAATTTTCATAAATCTAGAAAAGCATAGCACATAATAAACGCTTGTTCGCAAGTGAATTTAAAGCGAGTCACAAGAGATTCAAGGGAATTGATTGGAAAAAAAAAAATGCTCCCTGCACATGACATAGCACCTTCTTTTGACTTTTTAATCACCGGTAGTGAGGAAAATGAGAGCAGCAAGCGAAGCAGGCAGCGCAAACAATCACAAGTTGTTAAAAGAAATCTTGTCCCACTGCAAAAAATCTGCTGGACAAACGCATACTTCAACTGCTATGGGAGCGATGCCACTTAGGTGCCGACCACTAAGAGCATTATCAAATGTGTTGGAAAGCCACACAGGGCCTATTGCCAGTGTGTTGAAATTAAGGAAGCCCAGCATAGCTCAGGCAATAATGTGAGCGGTCATTTGCAGAAGGCCGTGAGGTAAATAATTTGAAGGAGGAAAAGGCTACCCTTCAGTGCCGAAAAAAAGTAATGAAATTGGCTTTTTTTTATGTCAGCTAGCTAATATTGCTATCATTAAAAGCATTTTAGCCTTGAAACATGCGCCAAAACATTATATGAATGGCCCCAAACTCATTTTATTGCTCCAAAGCTGCTCCAAAATGGCTTTATTACTGCTCCTTGAGGTGCTTCAAAATGCTGCCGCCCGCTTCCACCCCTAAATCTGACAGAAAACCTAGTTGTTAGGTAATAAACCTGTCTGCTTATTTAATTATTAGCCGCACATTATGTAGCGAGCTCTACACTGAACCGCAGTATAGCCTTGGCAGAGAGCCATACATTGGGTCTGAAGGGGCAACACATTGGGTAGAGCTGACCCTAATACCACCAATGTATCGGAGATTAAATGTGGAATCACTGCCATGCTTATAGTGCTGTTGATATGCCCACCCTATGTGGTTGGGAGTATAATATCCAAGTGCATTCAAGTCACTATGGTGTCATCCTCTTATGAGACGACAAGGGCGCCCCCAGCTGTGCAAGGTTGTGGGTTTGTGCTCCACGTCAGTTTACTAAAGCATTTCTCACATCATGCCTCCTTCCGGGTTATGTTGCAGAAAAAGCTGTTTGTATCAGGCTTTCCCATGGGCTGCGACAAGGCTTCCCTAGTCAGCCTCTTTAGCAAGTATGGCACAGTGGTGGAGTGCGACATCATCAAGGCCAAGCACTGTGCTTTTGTGCACATGAGCACTGCTGAGGAAGGACATGCCGCCAAGGATGGCCTGGATGGTTCTATGTTCATGGGCCAGCATCTGGTGGTTAAGGTGAGGCAATAGGGATTAAAGGGCAACTCCGGTGGCTTTTTCGACATTTTGAGTTTTTGATTGTATTAAATTCCTCAGTGTGTCCTGACTCCAACAGAAAAAAAAAACCGCTCTTCGAATTTTCAAGTAAAACAATTTTTAAAAAGAAAAAAATAGCAAATTGAAACCGAAACTTTCATGGCAAGAAATCACGTTCCAGTTGATGAAACGGTGATGTCACCTACAGTATTGAAAAAACACTCGCACGCGCTTTGGATGGCGGAAATAAAGCATGGAAATCATCACGCAGTACATAAAATGCCTTAGATAACCTAATACAGGCCTCAAAATTTCATGGTCACATGGGGATTGGGCAATAATGCGGGTATAATGTTTGTGACGTCACAAATGCAGTGTTGCCCACAGGAATCGCCTCGGCTGAAGCCATGAAATCGCCACATTTTAAAATCGTGTTGCACACAAATGAAATATCGCGCGACGACCAAATTTGGCAGAATGCGTCAGTGCGGTGAGGAAAACCTACATTAAAATTTTGACCAGAATATTCGAATGTCGAAAAACCTCCGGAGTTGCTTTACTTCAATGACGCACAAGGCGTTAGTGCACACGGATCACCGCATCACATTCGCCTGCAACTGCTGAATATAATTTATAATCGAATTTTTTTTTTACCTGTTTCGGTTTCAACAGCTGTGCAATGGCTGTGACGTCAAAGTCAAGTCTAGGTGAATTCTACTTCATGAACAGGAATCGTAACAATTGAAAAGTCTGCGATTATATCGCTGTTTTTTTATGCCGCACTTGTTATAAACATAATTGTGATGTCATTGCCATTTCTTGGCTGCTGAGACCAGAGGCAAAATTGGTGAGAAAAATAAATTCAGCTTTAACAGTCGTAGGCAAAAACCAGTGGTGATCCACATACAGGAATGTCTTACGCATCACAAACGAGAAGAAAAATGCCGTCAAGATTTGGTGTCTATACTACTGCTTTAATTAGGCATGCTTTGTGCACGTGACAAACGAAGCATCTTTGCAGAAAGCTACTACACCGGTGCGACGCAAGCCAGGTATGGCTGCTCCTGGCAGGTGCTACTTATGTGGTGAGATCGGCCACATATTCAAGTCTTGCCCACAGCGGTAAGTATGGAAGCGAGTCGTAGTAGGTGCCTTCCTCTACCCAGTAAAAAGCCAACTCATTAGGTGTACTGTACTGTTTCAATTGAAGTAATGGCTTTTAGTAATGGCCTGGTACATCTTTCAATTTTGAACTACTTTTGCAGTCTTTGTTGTAACTTGTAACAGGCTAGCAAAAAAAAAAGCCCCCTCAGCCAGTGCTGTTGTTGATTTGCTGGGAATCCAAAGAGCATGCTATAGTATGTGCTATATTACGTTTTCGACATGGTTTTTTGCAAAATAGGAAAAAGTGATCTGCCGCGTTTCGTTATTGAACCGAAGCACATACTGTATTCTAATAAAAATGCCACTGGATAGTAGCCATATTTGAAATCACTCTGGTAGGTGGCCCTTGCTATATTTTCTTTGCATCACATTTACACTGTCTAATATTCACATCTTCATCTTTTTGTTCCGAAAGTAAGGTTTCTTCCCTGTTAAAACTGCTCCAGAATTTTAATTTGGGCTGCAAAGTGCAATTTTCTTGTTTTTTTCCTGTGAGCTGCTCCAAAACTAAAATTTTGCTACTCCAAAAATTGCTACAAATTCTATTTAAGCTGTTGCAGCCCTAAGCATTGTAAAGAAAAAAAAGTCGCACCCAGTCCAACCATTCGTGTCCAACACAACCCACAGTCACATTCCTTTGGCAAAATGTCGCAGGGGTGAACGTTATGCTCGGCAGTACTCAAAATAATTTCTGAAAAGGGCAGCATTCGCCACATCAATATTCCCCAACTGTGAGCAGTGATGTGGCATGTCTTGCTAACTCCCTTCTTTCTCAACTCATTCCCTCCCCTCCCTCCTGGTCCAACCAGATCTTTCCAACGCCTTTTCTGTGAACCTGGCAGGTATGTGCTTGTCAAATTTGAGTGCTTGATTATGAAGCGCTCAAGCAAACATTTCATTTTCTGCTGCCCTGTTTGTTCCGAATTCGTTTTCGGCGTTTTTCGGCTCAGCGGTAATTTTTAAAACCCCAAGATGTTTTGGCCATTTGCCTTGCCTTGCCAAAGATGCATGCAGACTCACCGAAGCATTAACGACTGAATAAGAAGCATTCACATTGTGGTTTTCCTGTATGCTGTGAATAGAAAGCAGCAATTATTTAAGGTATTTCATCCTAATAAGAGGCTCTAAATTGTCCTGAACTGTTCCGAAGTGCTCAATCCTGCTTCCACCCCTAGTCAAGTAATCCAGAATTAGTTGTCATTTCAAGTGTAAAATAAAGTTTGCGCTACTTTAATTGCAAAAGCAATACTGCACCAGGTTTCGGCCCATCGCATAAACCGTGGCCACAGTAACGAATGACCTTGAACAGCCACGAAGAAGAAGAACACTCGGTCACCTGCAGCTAATCCTTTCACTCCATATTAGGTTCAGCAGTCTTGAACCCTTCTCATTGTTTTTTCAACATACAAAGCACTGAAATGTTATTGATTACTGTGCCCCAACATTATCCTTCAATGTGGTTCGGTTTGTTCCAGGACCGAGAGAGTGCGCTTGATGAGGCAGAAACAAGGGCAGTTCGTTGAGGTGTCAGTGCCCAAGCACTTCTTCTGTTACAAGTGACAGTCTTCACTCCTCGGATCAACTCCTTCACAGCCCACTCGTTCATCGTGTGAAACCACTTAAGCTTGTATTTGCTAAGACAATAAAGTTCATTTTTAAGACTAAATCTCTGAAAAAATTGTGCATGTCGTTAATCCTCAACAAGACGAAGTTGCGTTTTAAGAAACCCAGAGAACAAATAGAAGTCGCTAGACCTGTCGATAGGGTACCACTTTCTAATAGCAGAGCCCACTTTCGCCCACAGTGAGGCCTCTTAAAGCAAGAATCACTGATAATCCTCAACAAGACGAAGTTGCGTTTTAGGAGACCCAGAGAACAAAGTCGCTAGACCTGTCGATAGGGTACCACTTTCTAATAGCAGAGCCCACTTTCGGCCACAATGAGGCCCCTTAAAGCAAGAATCACTGATTGATTTTGCAAGCGAAATGTGTGTTACAAAGATTTTGTGGACCGGATCACAGGGAGTATACTTTATCATTATTCACTTAATAAAGCGGTGGCCTCTCTTTTAAACTGAAGTCTTTACCAGCCCCATTGATGAAAACAGCCATTGGTGTGTTGTCATTTTCACGATACCAATTCCCAGCTGTTTGTTGGCAGCAGTACAAAGAGAGTGCATACATGTGGAAAGTGAGGGATGTGGCCCATTTAGAGATGCGTACAAAAGCATGTCGAGGCTCGGGTGTCCGATAAGCGAGTGGCACGTAGCTAGAAGTCGACTCGAATCTCCTAGTAGCCGGCAGACTGGCGCCTACGTGTCGAATCTTCCAACGCACTCTCTGCAGACCATGGCACTTCAGTGTGTTATGCTGCAATGCCAGTTCAATGTGTCATGTCTTGAAGGAATGTGTGCATTCTTAGACATTCCAGCGTGTGAGAGCTTGCATAAGCATGGGAATGGAAGCTGTGTTGCCACTGTAGGGTGCAATTATTCAGGATGGAAGTATTGCACCACCCTGTTTTAAAGCTGCCTCAAATTGGCTAATTGGATGTTTCTAGCAGAGCATTTTATCATGCAATGGGCCATTAATGGTACTGCGTAAAAACAATGTGTTCTGATGCAAATCAGTTAAGCAACTGTGAGGAGTGCAGCAGGTTGGTGGCATTGTGAGTTGCATGTCCACATTATAGGGGGCGCCACAGTCATAACGGTGGCACACTGGAGTCAGTGGTATAGCTCATCTCACGCTGAAAAAACTAAAATTCTGACCCTTTTACTGCAGAGTTTTCTGAGGACTACTGCACACACTCTGCCGGATTATTTTGCATATTAGCCAAGATTTTTTTACATGTTCCGTAGAAATTTTAGGCCAGTAATGCACTATGATGCTTTGCAGGACATGTTTGTTAAATATTGTATGTTTGGCAGGTTTCCACTTGTTGCTCGTTTTCATAGGCGGCAGGTTCACATTTTCGCTGTCTATAGTCGACAAGCTTTCTAGTTCAGCTGCTTCATCGTTGTCACTTTCATTTGAGTAAGAATGCATTGGCAGTTTCTCATTTTCTTTGCCCTTCAAACCATGGATGCACGTGGCACACACTCACCACGGATGCACTGCTGACTATGAGAAAGGGATGTGGCTTTGACCGTGATGATGTGGGTGGAGAAACATCTGTTTCAAATTTATCCTGCAAGATTTATACTTTTATGTGGCGTCTGTGGCTTCTCCACAGACGGTGTGACATATCCGCATCATTATTGTTACATGAGTAGCATCGGGAGTGGCAGGGATTGAGTGATACCAACAGTACTCTGGAGTGACAGGGGTTGTCTATGTATGGTCTACCGATATATCCCTAGAGTGGCAGTTAAAGGGTAAATAAACTAGAGATGCACAAAATGTGTAATAACTATCTGTTCACAAGCAAATTTAAAACAAAACAGGAGTGAATTTTCTTTCCTTCATAATACACCATACCTCCCAGAGCATATGTTGCACCAGCTTGGCCAAACCTTTGTGCTGCACAATTGACTGGATGAAGTTCATGGCAAAAAAGTATTCTGTACATGTGACACAGTACTTTCTCTCAGCCTTTTGAATCGGGTGGCGAGGGAAGCGAGAGAGCAAAGCAGACACTGCAAACTACTATAATCCATTGAAACTTGCCTGGCTGCAAACAACTACATGGGACATTTGTTAATGACTCTGCTGCGAAAACGAGATACTTCGTCATCGAACCTCTTTATTAGTTGGCATGCAAAGCCTGCAAATACATACTTGAGGCATTATGGTGTTGATACCATGAGGCTGCAGATCACTAACAATGTTCTAAAGAGTGTTGGAAGGCCATAGAAGGTCTATCCTCAATGTGTTGAAGTTTAAAGAGTCCCAGTATTGCTCGAACAAAAAGAATTTAGCCATTGGCGGAAGGCAGTGAAGTAAAAAGCTGAAGGAGGAAAGGCAGCTCTTCAGTGCCATCTGTCCTCCCTGGCTGACCAGTGCCCAAGAACTTAGGCGTAGGATAAGAAAAGACATGCACAAGATAGAGAGCAGACACGTGCTCCTCATTGATGTTAACTTCAGACTAGTGGCGATGCATGAATGTGATCAGTGGTGGCCTCCAAGTTTCAATCTATCAAGTCAAAATATTCAAAAGCTCTCAGTTAAACTTCATGTTCGGTTATGAAGTTTAGAAGCAAGCATTCCTTTTCTGTAATCCATCCCAAATTGTTGCTCAGGTCAGTTGTGTTTTGTACTTGTTTTGATTATCTTGTCTTGTTAGAGATGTGTGTGTAGTTGGCAAAGCATGGACTGTTGAATAAAAAGGAATCAAATCGAATTTTTCGTATGTCAGAAATAGAGAATTGCAATTAATAAAAGTGCTTGATGCTAGAAACATGCTGCAAAACATAATAAAAATGCTCCAAAATACTTTTATTGCTCTAAAGCTGCTTCAGAATGGCTTTATTATTTGTCCCTGGACGGCTCCAAAATACAAGAGCCTGCTTCCTCGCTGGCAACATGAAGGGGCTCTCGCGGCCTTTGCGGTGGCGTTCATGCTTTCACATTATCAGACCTAAGCAGTCTTAAATGCTTCTACCAATTCTTTTTTTGTTTTTTTTTTCGTGTAGAGACATGAGCTCTAACAAGTTTTGACTCCGAATTTCTCTCGTGAGAACTGTGGCTTCCGCTCGTGCACACATATTAGCAGATCTAGAAAGAGAGAATTAATTTTTATTCCGGACACTAAGTGGATTAGATTATCTGTGTCCCTTAGAAAATCATAACGAATTAATAAGTTTTGTTTTATTCTACAAATAGCTAGCCTTTTTTTAAACGCATTATAATGTAACGTAAGAATAATGGCATCAAGATGCAACACAAAATTGTGTTCAGTCACTTCAGGCACTTGTAATAGCGCGGCCTTGCAATCATCGTGTTCGTGTTAGCATTGTGGTCAATGCTATGGCAGGTGGTGTTCTTCGTTCTGCACCCAGACTACATCCGTGCAAATGTAATGCCTTTTTCTGAATGTGTGACACAGCCACTATAAAGAAATCGTTTACTGCAATATGATCTATAGCACTGGCTTGCTATAGTAATCAGGGGACACTTGGCAGCAGCCACTGTATAAGTCGGATTCCATTGTATTGTGTCAATGGAGTTCTTAAATACCTTGAAACCTGGTTTATTGCAGAGGTAGAGAGCCGATTGACGCCAGAGAAGGTAACCTCTCCCCACATTTATACCTTGAAACCTGGTTTATTGCAGAGGTAGAGAGCCGATAGACACCAGAGAAGGTAACCTCTCCCCACATTTAGTGCTTATTGGCACTAAAGGTAAAGTTTACGACACCTCTATCAACAATCTGTCAACTAGTCTGTGAATCCATAATTGAGTGAGCGTGCCAATGATGTATATGTGGGCAGAGAATTCAGCCATTTTCTGAACAGCCCGCAAATGTATCCCATCCCATCATTATCCTTCTTATTATATATCAATCAATGGCCCGTCAGGAACACGAATGCATGCATGTCCTATAGTTGTAGAGTAAATGGGGCAAACCAATGCAATTTCTCGGAAAAAATATAGTCTTGCTTTACAAAATTACCTCTACGTACGTGCATGGAGAGTATGTGTTCGGACCTCAATACTTGAGGTATACCTTACGAAAAAAAAAAAACGAAAACGTAAATTTGGTATGAGCGAAAGTGTTGCCTGCAGCCGAGAATAAACAGTATTCTCATGCCAATTACAACACTCCTCAATTAATGCGAAATTTGTGCGCGGATATTTAGAATATTTCTTTTTTTTTTTTTTCACGGAGTGAGAGAACGCAATGGGAGAGCGTCGTAACGGAAAGCCAGAGAGAGAGAGAGCGTCTAGGGTATTTGTTGATGCAGTACAATGAGTGCATGGCGCAGAGCTCAAGGCTCTTTTCTTCTTATAATAAATTTTCTATGGTTTGTGACTCTTTCCCTCGGTTACATCAGCAACGACATGAACGGCGACGATTTTCAACCGCCAAGCACGGCCACAAGAGCTTCGCTTAAAACTGTCTCCGATGCAAGCGTTCAGTTACTGAGAACTTTCAACGCGCTAAAAATGTGGGTATATATGAGCTTCAACCATCAGCTGATGTTGAGGAAACATTTGGCCACGTGCTCACAAGTGCAGCAAAACTTCAAAACCTTTAAGGCTTAGCTTCTACAGTCACTTTGCCTCCGGATATTGAAAACTTGTTTGGCATCCGTTCCAGTCACATGAAATGTAATGCACACTGCACTTCGCTGTGCTCTTTCTCTCATCTCCTTTATAAAATTGTTCTTACAGCTCCAACGTTCTTTTTTGCGAGTTGTTTGCTTTTGTACAGACAGTTTTTTTTTTTTTTTATATATAGCTGAATGCAGATATTGCTTTTGATCTGTGAACATACTTTTTCGTATATCGCACCTATATACACATGCTTGCAGACATTGGCGAGTCCTCGAATTACGTCGATCTGCACTGGTTAAACTGGGCCAATGGTTGAAGGTCCAACATCTCCCGCAATAAGTGTACAGAACAAAACCCGGAAGAGTGAAGTGCAGACGGCACGCATGCTGAACGCATACTGAACGAACGGCTTATACTTTTACCGAGGGTTCTCGCTCGCAAAACGTATACATTTTTGAAACGAGGATAGAATTTAGTGTGTTTCGTGTGTTTCCCAGATCGCCGTGTGTATTGTTGGTCCGGAACCACAGTCAAGTCAAAGTGAAAGTGTGGGAGAGGTCAGTTACACTGCAGGGACGCTGTGTGTGAGATGCGACGAGGTGCCATGGGACTACTGAAGTCAAATCTCGAGTAAATAAGGGGGCGTGCTAATTCTTTAGCAAGCATAACCGCATAGCAAGACTCAACGCTTTACCAGGTGTAGCCGCGTGAATCTATGGTGACATACTCGGTTTAACCAAAGCTGAACCACAGCCATTTTCTCACACCAACAGTTGCTAAACCACATCAGCACATCCGCGCCCTTTGTATAGCGATAATGAATGGTTCTGCTTGTACAGCCAGGAGACGTGCAGTAAATCAGTCTCACGTTTTATTACCCATGCAAGTATACATTTCTGCTTGAGTTCACGCAAGAGCGTCAAACCAACAGGTGGGCTTTGCAGGATATAAAAGGCGCTCTTCCATTGCTAAGCAAAATGAATCGGGCACGGTATCGCCTTTAGTTTGCCGTTCTCCACCACATAGAGTATGCCTGAATCATTGGGCCTGAAACAATGCCACATCTGTCAATTCATGGCAAGCAAAGAAAAAAATAAAAGAAATGCCTTCAGCGCTTTCATGCGGAAAAAAAACTTTGGAAACACGCGATCATACTGCGAAATAGTCGGTCCTGTTTCTGAAGAATCATTGCGGAGCTTTAATCTCTTCACTGCAGGAAGATGGGAGTCAGTTCGTAAGAAGGAGACATCTACCTAATCTAGGTAACCATGCAAAAAACAGCAGTAGCAACTACATGATCGCAGGAAAAGTTCAACGGAGGATGAATCCTCTTGAGACAAACTACAAAGTTAATCTCGGATGTGGGTGCACTTCTTTCAGAAAGCTATATGACACAATTAAGCAACACAGTCCTGCTTTTGGGCTTTCATTAGTCTATAAAACACAGCAGCCGAAGAAAACTTTTGGTGCTGCCATGAACTGCTAGCGTGACTTAAAATGTTTCTGTTCTATTACGACATGCTTTTAGCCACGTTGGCTTAATTAACAATGCGTACTGCTAGCTGAAACAAAACTGTCCACTAGAATGGAAGCGGACTATTTATATAGCAAATTATGTCACACGAAAATCATTTTTATCGACTTTTTAAATAAGGATAGCACCTCTTCTTTCGTTAGACTGGCTGGGATCTGCAAACGTCCCATAACGAGACGCTAGCTGGGAGGGAAAAAAGAAGGCTGCGTGTTATGAGATGACTATCCAATCCTTAGCCAATAAATTGTAGTTTGTCTATTCTTCACGAGCCAGACAGCAACACCAAGGTACAAAAACTTGTGTGCAGGCAAAAAATAAACCGATGGACGTGGTTCACTGAGAGCAATATCGATAATGCGAATATTTTCCCTGCACTAGTTGCAACAACATGCTTCTAACAGAGTATGTATGTATGTACTTATTTACTTAAAAGATTCCACATTTGGCCAATGAATAGATTGCAGTTGTGAGGGATCAAATATAGAAGCCAGACAGCTGCGCCCATACTTAGCCTCCGGGCAGTCCTTATACAGGTGACCTGGGGCACCGCAGCGGAAACAATGGCCTGACGCACCCATGCCTGCAACACGTCGCAGTCGACTTTCGGAAGCCTGCGAGAAACGCCAGGTGTCCCAAGCGATTCGGGAAAATGCAACCGGGTTCGCTCACCTTAACAACTATTACACGGTCCATGAACGTGGTGTTGTTCAGACCGCCAACAGCGGCAACTGCTTCGTCAACGGTGCTCATGTGCACGAAGGCATAGCTCTTGACTATGTCGCACTCCTCCACCTTGCCGTACTTGGAGAACAGGGTCATCAGCGAGGCCTTGTCACAGCCCGGGGGAATATTTGCGACGAACAGCTTCCTCTGGAACAGCAAGATGAGACGTGATGCTGGACTCCGCCGAAGCAGAAGCATGAATATCGAAGCTGCCGGCCCATATTCGTTGTTGTTGGCCTTAGAACAAATGGCACATCATATTGGACAATCAACCTACATCGTACGGGGAAAGTAAGCGCAAACAAAGAGACAAACACAAGAGAGGAGACAAGACAACGCGCTACAGTTGGGAGACAGAGAAAGCTATTCATTATTACATTTCAGTGGCCGAAAAGAGAATTGCAGGATATGAGAAGGGGAAAGAAGGCAAAACCGAGAACCTCGTTTGTCTCTTCGTCTTTTGAGGGGCTGACGTTGTTCTCTGCAGAATTTTTTGACGAAATTACTGACCTTAACCGTTAAGTCCTGCGTGTTTTTGCTTTGCGCTCCAGAATTCCCGAACTGCATCAAACATAGAGAGGGCCATTTGATACATATATTGGGAGCCCTATAAGGTAACCGGTGCACCCAACATTGAACACTGCGCTCTAGCTGCCTTTCCTCTCTCTACTGTGAACACCTCGTCGTAACTCGCCGTAGCCAGTTCACGCGTGGAGCTACTGGCATTGAATAACCCGTGCTATAAATAAGCCAGTTTAATCACTTCTTCCTTCTCGCACATGCATTCCCAGCTATATTTACTGTGATAACACGACGACTAAACTGCCACGCCGAGTAAAAAAAAAAAGCACTAAGATTTTCGTGCTGCTTGTCGACGTAAAAGAAAGGCAAGACCATGCGTGGTAAGCGTAAACCGGCCCAACCTAATACCGTTTTCTTGGCAGATATGTCGACCCACAGGCTTGTTACAAGAAATATACATACATATGGGCCGGGTTGAAGTTATAAAAACAGTGCGCATGACCTGACTAAAATAATAATAATAAATTGCGCTTACAAGCGAGTTAAAAGGAAATAATGTCTTCTATCGCACTCCTTGTTAGAGGCAGCGTATGGCTCTCTGCTACTCAAGCTCTGGTGCAGATTTAGGTCACTAAATATATGGAGCGATATACTGGGCACAGAAGTATATTGCCACCTCCAATAACATTAATCTGATGCAATTATTAATGGAAGAAAGCTTTCATCCTCGGCACTAGAGGTGTTGAAATTATCGACGAGATTGGAACTCCGGTTAACACCTTGTTAACTGCAAGAACTTCGCGCATTTTCAAGGGAGAATTTTCTTCTGCTGCTAACTGTAGGTATTCCGTACGTTAATGATCAAAATCTACCCCACGACTTGGGGGAAAAATACCCTGCCCACATAAGGGAGCGTGCTATAGTACATGTCATTCCTTTTTTTGCCCCCATTTTTTTTTGTTATTTCTTTTTAGAGTGTACAGTTTGCTATGAAAATCAAGAAATTGAAGGTAGATATTTGCCCACATAAGGGAGCGTGCTATAATACATGTTATTCCTTTTTTTGTCCCCATTTTTTTTTGTTATTTCTTTTTAGAGTGTACAGTTTGCTATGAAAATCAAGAAATTGAAGGTAGATATTGCCTTTCCATTTCAAATCTAGTGAATTGGCCGCAAAGGTATTCTTTTCAGAAAATCTAATTTGTTCATGGGTGCATTGCATGAATGGTAGTCAGCACCAGACGCGTGTATGTTTTAACAGGAACAAGCCTGAACATAAATATATGGTGCGTATAGCATCATTATTGCGTCAGCGGCACAAGAGCGCTTGGGGAGAGCGCAATAACTTGAGGCACAACGTGACATTTGAGGATCATTCAAAGAAAAAAAAAATGATTATGCATAAACCAATTGTAAAGCAATAAACTTTCTGTTAGACTAATACTATAAGTTCACCAACTCACCATTCCGATTTTGCTGTCCAGCTACGCCTGAAAAAGAAACAAAATATACCACATTTAGTCTCATTAAAGCCATCAGACGCATGTACATTCTTAGTAATTCCTTTGTTCTCTAATCCGCAAGAGAGTGTACAGGCCCCGTGCGCTTCGTTGGCAAAACAGACTTAACTCCATATTGCACTCAATCTTAAAGAACAGTGCTTACGAATTGGAACTTTCCAGGAAAGCGGTGTTTTTTTTTTTTTTCCAGGACTTCCGAATATTAATTCATTGTTGTCTGAAACAGCTGTATAAAACACTTTTGGATGCGTGTGCATAAAGTTGAGTATGTTCCGAGTAGATGTCTGATTCCGAAAAGGCAGATAAGTGAATCCTCGCTGTTCCACTTATATGGTAAAAGAAATTGTGCTTTCTACGTGCCGAACTATTTAAGTTACCGTCAAATGCACGCAATATAAATACAAATTATAAACTAAAGAAACTTAACCATTAAATTTTATGTTGGAATTCTTGTCATGCAATGATTATTATTCTTTATTGGCTGTCATACCTTCCAGAGTGATTTCTTTTTTGCTGTGCTTTTCATCGCTTATGGTTGTTGGCATTGTAGGCGTTAATATGGTTTTGATGCATTCGCTTTCCTTCTCCAAATAGCTGTGAATGCTTGTGACCTAAATGGTATTGTCTGTGTCCTAATTTTACTTGCTTCTCAATATTTACTCAGTTACAGTTGCAAGCGATTTATCCCTGTCTGTCAGGTGTTACCATAGAAGTCCTATGTGGCTTTGGCAGGCCTGAAATCGCAAATTGTTTCTTCAGTACAAAATAAAGTTATTAATTGATTGATTGATTGACTGATTGATTAATTGATTCAGTTTAATCTGATGTGCATTTCAAACCTTACTCACCCTCCCTATACGCGACAAGCTTTCGTCTCTGTTATTTTCAACGAAGAAAATTCAAATGGCCTTTAATCAGGAGTCCAAGCTCTTCATCTTCAAAGCGCATCATATCTCTGAGCCTATTTCTTCACAATTTCTTCTGTATGCCCGGCCTACCTCGGCCGCCCTATCACACTCCGTACGGACGGACGTAGCTATAGTACAGCGGCTATGGTGGTGTATTTTACTTGATAATTAACTCGCCTTTAAGTGAATTGAACCTCTTGAACTGCTATCCTGACATATTTTATCTACTTGAAGAATCATCCTCCTTGTTAACATTCAAAAAAAAAATTAAGATGTACTTTTTGGAACATACGTGATTATTTGTTTCCTATTTCCGTTGTGTAATACCAATTACTGTTGACACTGTTACCTTGATGTATGTTACAGATTGAATTTTATGTATTTTGCCCCTGGTTTGTGTTTGTATTACATTCTCACATATGACTGACTATTTTGTGCTGCTCTGTGCCTGCTGCGTTGTGTTGCACATGTCATTTGTGGTGCCGAAGGCCCTGTCAGGTGACTTGTTCGTCACCTTTAGCCTCGGTCCCACGGCAAAAATTGTAATTTTGCTACAAAGTGCAATAAACAATAAAACAACAATTACTTATTATTTCCTTAGCTGGAATACAAAAAAAAATTTGCAGATAAGTTATTGTTAACTGAGCCCTCCAAGATTAAGCGTAAAAAAAAATGGATTGAGCTTAGCTTCGTTTATGAGCTTAATGGCAAAAACATTTTCTCCTTCTATCTACCCTTCTCTCTCTACATACCTCTTCTATCTCTATCTTGCGTGTCTCTGTACTTGTCATAATTTGTTTTCTTTGTCTTAATTCGTCGTTGGCAACATCGGCATCACAGGACTGTTCTTCCAGATATGCGAGATTTTGATGGCCTAAGTACCAGAAAAGGAAAATTATGTTGACGTCAGAACCTAATACGATGTTTCACTGCATCACGTGAACGCTAGATTTTCACTACGAGCTCAGAAACGTTTTCGCCTTAATGTTGTATTGCAATGTGGCTCAAGTTTCGTGTGACGGCTGGTACGTGAGCGACCTTGATTATTTGTGCAGCACATGTTCGACCGACCACAAGCAAGACCTGCCTAAGGAGTTGCCTTAAGTGGCATATATAGCTTTAGACCGAAAAGGAAGACGCTGGCCTACTCACTCCGACTGTCAAACCCGTATGGTGAAAGTTTTTTACGCCAGGACATATATATACGTCATGAATACCTAGCTTTACCCGGGCCTCCCAGAAGTCTGCGGTGCGCCGGCTCATCGACAGTTCTGGACTTACGACTAGCCTACAGCAATTGGTTGCACTGATTAAAAAAAAGAAAAAACAATGCCAGATAACCAGAGTTTGTGGCTGGTAAGGACATCTTGGAATGAACGGTGGTCATCAATCCTCGTGTGTGCAAAACAATCTCTTCCTTCAGCGCCATGGTACACCATGATGCATCTGCATATCTACATACATCTGATAGCGACCAACTGTTGGCGAACGAGTATCGTGAGGAGCATCCCTGGGCTTCCACAGTGTGACGCGGTCAGGCAAGGGCACTGGCGCAACTTCTGCTGGTGGCCTCTAAATAATATCTAAAAACTATAAAAACTTCATCTGAAACATACCAACAAAGACAGCCATGCAAAAGACGCTGATACAAATTGCGCTGCTCAGGTCAAGGCTCCTGGTCAAAGCAGAGTTAACCAGGCGACGCTGCACGCTGCCGCCGCCAAGAATTGTGATTGGTTGAAAAGGTTTGTCGTTACACGTGGAGCCGAATAGAAATCTGCGCTTTACACCAGAATATTAGGGAGGGTGAGATGAGTATGGAGGACACTTCGATTGATTAAGGGGTAATGGTTAAGCGATTAGCTAAGCGCATAGCTGAGAGGGATCAGCGTATGCGAACAAAGATTCGCAAGGGCAGCTGCTGATGTGTGATCCTTAAAAATTGACTTATACATTGCTCCAAATACATGGCAACTGTACACACTTCAATTCAAGATAGTATTCTGATCTAATTGCGCTGTTTCTCTCACATCGCTTCTCTTGGCGCTTAGTGGCTTTCCTGGTCCATCATTGGATGTGTTGCGTACTGGCAGAACTTATGTTGGAAAACGGTCGGTAATCCTGGACCACTGTAGGATCCCCATTTGGCGATGTATTTCCAATATTGGACCAGTGCCTTGTACGTGCTGCATGGGCTTTCATTCTTTCTGTTTCTCTTTTGCTTTCTCTCTCTCTCTTTCTTTCTTTCTGCAGAGATGGAAAATATAGCTCGCCGTAATGCTGTAAATGCCAGAAAGGCAGTACTAGCTCTTTTCATGACTTGACAAAAAAGGAATGAGTCTAGGGTTTCAGATTTTTCCCATATATCAGCATTGTCATCGAGAACAGAAATGTGCAACATATGTTTGTTAATCCTTATTTACTAATTGTAAGATTAGCGTGATGTAATGCTCAACCAAGAAATATTTTGGAACAGCAACATAAACTAAATTAAGCGTGCTTCTTGCGTTTATTTTTTTTAACTTTTATTTATTTATTCTTTTTTTTTTTTGGGGGGGGGAGTAAGCATTCATCAAAAATTTGAACATTACCTGAGATGCTTGCTCAGCAATATATTTGTGCCGAATGTAGAACATACGCCCTTTTTGTTTGTTTTGTGCCTCTCGCGACAACTTTATTTATTTATCCTTTTTTTTTGGGGGGGGGGGGGCATTGAAAGGAGTATAGACACCCAATTTCGGTCATGCGTGTTCATGCTGTTGCTGCTCAGAACAGTAGTGTACATGGATTACCCAATAATATTTGCAAATTATTGATTTTTTTTCTCTCGCATGTTTTGGTTTCTAGAGCCGAGCGATGGTTGTGACGTCAAAGTTGTATACACATCACGTCTGGTGAGGGAGGAAAAAATCTGCGAAATAATCACACTGTCGTTTTGATGCAGTGTAAAGCTAAAAGCTAGCCTGTCCCAAGAGCCGGAATTACAATGAGTGACGAAGCAATGATTACACAGCAATTTTTCATCCCTCACGTGACCTATCTGGAACTATAACGTCATAGTCATCGCTCAGCTGTCGGAACCGAACCAAAGCCTGTGAGTGAAGAAGTTTGAATATAAACTATTCAGCAGGTGAAGGCAACTACCGCATGGTGATCCGTGCACAGCAGTGTATTAAACATCATTGCAAATGATAAAAAACACAACCGAAAATGATGCGTCTATACTCCTTTGGATAACATTAATGGCTTCTGTCAGCTGCAGCCCCTCTTGCAGATCGAGGGTCCGTATCACCCGTCTGCATAAGTCATTTTATTTGCGGAAGCGTCGGAACCGGAAATAAACGAGAGCCCTTCAGTACTTTTTATGGTCATGACTCTTCACCGAAAGTTTGATATAGTGGCAGGAGCAGCCGCTAGGGACGCCATTGTCAACCTGAGGGCAAGTTTAATCACGAAGGTGAAACTTGCGCGACGTGCGGTAGATTCCGAGAAACAATTGAAAATATTACACTGGATTGTGGCAGTACCAATCCAGACGTCGATGCAGATATAGTCTCTCTAGCTGAAGCCCTGGGGTTTAGCGGTAACAAAGGAAACGTGAACGAATCGGCGGTAGAGATAAGCAAGAGACGTTTATAAGATTGGTGGATAAATAAGGAACGCATGGAAGCTAAATCGAAATTAAAACAAGGGTATATAAAGATATATAACCCGGGATTAAAAGGAAAGTCGTTAAAAGTTGACAGATTATCTAAAATAAAAAAGAAAGGTTGAGCTTGGTTGTGACTATTACCATCCAGTTTCAGACGGGACGCTCCTAACCATCCATCCATCCATCCATCCATCCACCCACCCACCCACCCGCTCGCCCGCCCGCCCGCCCGTCCGTCCGTCCGTCCGTCCGTCCGTCCGTCCGTCCATCCATCCATCCGGGTAATCTGAGGCATCTGAGGGCATCAGAGCGGGGCGGCATGCCAGAGCGGAAAAAATGTCTAACTATACCCATGAGTGTTGATAGTGTCTTTCGAATGCTTACTTTGAAAGATGTTTGGGGAAATGAAAACGAAGGACAATATAACGTTGGATCAGGCCTTAGAGCGAGAATTTCGATGACAACCAATGCATGGCATAATTGTGCCATGGTGTGAACTACCGTCATAGAAATATGTTTCGCATTCCTGAAGAATCATGTTTCAAGGACGTTGCCAGATATTGATTCGCCGAATTGTTGGAGTAATTGCAACTTGAGACTGTGAATGTTTCGTGTCTGTGGTGCGTATTTACCGAGGTCTTTTAAATGCCTCACATTCATCGGACCAGCGGTTAGTTCCAGTAAATGTGTCAAATAACCAACGAAGCAGTGCACCAGGAAAACACGCGGACAGGAAGAAGGGACAAGTACGTGCCAATTACAAGGGACGATAACCAGGCAAAGAAGAATACTTGAAATGACCTTTCTATGGTTTCTCAAATAATGGTTTCTCTGTTTTAAATACAAGCTGGTCGTGGTTTTAAATAAGTTTATTTTTTTCTTCCTGCGGTGTCACGGCATACAGGCCTTGATTGTTTGTTCCATTTTTTCTAGTTTTCACAGTCCTTCTTACTTGCTTTATTCCATTCACAAGTTGTGAATAGCAAAAGTATTCGAACAACGTGTTGCCATGTCAGAACCGAATCATAAATTAACCATCGTTCCAAGCAATCAATGTCACTCTCGTTGAAGCGCATTTCGCGGAAGCGCACTTGCAGGGAGATTTAGAATGTAAAACAGGAAATATTGCTTTCCTGTTTTACACTGCAAGAGAGTGTTTTACAGCACTCTCTCGCATTTCCTGTCATGCGTTGTCATTATGTCCGCAAAGTATCGACTCTCTTCTTTGCAATGCGGGACACACCCCAGTTACACAGCGGTCACGCGCTATATAGGGAAGAAAACCTGGGCCAGGGGGCGCTACGCCGCTCTGTGCGTCAGCGCCCTCCATGGAGACCCCGTCAAAACATCCGCGCAACGCGGCCGCGTCGTCTGCTCCGCGCTGCTTTCCAGCACGTGTTCGAACGCGCGCTCGGTTGTTTCTCTCCTCCTCCGGCCGCGTTCTGGCCGCCGTCGCGCTCCAACAAAGGAAAAAAAAAAAAAAAGTCTGGAATGAAAAAGTGACGGCGCGCTTTTTCGCAAAACTTGTGTGGAAACTTTGACGGAATGGTTGTCGGCTTTTTTTTTTCTTTTTTTTTAGGTATCTCGCACCTCTGTTTGCACCTGGCGGTGCCGCAGTAGCCATCGCGAAACCAAGTCGGCCTCAAGAAACAGATATACGTCATTAATGCTATCACTTGGCGCTTATAAAGGAAAAACACATACGTCAATCGTTCGATCTATCCTCATACGCGATCCTGCTTCGAGAGCTCAAAACTGCGCATTCGCTAGAGGATATAACTGAACTAGGAATTGCACAGCGTAGCTGTGGAATTAAGAATACAAAGGTTTCCGTGGAGAGATGTCCCCGCCTGCATGGAAAGTCGTCAGGCATTTCCTCGCTCTTCGTCTCGTGGAGAGAGGAAACTGCCGCAAAAATGGCAAGCCTCGGCTTCTCGTCAATGACCTAGGTCGTTAAGAAACCCCTCATCGTTAAAGGTAGATATATAGGTCATTGATTTCGGACGTCAGTGCCGCAGCAGCTCTCCCTGACCGCTGTCAGCAGGAACCAAAGGGTAAGGCGGCATGCTTTGTGTTTTTGTAGGGAACGCGTCCTAAACGCGCCGAACGCCGCAGGCACCACGGCGCCGGTAGCATCGCCTAAAACGTGTCCCCAAAGAGTTGAATAGGCCCCTTTCAAGGAAGCAGTCACAAATGGAAAGGAAGCTCCCCAACCCGCGCCCAGAGCGCTCGTCACTGTGTACACGCGTATCAATTCTCAATGAGATGGCTGGACCCTTCATTCTGTGAACAACATGGACAGAGACATCAAGAGGTGCCGTCTCAAGTCCTTCAAAATACCTCTCGCTTGCCTCTACCTTCGAGCAGCGAATTCGAGTTCATGTTTTTTTTTTTTTTTTTGAATGTCTGATCCTGCCAACAAGCGCTTTTTGAAAAATGTCCGCGACGATCAAATAATCATAATTTCTCGCTTTCGAAGGCACCGATAAAAACATGCTTGATAGGGAACCAAAGCTGGAGTTTGCTCCGCGACGCCAGCGCTCGGTTTCCAGCGGAGCGGAGAGGAACTACAAAACCTACGCGCATCCGCACCCGCGCTGCGCGCGGCTGTCTGCGGAGTCTGCGCAGCCCGCTCGCTCGGGAGCGCGTGCTACAGGCAGCCGCACGTGCACGCGGAGCGGGAGAAGGAGAGTGAGGACGAGGGGGGATGGTCGTGCGTCTGTGCGCGCAAAGCCGGCGCTCTTTGCCAGTGGTGTTCCTTTTGCTTTTTTCTGTGCCCCGGCTGACATAGAGGCTGGCTGGAGGCACGCTTTTTATCGGTGCTTTCGAAAGTGAGAAATTATGATTAATTGATCGCCGCGGACATTGTTTTCACAGAGCGCTTGTTAGCAGGCTCAGACAAAAAAAAAAAAACATGAACGCGAATCCGGTACTCGAAGGCAGAGGCAAGCGACAGGTATTTTGAAGGACTTGAGGCGGCACCTCTTGATGTCTCTTCCATGTTGTTCAGAGAATGAAGGGTCCAGCCTTCTCGTTGAGAACTGATCGCGTGTACACAGCGACGAGTGCTCCGGGCGCTGGTTGGGGAGCTCCCTTTCCATTTGTGACTGCTCACTTGAAAGGGGCCTATTCAACTCTTTGGGGACAGACGTTTTAGGCGATGCTGCCGGCGTCGTGGTGCCTGCTTTCGGCGCGTTTAGGACGCGTTCCCTACAAGGCACAAAGCATGCCGCCTTACCCTTTGGTTCCTGCTGACAGCGGTCAGGGGGAGTTCGCTGCTGTGGCGCTGCCATCCGAAATCAATAACTTATCTACCTTTAACAATGAGAGGTTTCTTAACGACCTGGATCACTGACGAGAAGCCGAGGCATGCCATTCTTTCGGCAGTTTCCTCTCTCCGTGAGACGAAGAGCGAGGAAATGCCTGACGACTTTTCATGCAGGCGGGGACATCTCTCCAAGTAAACCTTTGTCTTCTTAATTCCACGGCTACGCTGTGCAATCCGTAGTTCAGTTATCTCCTCTAGCGAATGCGCAGTTTTGAGCTCCCGAAGCAGGATCACGTATGAGGATAGGACGATTACCGTATGTGTTTTCCCTTTATAAGCGCCGAGTGATGGCATTAATGACATATATCTGTTTCTTGAGGCCGACTTGGTTCTGCGATGGCTGCTGCGGCACCGCCAGTTACAAACAGAGGTGCGAGATACGAGCGGTACGAGATACCTAAAAAAAAAACCGACGACCATCGTTTCAACACGAGAGAAGAGAGAAAAACACTTTCACGAGTTTTGCGAAAAAGCGCGCCGTCACTTTTTCATTCCAGTTTGTTTGTTTTTTTTTCTTGCCCCCTTTGTTGGAGCGCGACGGCGGCCAGAATGCGGCCGGAGGAGGAGAGAAACAACCGAGCGCGCGCGCGCAAACACGTGCTGGAGAGCAGCGCGGAGCAGACGACAGCATGCTTTTCTATGCGGCGGGGAGCAGACGACGCGGCCGCACTGCGCGTAGGTTTTGACGGGATCTCCATGGAGGGCGCTGACGCACAGAGCGGCGCAGCGCCCCCTGGCCCAGGTTTTCTCCCCTATGTCAGCCGGGGCACAGAAAAAAGCAAAAATAAGAAACCCCACTGGCAAAGAGCGCCGGCTTTGCGCGCGCAGACACGCGTCCATCTCCCCTCGTCCTCACTCTCCTTCTCCCGCTCCGCGTGCACGTGCGGCTGCCTGTAGCACGCGCTCCCGAGCGAGCGGGCTGCGCAGACTCCGCAGACAGCCGCGCGCAGCGCGGGCGCGGATGCGCGTAGGCATGGCCTCCGAGATCACCCTCGCGCGTGTTCGCGGAGGTGATCTCGGAGGCCATTGCGTAGGTTTTGTAGTTCCTCTCCGCTCCGCTGGAAACCGAGCGCTGGCGTCGCGGAGCGAACTCCAGCTTTGGTTCCCTATTTCCAGACCTTCATGCACACCACGCGTTGAGTTGCTAGTTCTTTCTTTGTTAGGCTAGTCAAGTCTCACGATAGCCACGGAACGATGCTATAGCAGGGTCGCTCTACGATTCCCTTGTACTGCGCGTGACTAATTCGGGCGGCAGCCGCACAAGCAGGAAGGAACCCCAGAACAACATCGCACACACGATGACTTATGTTGAGATTTTCGGTTATTTACAAATGTGGGAGTGGGACAGCACTGGAGAGGAACATGAAAGGAGGAAAGGGGAGAGGGCTCTCTGCTGTGGGCTTCGGCATGTTCAGGCCACATCACTAATCACTGGCCTTCGCGGGGTAGGAGCGGGGGGTCGTCAGCTGCAGCTCGCCTCGGGTTTTGTTTGCGCGTTCGAAGTGTGGACCATAATTTCTAGAAGCCGTTGTGTGTTTTCTTATTCCTGCGCTCGCCTGGTGCCCCTTATGTGCAGCGTTATAGAAGACACGTGCATCTCCCATTTTGTGCAAGCACAACACGGGGCAGAAAGTGAAAAAAGAAAAGGGTGCACAATTAGGCTCCTACGTGCGGAGAGTGCGTAAGCATGCCAAATTTCGAGGATGGTCCACCTAAATTTGCAAGTCACCACTGAGTTTAACTGTCACACTCAACTTAGGTTATACACTAATTTTGATCAAAATTCGGACGTAGTAAAATTTCGGGCGTCCAATAATCGCACTTCTCTCCATAGGGTCCAAATTTTGAGGGGTGATGTTACGCTCATCAACGTGAATTTTCTAATCGTCTACGTCAGGGTGTATTGCTGGAATACCAGGCAGGCGAGGATCGTAGTCCTCGACTGAACGCGTGCTCCACGTGAGACAATCCTGTGACAGTCGAGAGCGAGCGAAAATCTATTCTGACGGCAGACCCAGAGATCATCAGCGGAATGCGTGAGCCCTCATGTAAGAATAGCAGCAGATGTGGCGAAACCCGTTCTTTGAGGCGTGTGACGTGCGTGACTGGTTGTTCTCCGTTTACCGAGCGTATTTATTGAAGGATCTGTGGGGATTTGTACAGGAGGGGCGGAAGAAACGAGATGCAATACATTCAAATTGGCGCCAAGCCATTCGCTAATGAGACCATTTTCGCCTTTACGTTTTAATTGTTTGCATCTATATAAATATCTAATTAACTTATTGGCCTAATTATTTTTTCGCACACAACATTGCGTTACCCTCAATCGATTGACACCACTCATTAACTTCTACGACTTCTCAATTACTCACAACTGTACTATTGCAGACAAGATTTTGCAAATTGCGCGCCAATCCCTTCCTATGCCCTTTTTCGGCTCTACTTCTGGTTGCGTGACGTCACATCATCCACGTCACATTAATTCATTTTAGTCTTTGGTACTTTCAAATTGCGCGCCAATCCCTTCCTATGCCCCTTTTCGGCTCTACTTCCGGCTGCGTGACGTTACATCTTATACATCACCCTAATTGACTGCCTGAACTACTTTATACATTAGTCTTTGGTACTTTGAAATTGCGCGCTAATCCCTTCCTATGCCCCCTTTTTTGGCTCGACTTCAGGTTACGTGACGTCACATCCTTAACATCACCTTAATTGACTGACTTAATTAACTATTTTAGTATTTGATACATTCAAACGCGGCGCCAAGCCATTGGCTAATGAGATCATTTTTACCTTTACTTTATCACATTTTTTCATCTAATTAATTACCTAATTAACCTATTGGTCTAATTATTTTTTCGCACACAGTCACCCTCTATCGATTGACACCACTGATTAACCTCTACGACTTCTCAATTACTCACAACTGTTGCGGACACAAGTTTGCGTGTTTTACCTCTAATTATTTACCTAATAACCTTATTGGTCTAATTATTATTTCGGACATAACATAACGTCACCCTCTATCGATTGACACCACTCATTAGCAGCTACCACTTATTAATTACTCACAACTGCTGTGGACAACTTTTGCATTTATTGCATGTAATTAATTACCTAATTAACTTATTGGCCTACCTATTTTTCGGCAGCAACATTACGTCACCCTCTATTGACTGACACCACTCATTAACCTCTACCACTTCTCAATTACTCGCAACTGCTGCGGACACGATTTTGCGGACGCGGTCTGCGGACAGAAATCTATGAACATAGCGAAGTAATGCTCTCGCATTAATAAACAAGCAGTAACCCCGTTCGTCTGGACTCCGAGTAGATCTCCAAGGTGCCCGGCAGGCTCACCCTAACAGATCACCGGTCAGTGCATCCGATCCGAGCACGGCGGGTGAGGGGAGAGCCCTTTCCAAGGCCGGCAACTTAACCATCGCCTCTCTCGACGAGCACGGCGGGTGACAACTCGGACAGCGGTTCGAAACATAACTGGTGGCCCACCCAAATTTGGAGGTTGCCCCTGAATTGCCCATACTTGAATTAAGTTAGACCTCAGTTTTGGTCATATTCGACAAGGTCAGATTTCTGAGGCCTACAGCGCAGTACCACAACACAGACAGAACAAAAGATGGACGCAAACACGGGCGCTGCAGACCTCGGAGTGATGAACCAACAACCAGCAACTATGTATTAAGCAAGGTCAGATTTTCTGGGGCCAAATTTAGGGGAGGCCAACCTAAATTTGGAAGTCCCCATGGAGTTTGTCACACTCAGCTTAAGTTATAGATACCAATTTTGGTAGAATTCGGGCGAGGTCAGATTTCGGGGTCAAGGAGGCCACATTTTAGGCGTGGCTCTATAAACTTAGGAGTCTCCAATGAGTTGGCCATACCAGGATAAGGCTAGGAAGCAGTTTTGGCCAAATTCGGACGCAGTAAAATTTTCGGAGTCCAAGGGGGCCAAAGTTTGAGGAGTGGCCCACCCCAATTTGGAGGTCGCCAATAAAGTGGCCATACTCGAATGACATCAAGTTTGGTATTCTAACAAAGTCACATTTTTTGCTTTCACGGGGTCACATTTGAGGGATCGCCACCTAAACTTGGAGGTATACTCACTGAGTCAGCCATAATAGGATTAGGTTGGCCATTAAATTTGGTCTAATCGAATTCTGTGGGTCCAGAGGATAGCGGAACACATATCCCTACCCAGGATGTCCCGTCTGCCATTCTCAAAATACAGGGCTGGTATTCAACACTTGAAGGTTTGCCCGGCGCTGAAGCCAGCCAGAATTCGGCTTCTGGCAGCCGCACATCTCCCGTTGAACAAACAATACATCTATCCATATATACTTTATATACTACCTGGACTCAGGGGCCCCTTCACTACCCTTCACTCTCCCCCCCCCCCCTTTTATTTTCTTAAACCCTTTTATGATTTTGAGTAATACAGTACGTTATTAAAAAACAACAACACTTTCTGCGGAGACCACAAGCCAATTAACGCCCACGCGTAAAGAACTCCGCGCTGCCTCACCACAATACAACAGCAGTCGCCTTCGCTCCCGCCTGCTCGATGCAATTCGGTGCCTCCCTACCACGGAATTCTTCCACCGTGCTCCCTACCAAGGAGGTTATATAGAACTTCTGGAGTGGAGGCGGTGCGTGAAAAGTGAAGCCGGCGTCCGCCATCTTGCAAGGGGTAAGAAGGAGGTATCGCCAAGGGGCGCTTCCATAAATAACGTCCCATTTGCGGCTCTACGCTACTTTGCACTTGTCTGGACATCTTCACGCTCTTTTGGATCGCATGGGATAAAACTACAGCCAAAAAGTTCTGAAAAAAAAATAAATACGTGTATATTAATGAGCAGCATTATCGGATCCTACGGCACAGCGCATTTATACAATGTGTATAAATGTGCTGTGTTGATTATGTCGAGTATAACTGCACTAGACTTATTGTAAGTCTTAACTGCCATAAATATCAAAATAAAATAAATAAAAATAACTAAATTAGTTCTTTGTATTAAATTCAACTTTCCGCTACAGCTTCAAGTCATATATTAAATAGCTTGTATCGAGAACGAGATAATGCACTATACAATTTATTGGTGTTAGCTAATGAGCTTTAATTAGGTAATTTCATTAACAATTGAACTTAAGGCAACAACGTCACGTCATATATTGTTTAAAAGGTCTCTACGAGTAGAATTTAAAATCAAATGGTAAACTATGGAAAACGACGTAAAACCGCACACGAGTCTCACTCGGTTAAAATAAACGCGTGATAGAAGCGAAACTGTCTCAATGTTTATAGATTCACAGCACGTAAGGAGTGCTAAGGGCTCCCGGTATTTTTTTATATTTTGTTGACCGCTTGAAAGAAACCAACATGTGGCGTTGGCACGTGCGTCCCCTCGGTTAGCTATTGTCAGAAACATCTGAAAGAAGACACGATCATTCGTTTCTTTCCTGCACTTCATAATTTCTGCAGCATCATCATAACACTTTTACAGCTTGAAACATTTTTATTAAAAGGCTGTCATTTTTTCTCACAGTGCTGCCAATAGAGTTTGGAAGATGTCACACTAGTTCTAGAAGTAGCAGTGTTAATATAGTTTTCGAATGCTATTAATATCATTAAAGTAACAGACTTAGTTGATTCAGCGTTCGTAATGCAGGCAACGAATGTCGCTCATTTGGCCAGGAACTTTCCATACTGTCAGCGAAGCATACATGCCGCAATGCAGATTTAAGGGCTTATTCTGATCTTGAAACAGTGTTCGTCAACTGTGTGCTCTAATTTTGAAACTCAGTTTACGGATGTGCTATGTGCGCCGCAGCGCAAGAGTGTTTTTTGGTCCAAGAAGCAGTGCAAAAAAAATCTAGTGAACATTATAATAGCTCGGCCCTGATTACATCCACTCTTATCACAATGTAAGGCGTATTAAACAAGAAATTGGCAGTCTAACCAATGGACTTTGATGACAAGATGATTTCATTAAGATTATCTTAAATTCACATGCGCGCAAGTGCTCGCGAAACGCGCGCGATGCGGTTGCGCTGGCCGGCGACGCGTGCTTTTTGTCCCTTGCAACATGGCCGCCGCTGTCTCGGCCGGCTTCACCTGCATTGGCGTCCATGGGGGACCGCCACTCCAGAAGTTCTATATAACCTCCTTGCTCTCTACGCTCAGGTAAAGTGAGCTCAGGTCATCGAGGCATCCGACGCTCAGAATGTATGCAGCGCCGCGCCGTGGCCTCCGCTGGCAGCACACAAAGCTCCCGATAGAGTTACGGCGGAGTGTCGTGACTAGGAATGCACTGACTCTGGTCAAACTGATATCCGGTTTCGCTGTTTCCATGCACCAATCAGGCGAGGTCAGGAAGAAAACGACACTCATAAAAACGACGCTGTCTTTTATTGTTGATATGCTTTTTGTTATTCCTAATTATGTATTTATTTATTATTATATTGCTATTAGTTTTATTCTCACTAATTAAAATTTTAGCAAGCCCATGCACAACCCTCACTGTCAGTGAAACGGATTTTATCAAAATTCTAATCTAATCTCAGAAACTGTAACCACCGCCTGGTTAGAGTGGCCAATTGGCCACTCTAACCAGGCGGTGGTTACAGTTTCTGAGATTCTGTTGATTCTGGCACATACCCACAAGGGGGATTAATCCCCCTTGTGGGTATGTGCCATGTTTTATGAGGACAACAACGAAACGACGCAAACTCGGTATAAGGATCCTGGGTCGCGTATATATGCATTTCACTGCTCGCTTGATCTCCAATTCCTTAATTCGTGTTGCGTTATCTCACACGTACTCATTGGCGCATAGTCGATATATTAAGCTGCCCCACTGTTTCGAAGAACCCCCCCCCCCCCCCCCCCCATTGTATAAGGCCACGTTAAACATACGCCTCCGTGGACTAAGAGTAGCGAGTCTGATTAATCTCTCAACGTCCTGGAAGGTTCGATTCCCATATCACCCATCCATTTCAAAGTTGAAGCTCGAGTTGGCATCGTTTGTCACGAAAGAGCACTGAAAAAGGGTAGAGGGTAGAGGGTCGCAGGTCGAGCCAACGTTTCGACAAGTCCGCTTATCAAAACGCTGGCTAGACCTGCGAACTGAGGGGTTCTCTCTACTAAAGAAGACACAGTTGCAAGCACTACACAAACTTTTCCATAATAATAATAATCACATGCCTGGCAGGGCCATATGCGATTTTATCTCATAACGTCGACGACGCCAACGACCCCGAATTTTCCGCGAAGTGAGGCCTCAACGCTAACATTAAAATAAGAAAAAGTTTTATTCCAAAATTCTCGTTTTTTTTTTCCCCATCTATTGCAACTCTATACTCTGCAAGGCATAACTCATTCGAACAATGCCCGCGAAGAGCGCTAGTTCTTTGCCAATGTTACGCCTTCCAACACCTAGCTTTGTCAGCGACAAGCCGGTTCTATTGAAACAGCCTTCCTTTCGAAAACATTCTTAATTGCCAGGCTTCTTTTGGGTACCGATGCTGTAGACGACGCGAATTTGGAATTAACTCTGATCGAATCAGGCAAGTACACCCCCCACTAAAATTAAAAACGATAGACGGTTGTATGGCTGTGCGCCTGATTTCAGCGCGAATAAGCGAGCGGTTTAACTCACAGAAGCATATTACGGTACGCGTTCTGCGTTACAAAAGTCGCTATACTTGTCAGATTGCAGTGTACGGCAAAATAAAAGCGTTTTGCCTGCGTACTGCTTCTAGCCGGCTACGAGATGGAGTTTGCCAGGCGTAAGTACATGCTTGACTTACCTTGGGAGGGGTGGTGGTCGGGATGGACGGCTGGGTTTCTGCGTTGCGCCGATCACGAGGTTTGGCGATTCTATGAAGAGAGACAGCTCAGTAGTGGGCATGCAGCCGGGCTTCGCAAGGGAACCTCCTCATCCATCCTCCTCACTAGCCTCCTCTCAGCCGCTCTCTCTTCGCGTCAGGTGTCGGGTACGGAGTACGGCCGCGCGCCTGCTCAAGGCCCGCTTGCACGAAACATTTAAGTCTAGTCTTATTCTGATCTTCAGGCTTAATCAAATCTTATTGGAGTCTAAACGTTCCCTAGCCGATAAGACGCTTGCACGAAACAAACTAGACTGGAATAAGACAGAAACTTAAGACTGGAATAAGACTGGAGCCTAGACTGCCTCGAGCAGTCTTATCCCAGTCTTATAGTCAGTCTAACATGGCTGCCCTGCGCTTGGTCTGCCTCGAGTTGCTCGCTGAGCTCTTGTTGCGCCGCGAACGTGTGTGTTCCGTGACAGCACGAATCCCCTCGATACGTTCAGCGAGGAGCAGCTGCAGCGGCGTCTACGCTTCGGGCGGGGCGGCTCATTGCCGACATGCTTCGCCCTGAAATCGAGCGCCCGACGCGCCGGAGCGGTGCTTTGAGCGCCGAGCTGCAAGTGATGCTGGCGCTGAAAGTTTTTGCCTCCGGTCGATTACTGCCGGGTATATGATTGGGGCACAGGAATCGACAGCAAGCCGCATAGTATGTCGAGTTGCTCTCGTCCTCGTCCACCGCAGCCTGGATCCGGTAAGCCTCTTTATCTGCTTCCCTCGCTTGTTTCATCGCCGCTTGCTTATCTTGACTAGGCGCGTCAGCTTGCGGTCGGAGCAGCTGAGCATGCGTGCTGTACGTAGGATCTCTCAAGTGTGTATATATGTACGCGCAGAATAACGCGAAGGTATCACTCACCGTGCGCATTTCGCGACTTAGTTCGGCCGACGTGTTTTTCATCATATGTGCGCGCGTGACGGTGTGCAAGCCTTAGCATGACATAGTCGGGGAACTAAACATCACTACGCTCTTTTTTTTTTTTTTTTCAGTTGGCCGTCGCAGAACGAGCTGCGAGATGTACAAGGAGATTTCTACGCGGTCGCCAGTTTTTCACGCGTTGTGGGTGCGATCGACGGCACTCATGTACGGATTTTGACGTCGGACCGGGCCTGTGTACGTGCGTGTACACTGGAAACATCTAACCCGATACCCATCGCAAACACCAGCGCGGGAGCGTGTCAGACGACACCCGTCAACGGCCGCGCCGCCGCATCGCCTCTGTGTATATGCAGTTCACTCTCCTTTCCCAAGCGAGGACCCTCCGGCAGTCTTTTGTCTTTTTCATTTATCTCACGTGCCTCTCTCGCTACTCGGCGCAGTCACGCATGCCTCGCACTTTCAAAACGCCGAAACGCACGGGATGCCTGTTGCTCAATGGAATGGCAATTGGTCTGAACACCACTCGCCGACTAGAAATAAAATATATATTAATAATTAGACGGACGCCTTTAGCAATACCAGGCGCTTTAAAAGAGGAATTGAGAGCAAATGTACCCAAGGGTGCCCACGCGGTTGTTACCTTATTTTTTTTTTTCTCGGAAAAGGCAAAGTCATTGTTAAAATTACAAAGGGTTAAAAATATGAGCCTGGAGACGCCCACCGCATTTTTGGAAATATGTGCTTTTGATATGATGTTTTGCTACCAGTCGTTTGGCGCGATTGCTGCGTCATAGTGTTAAAAATAAAAAAAAAATGCTACTTCATACGCACTGCGTGGTTGAGTGCAGAGCGAATTTGACTTCAAAGCAAATCGTCAGGACAGAGCAGGCAGAAAGGAAGTTACGATGCTTAAAATGTGGGCACGGGAGGGGGGGGGGGGGGGGCTTGGTTTGATGAGCGTGCTGTTGCTTTTAATTTCTATGACCTACGGAGGTAAGTGCCTGAGAATAAACGAGGGGAGCTCACCGAACTCAAGAGGTCGGTGAGCGCTGGAGACATCTATTCACTCTCCTGCGCGCTTCGGTTCTGCATTTCAGCTGGGATTAAATACATTATCCTCGTGTTGGAATCGGTCAGGGAATTGTAGAACGCAACTGAGCGAAACCTCATAGCCAGTGTCTCGCACTGTTATATAAATTTTATACACGATCAGACAGGCAGCGCTGTCAAAATGTTCAGTTTCCAACTTTCGAAAAGCGCGCGCAAGCAAAAGCAGCCGGATGTTTACCTGGAACTGTGATCAGCTATTGGTTGGCGCGAACGCCGGCCGCGTTCGCGGCCGACTTCCGCCAGCTAAAGTCCCTTGATAATTTGAAAGTAGCGACACTCTCCTCCGCGCCGCGCTTTCCTCCTCGATTCTCCTCGCGCGGCGGCGGCGAGCGCTGCGCACGAGACGCTTTTTCCCCCTGACGCCCGCCGGCCGGCCGCAGCAGTGAGTGAAGCGCGAGCTTTTGGGCCAGGTCTGCGCTCCAGGAGTGCACAAAATTTTTGAAAAATTGCGAGAAAAGCATTGAGAATGCCGATAGTAAAGTTCATGAATTGATTGGTTTCTTCTTAGAACTGTTTGAATGGGGAATACTGATAAACAAAGCTTTCAGGCGAGTTCTGTGCTACAGACACTTTTTAAGTCTTATGATAAGGTTTTACTTTGTGCACTTAATCTAGTACTGCCTCTTACTTTGTGTTTGTTTTTTTTAGAGCGTGAAATCTGTCACCGCGGTAAAACTTCAGAAAACGATCCAGGCTGGTGCTTCGAACTTCAAGATTAGAGAAGGTTAAAGCAGGACTTAGTCTATTTCGCTACTGTCAAGCTATCTCTCTAAGCATAGTATATGTCACGTGATCAACCATGAGATTGGATTATTGGTTAATTGTACATGTATTTCAATCAATTACTGGGCCAAATTAATTGATATTTAGTAAATTGCAATTAAAATCTTAATTTTAGCTGCAACACCGAACCGTATACCGTTGGAAAGCTTAGGCCAAGTGTAATGGCACTGTGCTAGGTAGCGATCCGCGATAATCTGCGTTCATTAGTTAATTTTGTATAAAATCAAATTTTGAGCTATTCCTTGCTGCTTCGAGGCAAGGAACAGGTTTGCCACGGCAGTCTTGATATGATGCTGATGGAGGAATTAAATAATTTTAGGAGTACGTGGCCCCTCACAGACTTCGCGTGTGGTTAAAAGACAGCAGGGTACACTGGGAGAAGTGGTGGGCCCTATTGCCGATACACTGAAGTTCTGGGGCAAGCATGCTGTGGTCTCATGCGCTGTGTAAAAGAGCTTGATTTCATTGAACGCAACAATCAAATAAAAAATTACAAGGTGCACATAGGTCTTCAGCGTGCGGAAATGAGAAAGCATAACTGCCAATTCATTAACTATCGCTATCCTATCTATCACTATATCTACTAATGCCAGAGACCTATCGTAACTGTCACTATCCGCAACGAACACTATCACCTCACTATCCGGGCCTATTACTATAATTTACTATTATTATCCGTAACAGTCACCATCATTACCTATCACTATTCATAACCATCACTATTTAATCTGATGCCGTCCCATGACCCATTGATATACTTCAATTTTCATTGACTTACGTTGTCAGTCATATCTCTATTATCTCATAATATCTGACGAGACAACTATACATTGACTTTGAATTCTTATACTTTCTTGTTTTCTCATAAATAGAGGTGGGAAAAGAGCAAGCCACAGAAATAACTGACTACTATCAGCGCGAGGTTCATGTCTCTGTCGAGGAGGCTTCCTTTACTTCAGGACAAGTCGGTGAGAGAAAATTGATGGAACTGCGTTTGGTCTGTTTTTTTTTTCGAGTTCGTGTAATATTGGCGGCTCAAACTGGCCTTCAGTGAAATGTAGTTAGAACATAGAGCGATGAGATAATTACTCAGGCTAGGTGAAAAAAAAAATCTTGCATACACTTGAAATGAGTAATATGTTAGTGTTAAGAATTGTTGCTCGCAAAATGTTCCCCTATTTTTACATAATAACTATAATCATTATTGATTGTTTAAGTTTCGTAAATACAGAAAATTGATGCGATGATTCCGGCTGATTTGACATCGATGAGATAACTTTTCTCGCAATAAATGAATACGCGGAATCGCGCTTTTAGAGCTCCAGCTTTCAAAGCGAAGGTAACCTGCCAACGCCTAGTAGTCATGGTCAAAGTGAAGCGTGTGTGATCATATGAACACCTCCTGCACATTGGCCGTATCCCTGATAAAACGAACGCATATTTTTTAACCCACGCGTGCGTCGAAGCATGGCAAGGCACATTCAAGAATTGAAAAAAAAAATGCCATACGACCTAACTAGTGCAGATTACCCGCAATACCTCGGGTTTACTTGCCAAAGAGTTTTTCAGGGCCAGCATTCATTGCCCCCGAGTAACCGACGCACACTACAAGTAAAAGCTGGAAAGGCTAGCTCCTCACAAGCCCGAATTTTGATTTTTAGTGAAGGAGGCCAGGGATCCTATCATAATCGCGACAAATGCAATCGAGAGACTGTAATTTTCCAGTTATTTCTGACAGCAAAAAGCAGATTATAGTGCCCTGTTTCTGACTGTACAGAAGTCGAAGCGTGTTAAATGATGGAGCCTTGGAGCCTCGCAGAATATTCAGCATGCTGCAGAGGACAACCTTATTTTTATACAATGAACATGCTGCCGCCGCAAAAATATTGAGCAGCAAGCAGGAATAAAAAACGCAGCGTCAGGTGACGCGTTATTACGGGGAGTGAGAAAGGCACTCGACGTCGCAAACAACTCTGTTGTTTCTAGGAATAAACGTCTTTCGACTAATCTTGTGAATCCATTGACTCGAGCGCAAGCCGTCACGCTTGCCTTGAGATATCATGAATACCGCATAACCATCTTCAGGTCGCTTGCTGCAGTTGTACGCGCAACAGCACGGCATAGAGCTTGCACGCTGCAATAAAAGCACAGCGCGCAATATTCGCTCGCCGAGACTAGGAGAAAAATGGCGCGAAGGAAAAAGAAAACACAAGGAAAACGCCGGACGTGCGTCGGTTTCCAATGGTAACGGCAGGGAGACCAATCGTCGCTCAGGAAATCGGGCGGAGAGCCGGCCTTCAGCGAAGGGGCGCGCAAGGGGCGAGGAGGAGGCGAGGAGGTAGCGCGGCGGCGGCAAAGTTCAATCGTTGGCGTAACTTTCAAAGTATCAAGGGGTTTTACCGCCAGCTCCCCGTCTCAATCCCTGCCGGTGGCTGAAATTCTCGCCTAGGGACAAAAAGTACCTACAGTCTTCAGTAAGTCTGGACTGTAGTTCAGTCTTATCGGTTCGTGCAAGCGCCCGGCGGCCGCCGGGAAGCCAAGTCTTATTTTAGATTCGGATAAGACTAGACTCGGTCTTAAGACTGGACTTATACCCTCACGTTCGTGCCGGAAACAAAATATATGCTAATCTACACATGCGTGGTCGAGAGGTGGTGGTGTAGCGTATATGAAAAAAAAAGAAATAAAAAGATTTCTAAAATTTGTCCTGTGCGAGCGCGCGCGCGCGCAAACACACACACACACACACACACACACACACACACACACACACACACACACACACACACACACACACACACACACACACACACACACACACACACACACACACACACACACACACACACACACACACACACACACACACACACACACACACACACACACACACACACACACACTGCACGCATTCTATTTCATATTGGATTCCCCACACCTATGTATAATTTCGCCTTGAAGAGCTTTAATAAGATACAGACATTTGAGTCACTTCACATGAAGGGCAAGGTATGTGGAGGGTTATGGGAGAAGTCACTGTCCCGAAATGAACGGTATAGTTAGCCTGATGATGATGCTCATTGTAGCATGAGAATCTAAATTTAGCACTCCTTCGAACATCTCCACATACACCCCGATACTCTGTACCTCCGCTCGTACGTGTACGGAACATAAAGTCGTATTTCAGCCTTCTAATACACACACACACACGCCGCGACGACTCATTGCAGTCGTTGCCTGTGCAAGCCAATCGGTAAGAAGTACGTTTTTTAATTATTTCAACCGTACTTTTTTGAAAAGAGTGCGATATGAAACGGTGCACGTCTCAAACTTGATGAACGCAACGTTGTCCTGTTCGAGTACATCTACCAGAATTCCGCCAATGCGTAAGAAAACTTCGCTCAGAAACTCACGCTTCGCGGACTCAATCCATATTCCCTATCATGCGGTCGTTCTGGCCTAAAGGGGCTTTAGATCTAGCGGATGCGCGCCGGAGCCGGCAGACCGGCAGCAACGTGATTCCGACCGAGCCAAGGCGTGAGAACGAACCAACAGAAGGAAGACAATGGAAAATTCCGCTTACGTGGCTTCGCCGCTGCGACGCGCCGTGGACTGCTTGAACAGTGGATCGAGACTCGCCTCCTCGGGTTTCGGCTGCGTAGAGGTGGTACAGCACAGGATGTATGCCACTCTACGAGCAAGCACCGTTTCCGAGGAGAACGCCATGATGGCTTTTGCAGATTTGAGCGCTAGGTGCGTTTCGAAATGATGTGTCCAAACAACACACGTATACGTGGCGACCCGCAAACAACCTTGACCAGACTTGTCTAAAGCTATCAAGCAAGGCGGAGTTTTTACGTAAGGCGCGTACAGCTTGTCTGGTCGAAAAGATGCCGCTGTGCCCCACCTTCAGCTCCAGTAATATGCCGGGATGGTTAGGAATGTGGGAGGAAAAACGGAAGCCTGCAGTGGATCGATAAGTGCTAGGTATACTATATGGGAAGCGTGAATTGTGGTTGGTATGTAATACTAAACCAAAATTGACAGGCAATAAAAACAACAAAAAATCGAAATAATAAAAATAGATAATAAAAATGAGGCCTAAAGGAAAACTGGAAGGTACATGCACGTGTCGAAGTCCGTCGTAGCTAAAAACCAGAAAGCGCGTAGTCGTCGCGTCGTAGTCCGTCGTATTTTGTTAAGACATTGAAAGTGATTACTCATTGTACCGCAGTCCGTCGTGCTAAATGAGCCGAGCCATTGCGTCGAATCAGGGTGTCGAATCGGAACCGAAAGCGAATTTTCGCCTAAAACCTAACCTAACCAGATTTTGTCCGGCATCTTGGAACTGAACCCGAACCGGAACAAGTCGGAGGAACCGTTCCGAACCGGTTCGCGGTGCGGTTCCGACCTATTTTTGCTGGCAACTTACGTTCATTATTTTTCTCTTTTACCGCTGCTTGTAAAGCGCTCTTATTTCGAAAGGGCCACTGCACACCGCGAACATAAGCAAAAAGATGACAAGAACAGAAAAAATATATTGCCACCTACATAGCATCAATCTGGTGTCGGGCTATCGTTTCATCCCGAACACGGGTGGCCGCTGCACTGCTCAATGACGCTCCTCATTGAAAAAGTTGCCCTCTTCGAGAGCCTTCCAGGCAATGAAATGATAGCACGAAAGCCGAGTTTAATAATAATAATAATAATAATAATAATAATAATAATAATAATAATAATAATAATAATAATAATAATAATAATAATCAATATTAACTTCATTTGAGAGTTTCAACCAGCATTACATCGTTGGCCTGCCAAAGCCGCAGTGGGCTTGATCGGCGGGCCGACAGGCAGCAGTAACAAACTGTAATGTCTGAAAACCACAGTATATGCTGAAATATCTTAGGCAGGAACATGCAAGAAAAGAACTGACAGCAATGAGGAGGGAAAAAATAACAAACAAGCCACGTAACTTGAGCTAAAATGAAATGTGAGGTAGCACTTCTAGTAGATATAGTACATACTTCTAGAAAAAGCCGATTTTCGACAGCAATAACAATTCAGAATGAAACAAATAAACGGAACGTATGATATATTCACATACCAGCAGATTACAGGACACCTAAACAAACAAAATTACATTCTTCGTGCTTACTTCTACACGCCAGTAGCTGTGTATTTGTGCGGTTATGTATGATAGAGACGAACTTTAAAAAAGGTCGGAGGCTAATGTATAATTAGATTAATACGACGAAAGATTTATTTTAATTTAAACTTTTCTTTTTTTTTTCGTGAAAGGCATTTACGCGAAATGCATATTTAGATAAATGAGTATATAACCAAGTACAACTAAAAAAAAGAGACGAATCTGTTAAGAAATGTCGCTCAAATAATTTTATTTTCCTCTCGTTCGACGACGTCTCAATGAGTCTCATGGCACTTCCATTGCAGCCGTACGCAATGCGACGCCATTTGGTTGATCAAGACTTCAGGATGACAAGGTGAAGCTGATGGTGCGAAGGCCGCCTTGGGTAGCAATTTACCGATGTGCTCTTGAGCTGTATCTGAACTTATCACAAAAGTTGAGTATATGTCTATTTCCCTGTTTGTCTCTAGCGATGCCTGCTTGTTTTATTTCCCGTGGCAAGTTAAACTATGCCAGGAGTGAGGCTCCCATGTTCAGATGTGAAGACTGGGTGGGGCAAAGACATGAGTGGAATTACTGGTAGAAGTATGAATTCACAAGGTCTATTTGGTGTTCTACCGTTTCGGCCCGTGCAAATGTCGAAAAAAAGAATGCGTTTCATCAGTATATCCACCATCACTGATGCGAATACTTAATATAGTCTAGAAAGATGACACTGAAGGCTAAAGGTAGACTATTGAGAGGAAAAGTGATTAATGAGTAACCTCTTGTACACGGACTGCGCGGTGACGAGATAGGTCGGGGCAAAAGCCTTGAAAAGCACGGACAAGGCCATGCGGCCCGCGGACCGAAGAAACCTGCGACTAGGTCCCAAGGAAAAAATATAAACAGAGGAGCGAATGGTAGTAATTGTGCAATCGGCGGACTGCAGCATGAGACCCTCGATATCACATTACGTTGACCAGCGAGGAAAGGTGCGGAGCAAAACATAATTTGGTCACCACATGGAAGCGGCTTCGTAGGATCGCCGGCGGCGATAAAGTACTGCTCCAGGCAGCAGCAGAATCTCCCTCCAGGAGCTTAGAAGCTGACGATGAGCTTGAAGCGTTCCTTATGGAAAGAGAAGAAGCCTACCTGCAAGGACTCGGAGACAGCGGCAGTTCTTTCAAAACTGAAGAAGTACAGAGCCTGCATGCTCTACGCATACGAAAAGGTACCCAGAATAAGCAATCACTCGAGTGTTCTTGGAAATTTGGGAGTATAGGAGAAGTTGCAGCACCCGGAACTGTAGTCACTGGCTACAATAGCACTTGCTGTGCCATTTACACAAGTCAGCGCCGAGAAGGAATTTCTCTGGACTAAAGTATATCCTCTCTTGTCATCGAACCCGGATATATGAATTCAACAGCCCTCGACAATGTCTTATTCCTTCGGTCTTTCTATGCTGGCAAAAAGAAAGTTAGCAGGATTTGCTGAGCACATAATAAAATATTTACGAGCAGCCATGATGTCGTGCCATACGTGTTGTAAATTATGCGACTAAACGTATACGAGTCTAGCCTCAAAATGGATCTAGAAGAAGGTATACAGCGCGCCTATGCAAGCAACCATGACGCACAACAAGGCAGTATAGTCGCACCGCATCGCGGCCACAAGAACGAGGCAATTAATTAACCCGGTTTTCCGCAAAATACGATGACTCCAACCCCAATACAAGGGGACAGTAGAGATGACACGGATACTTTTCGGGCCACAACACATGGGTGCCTTTGCTTTCACCTCCACAGAAGTGCGAAATGCAAAGGCTGTGCAATAGTAGAGTCACACGTACGGTATATACATCGTTAGTCCTGGGGTGTGTGCTTGGTTCGACCTTGACCTGATTTCAAAGCCCTTTATGTGGGAGCCGGGCGGAACATTGTAGATGTAGTAGTAGAGGCTTCAGTCTAAAATAAAATTCATGCGAAATTTTGTGTACCTGAAAAGCTCAGCAGGAAACAATTTTCTTTTAAGTTCCTATCGGTGCGTGACAGCTTTAGTTGGTTATGTGCCAATGAAAATAATCATTATTTTGAACCCATATTGCTTTAATCGTCGATCACTCATTATAAACATTTTTCTCGGGTTCTGAGGTCTGTACCACCAAGTGGAGCCCGTCACATCTGACGACAAAAACAATACACGGACTACTATATAAACTTTCAGTTTCTATTATATTCTGGAACAAGAAAGAAAACTCAGTATTAAAACGTGGAGCAGAAAATACACCTGAACGTTTTTCTCAACCCGTTTCAACTGCTTCAGACAGGGTCGAACCGGAACGGGATGCGTCTCCGAAACCGAACCCGAAAGGCGTGAACCCGAACAGAACCCGAAAAAATTCCGGTTCGACACCCTGGACCGTATTCCACCGTAGCGAAACAATTACTGGTCGCGCGACCAGATAAGGTCCGACAGCACGGAGCCTGACGCGGTCGTATGCAGTGGCGGCGGCATGCGGCGCGTTGTAGAAGCCGCAGCGACAAAAAAGAAAGCTGGACTGGTTGCTTTGGCAACCAAAACGGCGGTAATTTCATTCCACGCCGACAGGCACCGCCAGCATGATAGTGGCGCCGCGTGCTTGTGACCTTTTCTGGTCGCCGCGAACAGCGTAGTCTCCACTCCTAAAGGTTTCTTGCTCCGTGGTCTTGGGTTGAGGGCTTGATTCGTCCTTGATCTAATTTCGAAGGAGCCGGACGGAACATCATTGTACATACATGCAGTAGCAGAGGTCTCGCTCTAAAATAAAATTCATGTTAAATTTTCTGTACCTGAAAAGCTCAGCAGGAAACATAACATTCTTTTTATCAAGTTTCTTTCGCCGTGTGACAATTTAGTTGATAATGTGCCAATGAAAATAATCATTATTTTGAACCTATATATCCTCTAGTCGTCGGTCGCTCATTGATTGATTGATTGAATGTCCTTTATTGAATGGGAAGGCTCATGGCCATGGATGGGGATAAAGGGGAGTAGACATAATCTTCATTGTTTAGGTCGTCACTCGAATCACATTGCTCTAACCAGGCCACTAAGCGAGCCATACTTGGCAAATATCATCTGTGTGTTAGCATCAGTTTCTAGAAGGGAACGGTAGTTCAGGCGGTAGGGTTCGATCTCGGGGCGTCCAGTAGAAAAAGCAGGGCAATCCCAAAGTAAATGAGATATGCCGCCGCAGGTTAGAGTCGTACAGTGGGGGCACGTAATCATTTTCTTCGTATACTGACGCCAGCGGGCCACAATACCTGGCGCGTAAGCCGCATGGGCGATGAGCTTATTCAAAAATACTTCTTGACTTCGGGTGAGGTGGGTTCTTCTCGTAAAAGGTGGGTCTGGTGTGGCCACCTGCATGCGATGCTGACTGAGGCTACGAAGACTGGTCCGAGTATAGTGCATAAGGGCAAGAGAAGGGGTGAGTTGCCGGCCCAAGGTCGAATAAGGATGAAGCAAGGGGGGTGGGGAAGTAAATGTGGACATCCCACCTGCCAAGGCAGCCGCGGCGTGTGCCGCCGCATTGCCCCCTGATTCGTCCGAGTGACCTGGGGTCCAGTGAATAGCGACAGTTCTGGTCGCGAGTTGGTGGCGTTTAAGGAGGCGCTGTATAGCCGTAGCTGTTGCATCTTGTGAACTCGGAGTACCGATTTCCTTGTAAGCTTCAAAGGAATCAGTAAGAATACGTATTGACCCAGTTACGGTGCAAGGCACTCCTGACAAGGCTCCCCAAATCGCGAGTAGTTCAGCGTGAAGAGGGGTACCTTGAGGTAGATGGCAGGCATAAGCGCCTGAAAGGGAAGGGTTGTCATCGCATACCCAGGCCATAGATGCGAATTCGCTTGTCATTATAAATATTTTTCTGAGGTCTGTACCACCAAGTGGAGCCTGTCACATATCTGACGAGAAAAGCAATATACGAACTGCTATATGAATTTTCAGCTTTTATTATATACCGGAACAGGAAAGAAAACTCAGTATTTAAAAGAAGAGCAAAAAATGCACCCGAATATTTTTCTGAACCTGTTTGAACCGGTTCAGGCAGTGTCAAACCGGTTCGAACCGAAACGGGATGCGTCTCTGGAGTGGAAACCGAACACGAAAGCGAACAGAACCCGAAAAAATTCCGGTTCGACACCCTGGACCATAGTCTGCCGTAGCGAAAGCAATTACTAGGGTGCACTTCCGTCTTCTTGCGTGCGAAAATGCGAAATCATTACGAGTTTCGTGCTTACTTCCATTATGAGCTCGACCTGCGTTTCGTTGTTTTTCCGACGCGTACATCTTTACTTCCAGTTGGTGCTTAATTATTTTCTTCCTTCCGTTTTCATATATTATATTGTCTGTGTATTTATAATTTTGTATTTTATTCGGTGCTTCTTTCCGCTGTTTTATCTTTTATATTTATTTTCATTATTTTTATTTACAACCATCTCTACCTTCTAATATTGTTTCTCAATTTTTAATCATTTTTATTAGCTCTGAGCCCACGTGGAGACGTATACATGGCGGGCAAGCAAGCTGCGACATGAAGCCGCTGTTGGTATTTTCTTCCTCCCAAGCCCCGCAGTTGTCCCTCCCTCCCACGTCCTCCTTTTCAATCGCCCCCGCCCGAGAGGACTGGGAGGCAACCCTGCCTGCTTGGCTGCTCTGACCTACATGCCCAAAAGGCCTTGGTGGAGCGCGTCCGGGCAGTGACTCCACCTAGCATTTCCAGTCATTAAGTGCATTTCTCCTGCCCCCCTCGAAGCTCCCTGAGTGAACTTGCAGCTGGGACCTGTGACTCAGTGTCGGGGGATGACCTATCTCCAAGCATGGAGGTTGGACTTCTCAATTTGTTGAGAACTATACCACTCTGCAAGAGTATACGGCCAGCGCGCTGGGACGGAACCAACGCAAGTCCCAATGCAGGTGTTCTCCGGAGTACCTCGCGGATGCCCGCGGAGACGGCGCAACTGCTCCTGCGAGCCTAGAAGAACGCGCCTTGAACCACGCGCCATGGAACACGTGCTAGCGCTTCCCTTCCGCGCCACGGCTAAGCGGAGCGCGCGCATCGCAGATTCCCAGCGAATGGATGGATGGAATCACGCGCGCGCGCTCTCGAAGTGGAGAAAGTGGCATGAAAGCGGACACGGCACGGTGCCCCAACGTTGATGCCCCTCCTCCCTGCTCTCGGATTAACCTCACTCACTACAACCTTCAATCCACGTAGGGTAGGATGCTACAAGCCCCCCGGTGCCCCGCCAATCTTCTGGGCGTTACCACCACCCCGTATCAGAGGCCGCTACTTTGTTCCGTCCATTAATCACATTTACCCACAATCCTTTTCACGCGCTTGCGCAGAAAGTGATTATCGTTATCTCGTTCGCAGCAGCAGCACTCTCTCATAGTTTCGCATTACATCGAGGCCGGTGCATCGAAGGCTCGCTGACCTCTGCTCCGCGCAGTTGTTCAACCTTACACATCAGGTTAGTATGACGAGGAGACTGTAAGTATCCAAAATGTTATCATTTTGTTTTAGACGGGGCTTCGCTTGTTTGATCAGTGTGAAACTTGTCGCTTGTCAGTTATAATGCACTGTGTATGACGCAACGGTGCTCTCTTGGCGAGCGCTTCACAAAGGTGCGGTTGTTTGCTTTGGTGCACATTATTGCCATCCTATCATGCACAAATGTCTTGTAAAACAATAAAGTGGGGCGCTCGCAGCGGGTTACGTGCTAGAACACCTTGCGGGAATTCGATTGAATTGGATTGAGCGCAACATGATGTACTGTCACATGTGCATGTGCGGGGAATGCGCGTGCGTATGTCTGTACGACTGTTCAAAATGTCGCACAGGGGAGGTCTGTGAGGCTTTGCGCTTATATCGACTGGCGTAGTTGCTAAATCAGATAGTTTTTAAGAATTGATAAGACTGCATCGCTTCAGTTTTTAAAGACTGATAAGACTGCATCGCTCCGCCCTTCTCATCAGTGGCGTCGCGAGGGGGGTGCGGTCCTCACCAGGTGCAGCGTTAAATGGTGCAGCTAGGCAGTGAAAGAAAGGAAGGGGCGTGGAGCGAAATGAATTGTTGTGTAAAGACGCGAAAGACATTGGTGCCGCTGAGGCACTGACTGGCAAGTGTGATCTTCTCGTAGTACGAAAACGAATCATTCTCTCGCCGCGCCTCCGCACCGGGAGCGACGCCACTGCTTCAGCCCAGGGCAGTCGCCGCGTAATGTTGGAATTCTTTAATAAAAAAAGAAGAAAAAAAAAAACAGCAGTGAATAAACGCTGTTGCGGTGAATGAATTTGAATACGGTGCAGATTTGCCTCTTCCACATACTACGTGACTATACATCCAGTCCTATGCGCGCACGGTTCTATGTGGGACTCCTCGATTTTTCAGCGGCGTAGTTTTAGGCTTCTTTTTAATCAAGCTGCCTTTTTCCTGTTTTCCGAATTCGGCAGGTTCAGGCCCCTGATAACTCTTATCAAGTCATGCCCCCCACTTTTATTTTTTTTATTATTTTTTTCCCAGAACAAATGACTGCGTTCCTTGGTAAATATGTATCTTTGATGCTAATTTGTACATGCCAATAATAACTACGAGCTGCTCTTTTGCCCGTTGCCCTTGACGCATTAAAGCACAACCATGGGTGTATCTTTCACGACTTTGATTGCACCTGATCACCATGCAGAATGACTTATTGTGCGACACTAGTGGTTTCATACATGGCTTTAAAAATAGTTAAGTAATTTATGCACATTAGCATACTCAATTACCATCAATTCATATTACTGGGAGGCCAGAACGACAGTTTTAAGGCCAAATTAGTGGCTGTATTTTTGAATGGCTCTTGCTCATTTTGTGTATTTGCAATGACAGTGTGCAAAAAGTGAATTTTTTGCAGACACATGGCCACTCACTTTCTTTGGTGAGCACATAGACTTAAAGTTTGGATATTATTTGAATATGTACATACAAGAGGCTATTTTTCTTGGAAAAATTGTGGCTTGTTGCACAAAGAGTGAGGTTTGGCTCGTCACAAAGTTTTTCATTAACCAAAAAAAAAAAAAAGGGAGCAGAATATATTGTGTATAGCTGTCACCTGTTGCATCGAATGCCCACTTCTGTTTCTTAGCACTTATATTTGAATTCTTTTTCAGGCACTCAAGAATGACAATGGTGAGCCAGAAATCAGCACTTTCTCTTTTTGATGCCTTTTCTTTCCTGAACATTTTTCAACTTATTATTTTTATTAATGGTTGACAGGTGATGTGTTTTGCAGATGAGGTTATCGTTTTTACACTGGTGTACATGTAGACTTATACGTGCACCAGTTTTCGATGTGCTTTCCTCACATGGCTCTTTTCATCCCTTCGCCTAGTACCAACATGTCAGCGATTTCCAGGATGAAGCTTAAAGTGAAGGTTAGCATCTGATAGGTGTCACTAGCTGATTCCATTCAAAAGAGCACTTCCCCTACATGCACCTAATCACCATGTTTTACATCTAATAGCTGCTTTACTAACAGTGTTGGCCAGCGTTGCATGGTAGGAGCGAGCAAACATTTAGTTACTGTAATTATTGCTGAAATTCAGATTTTTGTTTTGGGGGCTGTACGGTACCTATATATGTGCATTTATTTTTTCAGTAAATTTGGCATAAAATTTTAAATGCTTATTCTATTAACATGTTTTGTGATAATTGCGCAGTGCAGGCGCAAAATTTTTTATAAACTCGATGCGTACCTTGTTCTTGCTGTGCACCAAGTGTGGACAGCCAAGTAAAAAACATTTAGCTTTCCAGCAAAAAAAAAATGTTCTTTGGACTATACACCAGCTGGGGACTGTACGCTAGAAATAGCAGTTCACTTGGATGGTTGCTTTTCAGGTTTTAATGCTCCAGAGTGACATTGGCTAAGAAAACTGCCTAGTAGAAGGCTTCATAACATTTTCGAATGCTGAGAGTTCTTCATGTTGCTATGGGGCGGCAAGCCGTTGAACACAAAGAACAGAGGGATGATGTCCGATGACTGTGAGATCATTTTAATGAATCGCGGCGGGCCTAGCGCGAGTGCTCCTGCCCGCCCCACTGCCCGGTTCTTCCTCGTCCGTAACTTTACCCGGTGCCACAGAGCAATCGTCCTGATCGTGGACGAGGAAGTTTATGTTGATGAGATCCATGGCATGACGATGAGCGTGACTGGATGATTGAAGATAGAAGAAGACAACGGCTTGCCGCCACAATAATTCTGGAATGAAGCCTGGCTTAGGGTGCTTTCCGTCCACAGGTCGCCAAGATCCGACGGCCAAGGCCCAAGCTTGCACCGCGTGGCATGGGTAGGGATGATGTGTTCCTATGTGGCGGCGTCTTGGGTCGTTGGGTCCTTTGGTCAGCATATTGGATCAATGAGGACAAATGGTTGTCCGGCTCTCTCGTTTTATCTTGTGGTTGTTTGGGTGGCGTCTCAGGTCAGTCTCTCTGTCATGTCCTGTGGTCGGGGCGGGGGACGGGACGGTGGAACAATGGAGAGGTCGTGTAGGATCCGGCAGGCTGGGGACCATCCTCCTCCTAGATGCCATCCAGATGCCTCCTAGACCTTGTCGACGGCGCAAGATGCAGGGCGCCGAAGCTCCAGGCTAGAATGAGGAATGATGGTGACATGCACTGGAGAGCTGTGGCCCGCAATATGAATGCAGATGCCAACTAGATTACTTACTGTCTTTGATGGTCACAAAGACTTCCCCCTTTCTGAAATAAATTTGCACTGGGAAGTTGGTACTCTCCCTGCTACCCTGCTAAGTGGACTGCTATTGTCTCCCCTATTCCAAAACCTGACAAACTCTATGCTCTCGCTTCATACACTGGGAAGACTTATGGAGCACATGGCGCTCGCACATCTTGCAGGTCTTTTTGACACATTTCCTTCCCCACTACCAAGTTGGCTTCCACCCAGATATATTCATCCAAGATTTCCTTTTCCTTCGAGAAACCTCCTCCTGCCCAGCAAACAGTCAGGTTCATGTGCTCGCCACAGTTGATGTCTGCAAAACCTTCTATTGATACCTCGCTGCACAATGCAATTCTCTCTCCCCTCCATGAGACAGGTCTGATCCGGTCTGGTTGTGCCAAATTTAGCCTTGGCAGCACCTTTTCGCCCCTGTCACCTGCACCTGTGGTACCTTTGAGGTGCTGTCCTGCCCCTAGCACTTTTCAACCTTGCCATGGTTTCACTCGTGTCAGCCCTGTCCATCATTCCAAACCTTCAGTATTGTCTTTACGCAGACAACACCGCTCTCTGGTGTACCCATGGGTCACCGGGGGAGGTAGAATCCACCTACCAAGCTGGTCTTGATTCTGCCTAACAATTTCTTTCCCAGTCTGGCCCTGTTGTGTGTACCACGCGGGGAGTGTGGGTAATGAGCTGGCTCACCGGCTTGCCCACAAGGCTACCAGCGATTCCGCGGCTTTCCTCACCAGTGGCGGATGAGACACACATTTACAAGAGGACTGAAGCAACATTACACGGAACATTAACACTCACTGCAGATGCATCCACAGTACCTTTTGTCCACTTAGGGCGTACCGGAGTCACCCAACAAGCTGTAAACAGTACGACTCACATGAGCAACATGAACACATTTATTGTGACATCATGTTATCTTCATTATCACAAGTTTAGGCGGTTTGGTGGCCTCCAGGTGCGAGTGGGCTGTCCAGGCTAAGCTTCCACTGCAGGGGTTGGCGCTGAGCTTGACTGTGGTTCATGTGCATCCCACCATGTACTCTCCTCAGTGGGACTACAATTATCGTAACGACGAACCTGGTCGAAGTGTCGGGTGACAGGTCCTTCGTCTGTGGAGATCTTGAGCGTTCTGTTTGGCAAGACCTGTTGAATAGTTTCCACCATCCAACGTTGATCTAAGCCAAAATTATGGAAAAGGATGGTCTGTCCATGAAGCCATTTCCCTTTTGTTGGTATGTGCCTTCCAGTGTTCGATTCTTATGGTTTGTGCAGAAGCAGGTCCAGGCGTCCTTTGGGCCGATAGCTGAGAAGCATTTCCTCCAGGGATCTGTTCCCATCTCCGGATGGTGTGCGCCGGTGATCATGCAGCCACCGGTTTAATTGAATTGAGAGTGTTCCATTTGAGAGACTTTTTAGACTCTCTTTGACTGTCCTCACGGCCAGCCTATTAGATTGGGGGTGAAACGGTGCTGTACAGATATGGCGTATGGCATTCTTCATGAAGAATTATTCGAATTCTGCACTGATGATAGCACTGCCATTATCAGACACCAGACAATTGGCAGACCAAATCGTGCAAAAGTGCTCCTCAAGACCTCAGTGGTGGCTTCAATCCACCTGAATGGCTGTCAACGACAACCAGCACCATTTTGTTTTCAATTGGATTGGCTATGTGAACTATGTGAACACGAGTCCAGGGCTGGGTTGTTGCTGGCCATGCAGCTGGCTTCTCGGAAGGTGGCACTGTTGCTGTCTGTTGGCAGACGGGGCATTTTCGCAGGAGCTGTTCAATGGTTTGATCAATTCTTGGCCACCACACAATTTTCCTTGCCAAAGCTGTTGTGGTATGGATTCCAGAATGCGCTTTATACAATTCCAGCAGGAATGCTCTTGTTACCTCAGGAACAACTAGGCGGTCTCTAATGAAGGCAAGCTGTCCATCTGGTGTGAGGGAATTCCTACGTCTCCAGACTGGCAGTACTTGATCATAGTTGGACTGTGGAAGTTTCTTTGGCGATCCCCGCTGCACATATTCACTATGCACTGCATGAGTTGTTCCTTTCCATCCACGTCTGCCAACTGCTTCCTTGAGACTGGTGCTGTGTCCAAGATGCTGGCTACTAGTGCACTGTCTTGTTGGTCAGCATCTTGCATCTGCAGTTCTTTCTCAATGGCTGGCACAAGTAGGCGGCTCAATACGTCTGTACTTTGGTTGCTGGATCCGGGCTTATACTTTATGTTGTGCTTGTAGGCACCAAGGGTAATTGCCCATCTCTGAATGCATGATGCTGCAGTACTTGAAATCGACCTGTTTTCCTTGACAGAGTCCAACCAGCAGTTCATGGTCAGTTTTCAATGTGAACTTCCTGCACAAGTAGTCGTAGGAACTTCACCACAGCAAACACGAGAGCCAGGGCCTCCCTTTCCAAGTGAGAATAGTTCTTCTCTGCCTTTGTGAGGGCACAGGATCTGAATGCTTTTGGCCTTTCAATACTATAGATCACGTGAGAGAGCACTGCACCAATGCCCTCTGGCGAGGCATCACATTCTAGCACTAGTTGCTTCGTCGGGTCATAGTGCATGAGCAAATCAGAGTTAATCACAGAGATTTTAACAGCTTCAAACGCTCTCTTCGGTTCAGATGCCCACTTCCATTTGTGTTTCTGTAGCAAGCGGTACAGAGGTGCCAGGAGACATAACACGCTAGGCAGAAAGCTGCGATAATAGGGCCCAGGAAGGATCTGAGTTCGACATTTTTGAGCACTCGCGCTCTCATTGTGGTGTCCATTTTCTTGTCTGCTGTATGCAAGCCATGTCTGTTGATTCTGTGTCCCAGGTAGGTCACTTTTTGTGCTCCAAATACACACTTGTCTTTCAGCAAGCGGATACCATTTTCTCGAAAAATCACCTGAACCTTATTCACCATTTTCTCATAGCTGTTCTTTGCCTCTGCGATCAAGACATCGTCTAAGAAGACTTGAGTGCCTGGCACATTTTTCAGCAGTTCTTCCATTTTCCTTTGGAATACGGCAGGGGCTGATGCAATGCCATATGACAACCTATTGTAAGCAAATAGGCCTTTGTGGGTGTTCAGTACAGCAATTTGCTTTGCTTGCACGTCAGTCATATGTGGTAGTAGGCTTCACGTAGGTGCAACTTTGAAAAACAGTACCCATCCTTGAGAGAGGCAAAAATGTCTTCCATTTTTGGGAGTGGGCACTGGTTGACATCACACTCGGGGTTGACTGTGACCTTGGAAGTCCCCACTGATTCTCAAGGTTGCATCTGCTTTTACCACTGAGCCAATTGGCATTGCCCAATAGCAGTGACTGACTGGAGACAGCATCCCTTCAAACACATTCTGTCCAGTTCCAGTCCCACTTTTTTTTGCGTAGTGCATGCGGTAGTGAACGGGCTTTCAGGAATCTTGGAACTGCATCTTGCTTCGCAGCAATGCTGGCAGTAGGGCCCTTCATCAGTCCTCTTCCTGGCTGGAGGAGGTCTTCGACCTTTTCTTTCAGCTGCTGTGTGACACGCGAGATTTCCCTGTCTGGAGACAGTCCTGAGCCTACCTCCTGGTCAGGCAGCAAATGAAGCTTTTGGATCATGTCTCTACCACACAGTGAAGGTCCTGGACAGTGCTGTTGTCGCCCGCTTCCACATTCACTGCGTTCGCTTGAAACTTTGTTGGTCGTTTCGTTTTTGCACCGCTGAAACACATTATGGATAAATGTCCTTGCTTGTGTCACATATTGCATGTGTACGTTTTGTGTGGACATTTAGGAGCAACAAGTGAACAATTGCTACAGCGAATGCACTTACGCGGTGTCCTTGCCTTGGCGTGTTTTGTTTTCTTCCTGAAAGTTGTGGCGTTGACTTCGTTCGCCGACTCCGAAACATTCGCATGGGATAGGCACTCAATCGCCATTTCCACCGATGTAGCAATGTCTACTGCTTCTTGAAGAGTAAGAGACTTCGGCTTAGCAAGAAGTACACGCTGAACCATCTTCTTTTGGAGACCGATAACAAATCTGTCCCGCAGTTTATGTTCCAATGCGCTGCCGAAGCCACAGTTGTCGACAGTTTTGCGAAGTTCTGGCAGGTATTCGCTTACCTTCTCGCCGGTGTTCTGTACACAGGTGTGGAACCGGTATGTTTTGAGATTTCTGACGGTGCTGTATTCAGGTGTTGTTGGAGCAGTGTGGAACCGGTATGTTTTGAGATTTCTGACAGTGCTGTATTCAGGTGTTGTTGGAGCAATGTAATGATGGTGTCACAGGGTTCATGCCGTGACTTTTTCGGTGCCAGTAGGCTTCGAAGATGACCATATACCTCCGGGCTGAGGCACGTTATGAATATTGTGCGCCTGAGCATGTTGTCGGAGACTCCATGTGCATCGAAGTACGATTTCAGTCACGCGAGAGTAGTTTGTCCACACTTCTGCATTCGAGTCAAATTGTGGCAGTGACGTGAACAGTGGTTGTGCGCTCACTGAGTGCACCATGCCACTCACTTGCGCGCCGCTGCGGGCTCTTGCGTCTGACATCGAGTCGTCGGGCTTGCTTGGCGGGTGTTGTGAGCACATCCCGTCTTCATCCCATCTTCGTCGCCACTTGTACACTTGGGGTGTACTGGAGTCACCCAACAAGCAGTAAACAGTAAGATTCGCATGAGGAACACGAACATGTTTATTGCAACGCCATGTTAGCTTCATTTCCCTCCCCGGGACCCCACCACAGTTGTCAGACGCATTTCTTACATCGGTCAACAGTACTGTTGCTTACCACTTCTAATGCTCACTTCAACCCCCCCCCCTTCCCCCTTCCTTCTTCTCTGTCTAAACTGCCTCTGTTCCAATCAGGGGTGGAAGTGCTGCTCCAATTGCTCCATCCTGCTCCAAAATGCAATATTGCTCCAAAAACTGCTTCAAACTGGCTATTTTGATGTTCGGCCATCAAATTTAGCAGAACATGGGAACAATGTCATTGCACCAGTGGCGAAGATATAACGCATCTTGCACTGGGCTTGACACAAATTAAATTTTTGTAAGGGAAGGAAGCATAGAACATACTAAATATAAACTACTCTGAGCCGTTAGGAAGAAAGCTTGTCCCGGCTGCAAAAGCTGCATGAGTTATTGTAATGGTTGTGCAGTGAAAACAAGTAGGTACTTCACCATCGAGCCTCTTTGTCAGTGGCAAGCTTGTCAGGCCTATGGCAGACAAAACCATACTTGAAGCGTTATGAGTTGGTTCGCCAAAGGTGTCAATTACTAGGAAGCTTCTCAAGATTGATGGAAAGGCATACAGGGTTTATTGCCAAAATAATAAAAATGAGCCCAAGCATTGCTCAAGCAAAGAATGATAAACTATTGGTAGGCGGTAGTGAACTAAAAAAGCTGTAGGATAGAAAGCCTACGCTTCAATTGCATCTATCTATAGCCCAAAGCTGCTCCAAAAAGCCCGAACCTGCATCTACTCCTGTAGACCTCCACCATATTTACAAACGGACAAGACAATTGAGGTTGTGCTGCAGTTGTCTGCGATCCCGCGGTAGGCAAAAAGCACAGGAGTGGCACTGGCGCTGAGCTTGTCAAGGCGTATTATTGTGGTCTGAAGGTGCCTTTTTGGCGGACGAAATATCCATGTGCTCAGAAATTTATGAGCCCGGGCATAGGATCAAAATGGGATCATGTAATACCCCATATCTGGGGGCTTTGAGGTGTATTCTAAATAAAATAAAATAGATATACACAAAATAGGGAGCAGAAATGTCATGGTCATTTATCTGAACTCCAAATTAGTATCGCTGCTAGAGTGCATCAAAGTGGTAGACTCGAATATGTCAAGTCAAAATAGGATAACGCATTAGGTGACATGCTTTAAAGAGCTGTTGTCGGGCTAGTTCGTGAATGTCTGCAGAAGCCATGACAAAATTGCACTAAAAAACACAACACAAAAGAAGGATACGTAGCACAGGATGAGTGCTACGTGTCCTTCTTTTGTGCCATGTTTCAATACTGCTCCAGGCTTTGAGCCGTCGCGCGGTCCTGGCAGAGGCCATGCTTGACTTTGAACAGCCGAGGAAAAGGAGGAGGAGCAGAAGAAGACAAAGAAGAAGACTGTAACTTATGCTCGTGTCATACACTGATCGGGCGTGATAGGGGATAATGTAGCAGGCAAAAGAAGCTTCCGCCGTTGCTATCGCAATTCGTCTAGGGTTAACCAGAGTACAACCACAACTAATTTTTTTAGGACAATTTCACCATGGCTTCTGCAGCATTAGGCGGTTCAGTTATGAAGCGCACCAGCAAGCGTTACGCTTGCTGCTAGTTTTTTCCAAGTTTTTGCTAAGGTTGGCCTGTGTTTATATACCTTTACATGGTTTGGCCATCTCTGTGGTCAGAGATGAGTGCGAAGTTGGAATGCATTGAACTTGCTTAAAAAGGAATTAGTTTGGAGACTTAGTATTTCAGAAAAAAAAAAAAAAACATCAATTAGCGAAGGTGTTTGACCTTAGAAACATGCTCCAAAACATAACTGAAAGGCTCCGAAACTCTTGTTTAGTTGCTCCAAAGCTGCTCCAAAATGGCTTTATTAGTGCTCCCAAAGCTACTCTAAAATGCTCGAGTCTACTTCCACCCCTGTCCAATGCAAACGCGGAGCATCTCCTTTTCGCCTACCCTGCCACAGACATCCATTATTACCCCAATTGTAAAGTCTTTGTTTGACCTCCAATAATGTCTTTTTCTCTCTGTTTACTTGGCCTCACGTTCAGCTTACCCTACGGGAGATGCTTGGGAAATGGGTTTTTAACCTAATTAAAAAAAAAAAAAAAGAACTTATGTTACCGCATTATTTGGTCAAAGCTTCCCCTTCAACATCATTCTCAGTCCTTGACAATTTCTACTCATAGCGTTGAGAACATTTCAATGCTTAAACAATATTTTTATATCTTTATTTAATTTATTTATTTCAGATACTATCAGTCAGGTCAGGGCCAAGATAGGAGTGATATAAGTGAATATGTCCAGTCCTTGACTCTTTTCTCTGCCAATTTTCACATTGTAAGATGCCATCTGCATTCATCCATGTTACAGAATGTTTCGTTAGTGCTCCCTGGTGCCAATAGCTAATTTCATTCTTTTTTTTTTTGCTTCTTCCGGCGTGAACATACATACTCAGTGTTCAGTCGGTAGGGGTGGAAGTGCTGCTCCATTTGCTCCACCCTGCTCCAAAACTGCTCTGGAATGGCTGCCTTTGATGTTTTGCCATCAAATTTAGTGGAACACAGTTCAAATTTTCAGAAGTCTAGAAAGGCATAGCGCATAATAAACGTTTGTTCGCAAGTGAATTTAAAGCGAGTGATAAGAGATTTGAGGGAATTGATTGGCAAAACGAAATGCTCTGTGCACGTGACATAGCACCTTTTCCCAGCGATTTGAATCACTGGTAGTGAGGAAAACTGAAAGCAGAGAGCAAAGCAGGCAGCGCAAACTATCACAAAGAACACGTAAGTTGTTTCAATGGTTCTGCTGTGGAAACAAGGAGGTACTCCACAATCAAGATTGTTATGCCTACGCCAGACAAACGCATACTTCAACTGCTATTGGAGCAATGCCACTTAGGTGCCAATCACTAAGAGCGTTCTCAAATGTGTTGGAAAGCCACACAGGGCTTACTGCCAGTGTGTTGAAATTAAGGAAGCCCCAGCGTAGCTCGGGCGATAATGTGAGTGGTCAGTGGCAGAAGGTCGTGAGGTAAATAATGTGAAAGGAAGAAAAGGCTACCCTTCAATGCCGTCAAAGCTTCCTAAATGCATTACTGATCAGTGCCCAGAAATTTATCAGCACAGACGCAGAATCAGAAAAGATGTGCACAAGGTAGTAGTATTAAGTGGTTTGTATTATAGAATAAAATAAAAATAATAAAGGAAGGAAAAAGATTTTTTTGCCTGCCCCGATATCTGCTTTCGAAGTGAGCTGAAGCACCTGAACTGGAGCGGCAGAAATAAAGGGATAGCAAGAAGACAGGTAGGAGAAAGAGAGCAGAAATATGCCGCTCATTGAAATGAACTTCAAACTAGTGGTGGTGCTTGAGTGCATCTGAGTGGTAGACTGCATCTTTGAATACCAAGTTAAAATAGTGAAAAGCTTTTAGTTAAAGTTGACCTTCAGCTATGAATTGTAGAAGCAAGCATTCTATTTTCTGCTCGTCTGTTCCAAATTGTTGCTCAGATCAGTTTTATTTTCAACATCTGTTCATGTTTTGGCCGTTCGTCTTGCTTTTATCGGATATGCATGCGTAGTCGGTAAAGCATTGAACGTTGAAAAAAAAGTAATGAAATTGGCTTGTTTTATGTCAGCTAGCTATATTGCTATCTTTAAAAGCATAGCATTGAAATGTGTGCCAAAACTTAATTTCAATGGTCCAAACTCAATCTATATTGCTTCAAAGGTGCTCCAAAGTGGCTGTATTATTGCTTCCTGAGCTTGCTTCTACCACTGAGTCAGACCGAAAACCTAGTTAGGTAAATAAACCTGTTTGCTATATTGAATTATTAGCTGTACAGTATGGAGCGAGCCTTGGCAGAGAGCCTTGCATTGGATGTGAAGGAGCGACAAATTGGGTAGAGTTGACCCTAGTGACACCAATGTATCGGAGATTGTGTTAAATGTGGAATCACTGCTATGCTTATAGTGCTGTTGATATGCCCACCCTATGTGGTTAGTGGGTATAATATCCAAGTGCATTCAAGCCGCTATGGTGTCATCCTCTCTTGAGACGATAAGAAGGGAACCCCTCCACGGCCTTGGAAACATACTCCACATCAGTTTAGTCCAGCATTTCTCGCATCGTGCCTCCTTCCGGGTTATGTATGTTGCAGGAAAAGCTGTTTGTATCAAGCTTTCCCGTGGGCTGCGACAAGGCTTCCCTAGTCGGCCTCTTTACCAAGTATGGCATGGTGGTGGAGTGCGACATCATCAAGGCCAGGAACTGTGCTTTTGTGCACATGAGCACCGTCGAGGAAGCACGTGCCGCCAAGGATGGCCTGGATGGTTTTATGTTCATGGGCCGGCATCTGGTGGTTAAGGTGAGGCACTATCGGATTAAAGGAGAATACATACCTAATATAGATACCTAAGGCACTCGTGCATACAAATCACCGCATCAGATTCGCCTACGACTGCTGAATATTATCATCATCATCAGCCTGACTATACCCACTGCACGGCGAAGGCCCCACCCATATTTCTCTAGCTGTGCTAGCTGCATCCACTTGACCCCTGCAAACTTCCTTACCTCATCCACCCACCTAACTTTCTGCCGCCCCCTGCTTTGCTTTCCTTCCCTTAGAATCCAGTTTGTTGCCCTAGGCGACCATCGGTTATCCTCTCTTCGCACTACGTATCCCGCCCATGCCCATTTCTTCTTCTTGATTTCCACCAGATGTCAGTAACTTGAGTTATTTCTCTGACCCAATCTGCACGCTTCCTATCCCTTAATGTTACCCCTACCATTTTTCGTTCCATAGCCCTCTGCGTTGTCCTCAGCTTAAGTAGAACTCTCTTGGTTAGCCTCCACGTTTCAGCCCCATAGGTGAGTACAGGTAAGATGCAACTCTTGTATACTTTCCTCTTGAGCGATACCGGAAAGCTGCTAATCATAATCTGCGAGTGCTTGCCAAATGCGCTTCATCCCAATCTTATTCTTCTTGTTATTTCCTTTTCATGGTCCGGATCTGTGGTTACTACTTGTTCTAAGTAGACATATTCGCCTACTACTTCCAGTGTTTCGCTACCTAACGTAAACTGCTGTTCCTTCCCGAGGCTATTGAACATTACCTTAGTCTTCTGCATATTGATTTTCAAGCCTACCTTTCTACTTTTCCTGTCTAGGTCATCAACCATTATTTGCACTTCATCCCCCGAGTTACTTAGCAAGGCAATGTCATCAGCAAATCGCAAATTACTGAGGTATTCTCCATCTACCCTTATTCCTAACTGCTCCCATTCCAAGTCTCTGAATACTTCCTCTAAGCAAGCTGTGAATAGTACTGGGGAGATCGTGCCTCCTTGCATAACACCTTTCTTTATGGGAATGTTGTTGCTTTCTTTATGCAGAACTATGTTTGCTGTGCAGCCACTATATATATTTTCCAGCACTTTCACGTACGGCTCGTCTACCCCCTGATTTCGCAATGCCTGCATCACCGCCGAGGTTTCTACTGAGTCAAATGCTTTTTCGTAATCAATGAATGCCATGTATAAGGGCTGGTTATATTCCGAGCATTTTTCTATCACCTGGTTGATGGTATGGATATGATTGATAGTAGCGTACCGTTTCTGAAAACCGGCTTGATCCTTTGCTTGATTGCAGTCTAAGGTTGTCCGGATTCTATTAACGATTACCTTAGTAAATACGTTATACTTAACAGACAGCTAACTGATTGGTTTGTAATTTTTAAGGTCCTTAGCATCCCCTTTCTTATGGATGAGGATAATGTTTGCATTCTTCGATGGTTCCGGTACTGTCGATGACACCAGGCACTGTGTATACAGGGTGGCCAGTTTTTCTACTACTATATCCCCCCCGTCCTTCAACAAATCTATAGTTATCTGATCCTCTCCAGCTGCTTTCCCCCCTTTTCATAGTTTCTAATGCTTTCTTGACCTCGTCCTTCGTCACTGGTGGAACGTCTGCCTGTTTTTCCCTACCGCCAATCTCAATACGGTCCTGACTACTTCAGCTACTGTAGAGATCTGTATAGAACTCCTTGGCTACTTTGACTATCTTGTCCATATTCATGACGTTGCCTGCCTTGTCCCTTAGCGCATACACCTGGTTTTTGCCTATGCCCAATCTCTTCTTTAAGGCTTCCCCCGTTCTTTACAGCATGCTCAACTTTCTCCATGTTATACTTGCTTATATCGGCCACCTTGCGCTTATTGATTAGCTGTGATAACTCTGCCAATTCTATCTGGTCTGTTCGATTGGAAGCTTTCATACACTGGCGTTTCTTAATCAAATCTTTCTTCTCCTTAGACAGCTTACCGGTATCCTAACTTTCCTACCGTCTACTTCTGCAACGCACTCAGTAATGATATCTTTAAAATTATTGTTCATTGCTTCTAGGGTAATGTCATCATCCTCGGTTAGAGCTGAATATCTATTCTGTAGCAAGATCCTGAACTCTTCTGCCCTCCCCCTCAACGCTAATTCGTTGATGGGTTTCTTTCTTACTAATCTGTTGCATTCCTTCAGATTTAGGCTAATTCTGGACCTCACCATCCTGTGGTCACTGCATCACATTTTCCTGATTACCTCTACATCTTGCTTGCCAAACAACTTTGCGGCAGGGGCTGAACACAGTGTGAAGTCAATTTCATTTTTAGTCTCCCTGTTAGGACTTTTCCATGTCCATTTCCGGTTCTTCCGTTTGCTGAAGAAGGTATTCATGATTCTTAACTTATTACGCTCTGCAAACTCAACTAGTTGCAACTGCTAAATATAATTATAAATAAAAAGACTAGCGCAAATAACATAGACACAGACATAGGATTAGACAGGATTAGCGCTCTTCCTGTCTAATCCTATGTCTGTGTCTACGTTATTGGCGCTAGTTTTTTTTATTTATAATGACACACCAATAGCCCAGCTTTCTGCTTTGACTGCATGAATATAATTATTATTGAATTCCTTTTCTCACCCGTTTCGGCTCCAACAGCTGTGTGATGGCTGTGACGTCAAAGTCTAGGTCACGTGACGAATGGAAAAAAAAAGCGGTATAACCTTTCCTCTGTCGTTTGAATTCACTGCAACGTAGCCAGTCTACTTAATGAACAGGAATCATAACATCTGAAGCATTGGTGATTATATTGCTGCTTTTTTGTGCCGCGCTTGACCTAAACTTCATTGTGGCATCACTGCCATTTCTTGGCTGCTGAAACCAAAGGCAAAACTGATGAGAAAAGAAAATTCAATTAGTCAAACCTCACTATAATGAACATGGATATAGCGAATTATCGGATAAAACGAACTAAAATAAATGTTTGGTTGGTCTATAGCTTATTCCAATGGGAATTCTCCCTGTATAATGAAAGAACATTTTGAATGGGTTTAGATTGGTTATAATGAAGCTGTTTTTTTTTCATTAAACGGTAAAAAATGCTTAAAGGAGCCGGAAAATAAATGTTTGGTTGGTCTATGGCTTATTCCAATGGGAATTCTCCCTGTATAATGAAAGAAAATTTTGAATGGGTTTAGATTGGTTATAATGAAGCTGTTTTTTTTGCATTATACGGTAAAAAATGCTTAAAGGAGTCGGGAAAAAGCCTCAAGAAACACAATTCTTTAACCAATCGAATTGTCCACCGCAGAAGTGTATTCAAATCGCCCGCACATTCGCGTGCCGTGTCATTTAGCAGTGGCAATAAAAGCTACCACCAACGGCTTATGGCCTCCGAGATCACACCCTCGCGCGCAGTGATCTTGGAGGTTATGAAGGGCCGTGGCTAGAAGTGAGTGGTGCCACCGAAGTGCGTTTAAATCACTCGCGCTCTCGCGTGCCGCGTCATCTACCGGTGGAGACAAAAACTAACACCAACAGCTCATGGTCTCCGAGATCACACCTCTGTGCACAGTGATCTCTGAAGTCATGAATGACCATGGCCGGACTCGAGGGTCGCCGCCGCCGCTGCTCGAGTCTGGCCATGTAACGGCTGACAGGCGTGTGACTGGCATGTCATCACCATTGCCTCGTCATGGCGTGAGCCCCTGCCGTGCCTGTGCCACTGCGGCTGAACTGTGCGTGCGCTACTCTCCTTGAGACCGTTGGCTCCATCGTGTAAATTGCGCGTGGAGGTAACATTCCTTCTTAGTATTCATTTTTGCTCTCCAACACGGAATGAAAGGCGAGATTTGATGTTTACACCAAGCTTTTAATTAAAAAATTGCGTGTTCTTGCACCTTTGCACTGTCCATATTAGTGCTCATTTTGTTTCGTTTTTTAACAATTTTATTTACAGGAATTTGGGTGCGCACTTTTATAACGAATATTGGGTATGACGAACAAATTTTCACGCTTTCGTATTACTTTATTATAACGAGGTTCGACTGTATATATTATTTAACGGTCGTAGGAAAAACCACGTGGTGATCCGCATACAAGAATGTCTTACACATCATAAGCAAGAAGAAAAATGCCGTCAAGATTTGGTGTCTATACTATTGCTTTAAGGCATGCTTTGTGCACGTGGCAAACAAAGCATCATCTTTGCAGGAATCCACTACACCGGTACGACGCATGCCAGGTATGGCTGCTCTTGGCAGGTGCTACTTGTGTGGTGAGAGAGGCCACACATACAAGTGGTGTCGACAGCCGTAAGTATGGAAACTAGTCGTAGAGGCCTTCCTCTGCCCAGTTAAGAGCCAGCACATTAGGTGTACTGTACTATTTCAATTTGAATAATGGCTTTTAGCAGGGTCTGGAAGTTTTTACTAGTGCAGAAAACGAGATATGCTCCAGCGATGTCCTTACCTTTCTTAAGCAATGGGCTACAGTGTTGTACAGCAGATAGGAATGCCAGCCAATCATGGACTGGTACATCTTTCAGTTTTGAACTACTTTTGCAGTCTTTGTCGTTTTAAGTTGTTCTAACAGGCTAACAAAAAAAAAAAAAGCCCCCTCAGTCAGTGCTGTTGTTGATTTGCTGGGCATACAAAGACATGCTAGTATATGTGCTATTACGTTTTCGACATGTTTTTTTTTTTTTTGCGAAACAGGCAAAATTGATCTGTGACGTTTCGTGAATGAACCGGTGCACATATTGTATCCTAATAAAAATGCTAGTGGATGATAGCAGCCATATTTGAAATCACTTTTGAACGCATGTACACAAGAGCAGATTATTCAAAAATCTAATGATGGCAGTCACTGTCTCGGGCGCCTGTTTGATTTCTAGTGTTTCTTTGTATAGCTATTAATTTGCTTGCCAATTTTTTTGCCTTTGGCTCGATTGAACAATTAACCACGACTTTGTAAAGCGCAGAAGTGTGTATGAGAGACCAGAGGCTGAAAAATCATGAAAAAAATGTATCTGGGAACAGTACTTTGAAAATCTGCTGCCCATCGTCTTCCTATGAAGTTCTTAATTTGTTGCATCATATTTCAACAACGTACAATTCCAATTTATACCTTCTCTTTGTTAGTTTTTCCCAATCTTTTCAAGGAACAATGCCAGTTTTTTTCAAGTTTACAAGGAGGATATCTTGATATGAGATAGGGCTGTAATCTTTTTGTAGCATGCTGCTAAATGATTAATTCATGCATGAGTCAAAGATTTCTCTATTTATGCTTAGAAATTGTTTTATGCATTTAATTAAAACCAGTACTTTGTGTAAAAAAAATTTGAAATTAACCTGCAAATTGCTTCTAACAGTGATCTGCTTCTACTTAATGTTATTTGTATATACAGTTAAAACTCGATTTAACAAAGTTGAGGGGAGCCGTGAATTATTTCGTTAAATTGAGAACTTCGTTAAATTGAATGAGGCATTTCTTGGGCACATAATTCAGTACATTCGATTACAGTAAAACCTCGTTAAAACGTACCCGCTTAAACAGTACTCTCGTTTTAACAAATTTATTTTCCGCCAAAGAAGTCGGTGATCTTTGCCTGCGTGCGCTTTGTGAGCAATATTTCCTTTTCTGGCGACACATGTCGCTGTCAAATTCCTTCAGCCATGTAGCGAAAATGGCACGCAACATCCACGCCTTTGAATTGGCAATGTACTTCACAGGAAGCTTTTTGGTGCCTTTAAAACAGCACGGCCTCGCACTCTTTCCGATGACAAAGGCACGGGAAAATCCGCACAAGAGCGAACACAGAGCACAACACACAAACACACACAAAAAAAAAACATGCGAACTGCAACAGCGCCATCTATGAAATGTGGCACGAAACTTTTTTACTGCTGGCGCCATCTCGTGAGCTCGAGTCAAAATTAAAACTCGTTTTGCGCCGCGCAGTTTGAAAAAAAGCAACGGGATGAAGATGCTCCGTGCTGTTACCGCTGACTCGCAATCAATAAATTTTGGGGTGCTGTCTACAAAATAGACCAAAAATTAACACTTTTTCACCTTTATTTCCCGAAAAAAGGTTCGTTAAATCGGGACAGATCACGGAATCGGTTTCATTATTTCGGGTTAGTGAAAGCATTGAACCCCATGGGCGTCTGAGGGGGAATTAGGATAACTTCGTTAAATCGAGATTTTCGTTAAATCGGGTTTCGTTCAATCGAGTTTTGACTGTAGTTATATTATAGCATTTTGAAATATTGTTGAAGGGATGTAAATTAGTATTATCTGAAGATACAAATTTGATATTACTATATCTTAAGATATTATTAAAAAGATATTACTCTAATTTCACCATGGTTTTTACCGTGGTAAAAGTGATTATTTGATGTACTGTCTACCTGATCCTGAAAGGAAGTGGTCAAAGTTACTAAGACACAAGTTTGATTCTGCTTTGCCATAGTAGCAAAAACAATTAATCTGCTAGCATAATTAACACATCTCTTACATCATCTGTGAAAAAGTGCATTCCCCCGCTCCCTCCCTTCCTCTTTGGCACACAATCTCATGATAGTGACAGTGAATGACGAGGCCCCATTTTTAATGCCATTTTTAACAACTACTGCTTTAAGTCCCTTCTGACAAATGTTGAGCTTATTGCAGTAAAATCTGCTTGGTATCATCCCGTTTAACTCTGGTTACCATGGGAAAGTTGACTGCATTTGATAGGTCACAAATTATTTTGCTGCAAAGTGTACAGCAGGTTAAAATGCAGAGATTTGGTCTAATAAAATGTATTTTCTAAAACATTGACTTCAATGCGGGTACTCTGTGAATACTGGGTAAAAATAGTCATATATACAAAAAAGGAAAAGAGACTGGAATAAAAAGCTTAGAATTACAAAACAACAACTCTTGATGGAAAAATTGCCTAAAAATTTCTGAAGCCTACAAAACATATCAAATGTTTCCTAAAACTTGCTACTAAAATTTGAAAGTTAAGCTCGAACACTTTTTGAGCTAGGAATCTTTCTCTTGTGCTATATGAAAAATGATTTCAGCTCTTGTGTTGACAAAATTGTTACAATCCGGAGAAAAAACTTCACTTGTGCAGTTTTTGGGCTTAAATAAGGCTTGAGATCTTTTAATCATAATTAGTTTTGACTAAGATAACAGAAATAAAAATATATAGCTGTCCTAACACTTGTACCGTATAACAAATGAAAGAGTTCTGCTGCTGCTGGATGTGCAACAAAAATTTGCTTCAGAGAGAGAACAAAGTCATGTGCAACCGGTTTTCTGCGAGTGCATGCCATTTCTGAGGTAACTTCAAAGGCACTGTGAAATTGCCGCCTGGCAGAAAAGAGAATGAACAGATTGGATATTCATAAGTAAAAACTAAATAAAAAAAATAAAATATTGTGTCCAAACAACAAACTAGATCGTGTATCAAGTTTGTAACAGTGCTGGTGGCACTAAATTGGAGCTTCAAATCCATCGATTACCGGCAATTGAAGCCTGGTGGCATGGTAAGGGCAAACTTAATACGTTTTTGTCCATAATGCTTCTTTTCATTCCTGGCCGATGGCCTGTCGATGCAGTACATTTCTGTACTGTTAATGCTATAGCAGTTTTATGTAGGTTTGTGTATACAATCGCAAAATTGCATGAAAAACCCGCATACTTTTCAATTTCTCTCTAAGATGCAGCAGAATTAGGCTTGCAGAGGGAGATGGTAGAAGCAGTAACTGTAATCCTAGTGACCGATATTTCTATACTAATGGGTCATGTAACAACCTCCCTCCCTTTCCATTTTTGTTGAGAATTTGCCTTTTAATTTTCATAGTGGGTTTCTCTGTTTTGCGCACCAATAATATCTTTTTGATGAGATCTCCTGCTGGGGTGATGCTTTAGGCGAAGTGCCAAATTGCTCGTTGCTGCATTGTAACGGGTGCAGCACTAGGCAATGAAAGTAATAATAGCCAAGCATAGCTGTACCCGATCATGGTTAACTATTTTGTTGAAGAATTGGACGTGATCGAGAGCAAACTTATTATGCTGAGCACCACAGAGGGTCAGTCAACTGGACACAATATCAGCAGATTGTTGATAGATACTCTCAGTTCTTTGAACATACCGTTGTTGTCGACAGAGATGCCACGCACTTTCGGCCCACGGACGGAATTCGTGCAGACCCTCTCTGGGGTCCCGCCTCGGACTCGACGGGGGGTGCTCTGCTCTGCGCTGCAAAGTAGCTCTCGAGTTACTCGGGCATTCCGACCCCGGACGTCTGGTGGGAGAGGGTGTGCGGAGAGGGACCGAGTGGACCGTGCCACCGCCGAAACGGACCCTTTTCGGGCAGTGTGTGTTCTGTACGCCGTGCGAGCGAGTGCTGTAGATGAAGGAACAATAAATCTGTTCCGTTGTTTTGTTTCGACGACTGTGTCGACTACACCGTTGTCTATTTGCATAGCTTTTGGCTCTGACAACGTCAACATGATGCTGGAAAAGAAAAATGGCGTAGCGGCAGCGACCAAATTCTAGACTAGTGGTGACAGCGCAAAGCGCACAACTGGAGCACATGCCGTGCAAGTTGAAGAGAAAGAAGGCAACAGAAACTACACCAGTGGCAGTGAAAAAGGCTACGGCCACTGATGTGATAGACCAGACTAGGCCACCATGCATAACATGTGAAGAGAGGCCGTTTGGTTTTTGAGCTCCGACCTCAACAAAGCGTGCCGTCTTTTTTTGAATAACAACATTCCTGCCTTTGAGGCATTGAACTGCTGGCTGTAGTCACAAGCTCCTCAAATACACGTGCTGCAATCATTACTTTTTGGGCTTTTTGAAGACCTCCTTTTAAGGTTTTTGCAGCCGTGCCTCCTAAAGGAACACAAGGGCCTACTTACATTTGACTACCAGGACAGAGATGGACAAAATGATGATCAAGACATTGTGGTTGTACTCCAAGCCAAACACATTGTTTAGACGCTCAAGCCAAGTGAGCAAGAACAATTTTATGAGGCTGTTCATAAATACATGGTCGCTGCCTGCGATTATATTCACCTCAAATTCCCTTTGACTGATAATGCAGTAATTCTAGAGATGCAGATCTGAATTCCATTGACACTGTGTCCTTACAGAATGTCCTTTTCTTTGTGGAGCAATTTCCGGCCTTACTGCTACTAAAGCAGCAGGAGTCGAAAGACCAAGCTTTGAATTTTCTCGAAATGGAAATTGTCAAAATCCAGGCGTTTGACATTCTTCAAGATGTGCTACGAGAGAAATGTGCTGACAAGCAGTGGAGTGCAGTCTCTCAGCTGAAGGGTGCAGATGGGTGAAATAAATTTAGCCGTACCTCGGCAGTATAATGTTCGAAATGATCTGTATACCACACAGCAATGCTGAATGTGAAAGGTAGTTCAGCATTTAGGGGTGCAACAGCAGCGCCAATTGCGCCATTTTGATACAGCTGCATATTTCTGCGCCATAAGTGCAAAATTTATTAAAGTTCTCCACACTGCTGCAAAATGCCCCGACATGCCGCAAAAGTTTGCCATACTCAGGCACAACTTTGTGCAGCCGTGATATGGCCATCGTTATGTTTCAGACATTTAAGTGTGCGTCACTGCCATTTTATTTTTATTTTGACATGCATCCACGTGCTTTTTCCGCTCCTAAATACGTTGAACTGTTGTGGTTTGAGGATTCTTCACTACACGGGTCGTAGTTTGTGCGGTGAAGCATCTCCGTAATGCAAAGGGGGCCAAGCAGATCTTTTTGCTGGGTTAGTTGGTTCATTGTGACTTGAGTGAAACAGCGCGAAAGAAGCCCGAAGGCGAAGCGAAGAAGGGACAGGAAAGAGTGAAGCGAAGAAGGGACAGGAAAGAGCGCTGGCTCTTTCCTGTCCCTTCTTCGCTTCGCCTTCAGGCTTCTTTCGCGCTGTTTCACTCAAGTCACAAAGGGGGCCGTTTGTAACGAGGCACCACTGCGAAAAGGGCCGTGGTGGTGAAACATAACCATGGTTTTATGGCTCACATTCTTTTCTCTTATGTGTAATACCATGCCTTACAGTATAAAGTGCTTTTTTAAAAGAATAAGTACGCGCCAGATTCCTAAAAAACATACTCCAAGCGCTTGTGGTAGGTGGCCCTTGCTATATTTCCTTTGGATCACATTCATACGGTCAATATTCACATCTCTTCATTTTTTTTTGTGTGCCGAAAGTAAGGTTTCTTCCCTGTTTAACAGCTCCAGAATTTGAATTTGCACTGCAAAATGCAGTTTTTTTTTCTTGTGAGCTTCTCCAAATATGGATCATTCCACTGCTCCAAAACTGATTTTGCTGCTCCAAAAACTGGTACAAATCCTGTTTCAGCTGTCGCGCCCCGGAGCATTGTAAAAAAAAAAAAAAATTGCACCCGGTTCCGATCATCCACATCCGACACAACCCTCGGTCACATCCTGTTGGCAAAATTTAGCAGGGGCGAACATTTTTATGCTTGGTAGTACTTAAAGGAATAGCTGAAAAGGGCAGCATTTGCTACATTGAATATATTCCCCAACAGTGAGCAGTGATGTTGCATATCAGTAGTTTGCAAACTTCCTCTCTCTCAACTCACCCCCCCCCTCCCCTTTCCTGGTCCAATCAGATCTCCCTAATGCCTTTTCTGTGAACCTGGCAGGTATGTATTTGTCAAACTTGGGTGCTTGGTTATGAAGTGCTCAAGCAAGCATTTAATATTCTGCTGCCCTGTTCGTTACAAATTGTTTCTCAGCTCAGCGGTAGTTTTTAAAACCTTCAAATACAGTTTGGCCATTCGCCTTGCCTTGCCAAAGATGTGTGCAGAGTCACCGAAGCATTGACGACTGAATAAGAAGGATTCACATTGTGGTTTTCCTGTATGCTGTGAATAGAAAGCCGCAATTATACGAGTTATTTCCTCCTATTAACATGCTCCAAAGTGTCCTGAACTATTCTGCAATGCTCAATCCTGCTTCCACCGCTAGTCAAGTAATCAAGAATTAGTCATCATTTCGTGGTGCGAAATAAAGTTTGTGCTACTTTTTCGACTTACAAAGCACTAAATGTTATTGATTATTGTGTCCTGACATTATCCTTTAACGTGATTCTATTTGTTCCAGAACTGAGAAAGTGTACTTGATCAGGGATCGAGGAGAGATAGTCGAGGGGTCAGTGCCCAAGTACTCCTACTGAAAAGTGGCACTCTTCATACCTCGGGTCAGCTTCTTCACTGCCCACTTGTTTGTTGTGTGAAACCATTTAAGCTTGTATTTGCTAACACAATAAAGTTCATTGTTAAAAGACAATCTCTGAAAAAATTGTGCATGCTATTCCTCAACAAGACAAAGTTTCACTTTAAGCAATCCTGAGAACCTCGAGGGTTCTACTTAAGTTGAGGACAGCGCATAGATCTATGGAACGAAAAATGGTAGGGGTAACGGAATGGGTCAGAGAAATAATTGGAGTTAATGACATTCTAGTGGAAATCAAGAAGTAATGGGCATGGGTAGGTCATGTAGTACGAAGAGAGGATAACTGATGGTCGCTTAGGGTAACAAACTGAATTCCAAGGGAAGGAAAGCATAGCAGTAGGTGGCAGAAAGTTGGGGGGGGGGGCAGATGAGGTTAAGTTCGCAGGGGGCAAGTGGATGCAGCCAGCACAGAACCGGGTTAATTGGAGGAATATGGGAAAGGCCTTCACTCTGCAGTGGGTATAGTCAGGCTGATGATAATTATGAGAACACATAGAAGCTGCTAGACTCTGTCGGTAGGATACCACTTTCTAATAGCGGAGGCCACTTTCGGCCAAAATGAGCCCTTTTAAAGCAAGAATCACTGGTTGATTTTGTGAGTGAAATGTGTGTGCCAGCAAAGATTTAGTGGCCCTGATCAGAGGGAGTATACTCGATCATTATTCACTTCATAAAGATGAGGTGGGCCTCTCTTTTAAAGTCTAGGTTTCACCAGCCCCATTGATCAAAACGGCCATTGGTGCGTTGTCATTTTCACGATACTAATTCTCAGCCGCTTGTTGGCAGTAGTACAAGGAGAGTGCGTACGTGTGCAAAGTGAGAATGTGTGGCGCATTTAAACATGCGTACCAGAGCATGTAGAGCCTCTGGTGTCCGGCAAGCGGGTGGCGCGTAGCTAGATGTCAACTCAAATCTCCTAGACTGACGCCTACATGTCAAATCTTCAACACCTTCTCTGCAGGCCATGGCGCTTCTGTGTGTTGTGGTGCCGCAATGCCGGTTCAATGTGTCGTGTCTTGAAGGAACGTGCGCATTCTTAGACATTGCAGCGTGTGAGAACTTGCATAAGCATGGGAATGGAAGCTGTGCTGCCACCGTAGGATGCAATGATTTGGGGTGGAAGTATTGCTCCATCCTGCTCTAAAGGTGCCTTAAACTGACTGGTCGGATGTTTCTAGTAGAACATTTTATTGTGCAATGGGCCATTAATGGCACTGTGTAAAAACAATGTGATCCGATGACATTCAGTTAAGCAACTAAGAGATGTGCAGGAGTTTAGTGGCATTGTAAGTTGCATGTCCACGCTATAGGGGGCGCCGCAATCATAACAATGGCAGCACACTGCAGTCAGAGGTATAGCTCGTCTCGCACTGGAAAAAGTGAATGAAATTTTAACCCTTTAACTGCAGTTTTTTAGGGACTGCTGCACACTTCCTGCCGGATTATTTTGCATATTAGCCAAGATTTTTTTTACATGTTCTGTAGAAATTTTAAGCTAGTATGCACTACAATTCTCTGCAGGACGTTTGTTAAATATTTTGTTTGGCAGGTTTCCACTTGTTGCTCATTTTCATAGGCGGCAGGGTCATTTCCTCACTGTCTTCGTTCGACAAGCTGTTTAGCTGAGCTGCTTCATTGTTGTCACTTTCATTTGAGTAAGAATTCATTGGCAGTTTCTGATTTTCCTTCTCAGTCAAACCGTGGATGCAAGTGGCACACTCTCACCACAGATGCAGTGCTGACTATGAGAAAGGGATGCGGTTTTGATCGTGATGATGTGGGTGGAGAAACATCTGTTTCAAATTTATCCTGCAAGATTTATACTTTTATTTGGCGTCTGTGGCTTCTCCACAGATGATGTGACATATCCGCATCATTATCGTTATAGTATGAGTAGCGTCGGGAGTGCCAGGGATTGAGTCATAATGCCAACATGAGTATGTATAGTCTGGAGTGGCAGGGATTATGCATGCAGGGTGTTTTGAGAGATCCCTGGAGTGGCAGTTAAAGGGCTAATAGACTAAAGATGCACGAAGCGTAATAGCTATCTGTTCACAAGCAAATTTAAAAAACAAAACAAGTGAATTTTCTTTTCTTCATGATACACCATACTTCCCAGAGCATGTTGCGCCAGCTTGGCCAAACTGTTTTGCTGTTCAATTGATTGGATGGAGTTCATTGCAAAAAAGTATTGTGTACATGTGACAGTACTTTCTCCCAGACTTTTGAATCGGGTGGCGAGGGAAGCAAGAGAAGTAGGCACTGCAAACTACCATGAGCCATTAGGAAACTTGCCTGGCTACAAACAACTAACTACATGGGAGGAGGAGGAGGAAGATGAGGAGGAAAGGCAGGGAGGTTAACCCGTAAAAGCAACTGGTTTGCTACTCTGCACTGGGGGAAGGAGGTGAGTGGATATAAAAGTTGTGAGAGAGGGACGGTTGAAGTTAGTACAGTCACACCACAGACATGCCACATTACATCACAACACAGTCATATCACTTAACATAACAGCAAGCTCATAGTCTTTCGATTAGGCCTGTGCTTTTCATAAAACGGAGCAGTGCCTGGAGGGCCTTCACCGCAGACGATTGCCGTGGCCAGGGACCAAAACCTTAATTTCAGTCAATGGGCGTCCATCTAGATGCTCCAGCGTACAGCACAGACACTCTTTCCTCACTGTATATGGGGCACTCAAAAAGAATGCGGCCTATAGACTTGTCGCGCCCACAGTTTGTACATGCAGGGCTGTTTGCCATGCCTATCATAAAAGAATACGAGTTTGTGAATGCTACACCAATCCACAGGCGGCACAGCAAAGTTTCTTCGAGCGGGGTAGGCCAGGTGGAAGGTGAAGCTTCAGGCCGGGGTCCAGGGATTTTAAGCGGCAGTTCGCAAACTGGCCAGAATTCCACAAGGAGAGTGTGTGTTCCTGCACAAGTGCGCGAAGCCTGCCTGCTGCGTCTACCCTGGAAAAGGGAATCAACACACAATCGCCGTCTTGGTGGGCTGTTCGTGCGACCTCGTCCGCCCGAAGATTGCCTGCTATGCCGCTGTGTCCTGGAAGCCATTGGAAGATGATGTCATGTCCTCCATTAATTGCACAGTGATGAATTTGTCGTATTTCCGCAATGAGTTGTTCATGGGCTCCACGGCGAAGAGCCGCTTTTAAGGCTTGCAGGGCTGCTTTTGAATCCATGAAGATAGACCACCGCTGAGGGCTCTGCTGACTGATATGCCTAATTGCAACACGAAGAGCGGTTAGCTCTGCAGGTGTTAAAGAAGTCTGGTGAATTGTCCTAACTTTTATTTCTATATTAATTGAGGGTATGACCATCAAGCATGAAGAACTCAAGGCATTCACTGAACCATCGGTGTAGACGTGCAAATGATTTGCATGGTGCTCATGGAAGTATTCAAGAGTGATTTGTTTTAGTTCTGTCGGTGATAGCTCGACCTTCTTTCTGATGCCGGGTATTGAAAGAAGCAGGTGTGGTTAATCCAGGCTTCATAGTGGAGAGGATGGTCTAGATGCGGGTGTAACAACTACATGGGGGTTTTTTAATGGCTCTGTGGCGAGAAGGAGGTACTACTTCATTATCGAGCCTCTCTAATAATAGGCATGTAAAGTGTGCAAACACATACTTGAGGCATTATGGTGTTGGTACCATGAAGCTGTAGATCGCTATCAATATTCTAAAGAGTTGGAAGGCCATAGAAGGTCTATCGTTAACGTGTTGAAATTCAAGAGCCCCAGTATTGCTCAAACAAAAAATTTGCTGACGATTATCTTACTTCCTAATGCGAAATTTGAGCGCAGCTTATTAGCTGTTTCGCCTTTTTAGTAGACTGAGGCAAAGATTTTGAGCAAGACATGTATGCACAATTAGACAACCTTTTTTTAATTTTTCACACATACTCCTTTAAGAAACGCTCCACTAACAGTTCTCGACTGCCATGAAGGAAGCTTTGTGGTCTTCCAAAGCCTTCCACTATGGCACCTCTTTTTTTTCTTCTCTTTTTTTCACTGCCAGCTCTTCCTTTATTTTACAGCTCGGTTAACGTGCCCGCACAGAATTGTGACAGATACTGCGTCTTTTCTTGATGTCAACCAATTTTAAATGCTGCTGATGCCTGCCATACTGAGTCTATTTCTATATGCTCTGTAGTGCGGCGTTCGAGGAAGCGCCAAATTAAAGGTGCCGCACGGATGCTTGGATCGAACGCCTGGCGGGGTCAGCTTTGTATTCCTGGTGACTTCATCACCATTCATGACAGGATGTGATGTCATTATTACTTCTGGTTATTAGGCATGACCGGATGTGACATCATGATGAGGTCACTGCCTATGGCGTCACCAAGATACAAGGCCGATGGCGACGCCAAGGACGACACGAAACGCAGGAACGGGCGCCAAAGAGCTGCGCTGTAAGAAATTGGGAGCCATTGGCGGAAGGCAGTGAAGTAGAAAGCTGGAGAAAAAAACAACTCTTCAGTGCCATCTGCTCTCCCTGAACGCATTACTGACCAGTGCCCAAGAACTTAAAGCACAGGCGTAGGATCAGAAAAGATATGCACAAGATAGAGAGCAGACACACGTGCTCCTCATTGATGTGAACTCCAGAATAGTGGCGGTGCTTGAATGTAATCAGGGGTGGGCTGTACGTTTCCAACTATCAAGTCACAAGCAAAAAAAACTCTTAGTCGCTTCAACATTTCAATCTGTCAAGTCAAAATACTCAAAAGCTCTCGGTCAAACTTCATGTTCAGCTATGAAGTTATTTTCTGCTAGTCCATTCCAAATTGTTCCTCAGGTCAGTTGTGTTCTGTACTTGTTTTGACTACCTTGTCTTGTTAGAGATGTGTGTGCAGTCAGCAAAGCATTGACTGTTGAATAAAAAGGAATCAAATTGAATTTTTCATATGTCAGAAACAGAGAATTGCAATTAATAAAAGCACTTGATGCTAGAAACATGCTGCAAACCATAATTAAAATGCTCCAAAACATTTTTATTGACCTAAAGCTACTTCAGAATGGTTTTCTTGTTTCTCCCTGGACTGCTCCAAAATGCTAGAGCCTGCTTTCCCCCTGGCAACATGAAGCAGTTCTCGTGGCTATTGCGGTTGTGTTCATGCTTTACATTATCACACCTAAGCATCTTAAAGGTCTCTACAAATTCTTTTTTCTTTTCCAGTAGGAACGTGGGCTTGAATAATTTTTGACTCCAATTTCTCTGTGACAGCTCTGACTTCCGCTCCCGCGCAAACCTTAGTAGATATAGAAAGACTCAGAGAATCAATTTTTATTCCGAACGCTAAGTGGATTAGATTACATCTGTGTCCCTTATAAAATAGTGGTGCATTAGGCAGGCATTACATAGTGAACTAAGAAACACACAAGACAAAGTGGACGCTTGCATTTGTTTTATTCTACAAATAGCTAGCCTTTGTTAAATGCATTATAATGTAACGTAAAAATAACAGCATCATGAAGCAACACAAAATGGTGTTCAGTCCCTTCAGGCACTCGTAACTGTGTGGCCTTAAAATCGTCGTGTTTGTGTTATCATTGTGGTCAATGAGGATGTCTAGCAAACAACAATACTGGGAATTCTCGGGGAAATTTTATGCGCCACGAAAAATCTGTGAAATGTCAGGGAAACCAACAAAAATTTCGCCAAGTCAAAGAATATGACGACACGATATAATCTGCAGTGCATTTTTATTTTAAGCTGCGATCAGCAAGTATGTTATTCGTGCAGATTTTTTTTTTTTTTTGCTGGTAGCGCTTGGCTGCGCCACAAGGCAAGGCACGATATATTACTTTGACGCTAACATATGGCTGACCTGCCACAATAGAAGAACAAATATGCATGTGAAGTGGGCACTCAATAAACTATGCGGGAGCGCTGTGTGAGAGTAGTATGCAACAAGAAGCATGAATAAACGCGCTGGCTGCAGCCAGTACAAATTATTGCAGTCAAGTGCGTGTGCAGCCATGCTGGATTGAATTGGCTCGGCTTTTAGCAGGGTGGGTGGCTCGCATGCTCTGAGGCTGGCATCAGTGCATTTTTATTATTGAACTTTTGACGTTCTAAGTGGCCGTTGACACTAATATAATATTAATCATATTCTGCAATAATCATTGCAGAATATGATTAATAAATAGCTTTTTGTTGTGAATTATTTGTTTGTGCTCATTATCATCAGCTACATTTTTGAGCCTCTTCACTCGTCAAGGAATCTGAACTAAATAATCAGGGAAAATCTGGAAAAGTCGGAGATTTTTAATATAGTTTTTTTGGTAGACATCCTGATGCTATGGAAGGTGGTGTTCTTCGTTCTGTGCCCAGGCTTCATCCGTGTAAATGTGGCACTCTTTTCTGAATCCGTGACAGAGCCACTATAAGGAAATCGTTTACTGCAATATGATCTTTAGCACTGGCTTGCTAATGCAATCTGAGGACACTTGGCAGGAGCCGTTGTATAAGCCAGCGGGAGCAAAGCCACCTTTGATGGTGAAAACTTACTTAAGCTGCAGACAACTCGGGCATTCGCCATTATTTCCTCTTAAATCTGTGAGAGAAGATCCTGATTGTTTCAAATGGGTTTCACAAACACAGCGCATTCATTTCATGGCCATGCTGAATTACTTCAGATAATCTCTCAAAAGACATTTCGTTTTGGATTGGCTGTATGTGTTCCAGGCAGCTGTAGCCTCTGCATTTGTTTTTAATGCGACTGAATTACAGGCTCTGTTCTGCAGAGATCACAAGACCACAATGTCGAGCTGTTGACTAGGGCAGCTCTTTTGTGATGGGAATCGATACCGAGTACCCTTGAATACCGAGTACCCACGCAGGCATTCTCACATGGCTTGGCTAAAGTGGGGCTTTATAGCTATGTTGGTTTTTCAGATAAAAGGAGACAGTAAAAGAGAATTTGACCAAGTTGCATCTCCTTCAAAGAAGAGCTGTGAGATGCATTGCTGACGTGTCTTATTGTTTCCCAACGTGTGAACTCTTTTTAAAATACGAAATTATACGAGTCTTTGCTTAATACAATTGCAGACTTTTAACGAGCTTCAGAAGTACTTCATGAAGAAAATTATATTAGTATTTGGCAGAACTTGCAAAAAACACCCATATTCCATAAACCAGAAATAAAGAAATGCAGTTCCGACACCTAGAGCATATTACTCCCAGCAATCCGTTTCTTATACTCTGTCAGTGCTATTAAATAAGTTCAACCAAGAAATGCTAATTGAACCTTTCCAGTATTTAAATATTGTTAGGAAATTTGTTCTCAACAGATTTATCTGATGACACTGCATGTGTTTTTTGGACTGGTACTTTTGTTCCTTTTTTCATAGTATGTTGTTAACTTCTTTTCTGTTGTAATGAATAGTGGAATATTTACTGCTTCAAATGTTTGCTTGGAAGAAAAGATGCTGCTGGTCTGGTGCACTGCCAAGTTCAAAACGGGCACATGACTTTTGCCAAGGTTTCAAGCTTTTAGTCGAGTCTCTTTCTCTTAATTTAGAGAAAATAAAAGGCTGATCGATTGATTAAAAACTGTGTGTAACTTACAACTGCACACTAATGGATATATGCGAGATAACAGCGGCACAAATTGAAGGATCAGAGATTAGGTGAGTAGTGAAGTGGATATGTGTGATAGAGGATCTGCAAAAGGTGGTACAGACAGGAGACAACAATAAAAAAGGGTTCTCTTCTCCCTCCGATATACCCTGTACTGTGCACTCCGTAAACTTGACCTCAAACCCCCACTTAAATTTCTGCTGCTCCCTGTTATGCTTGTCTTCTCTCACCCTCATCATTATTATTTTTTTCTCCATTTTAAATCCTTAATGCACTCGCTGGCAAATTAGTGAGCGTCAATTTGCCATCATTTGTAAAGCTCTTTCTACACAACTCTGCATATACATTTATTGTTCATTACTTGCACATAATATCAACAGTAGCACCTAACCGTATTAATGTTACTGCTCTTTTTTTTGCATCTTTCATCATTCTTGAAAAGATGTGTGTGTGTGTGTGTGGGATGGGGAGGGGGGGGGGGGGGTGCAGTAGAGAAGAGTAAGTTGCTCAAACTATAAAAGGATTGAAAGAAGCTCTACCTGCCTCCAATCAATACTTTTACACGGGAAAGAAAACTTTGAGAACCGCATGCTTTTATGGAAGTTGAGGCCAATAGGTAGGTACTACATTCCACGCACAAAAACACGTTGTGTTGGACATAAAAGCATAAGCTTAATGCAAACGTCCAGAGAAAATGCATCTACTGTCACTTGTACGCAACAGTTGCAAGGCTCTCATGTTTGTGGCTGATGCACCTAATTTTGACCGCAGCTATGGTGCAGATGGTGAATGCTATTAAGTTGTTTAGCTGCTGGTAACCCTTGTTGTAAGAAGCATGTTAGCCCTGCTTTCTTTTTTGCTCAATATCAAAATGTTTAGCATGGGTACACTAGGTGCGGTTGAACAGATAAACTGGGCTCATTACATAGCAGACTAATCCAGCTGAGCATCAAAATCGAGCACAGCCTACCAATTGGCTGTAGTGGTGCCCAAATGCTAGTTTATTTAGAATGGCCAATCAGTAGAACTGTGAATCAATCTGGACTACCCAGTTGGAACCAGCTGAAAATTCGGCTGTTCGAATTGGAAGTGTGTTTAGCAAATGTGGTTTCAATTGCCCTTTTTCTTTGTTTTGACTGGGCATAAGTGAATGCCAGCAAGATAGAGCTGCTATGCACTTTTCTCTCAAAGGATAATGGTAAACTACCAGTCATAATATGAGAGTACTTGCTCACCCCATTACTCACCCCATTCACATGTACCCCCGTCTACCTCATAGTTTCTTCCTTTTCCCGGTTTCTCCTGACGAGGTGCGCACTGTCATTATGAATCAGAAAGATGCAAGCCCAGGCCTTGACAACTTCCATTCTTTCCATATCAAGCTAATATCTTCTCTGATTTGCAATGTGTTCTCTTACATCGTCAACTTAATCTTCAAGACCGGTATCTTCCCTAGCGCACTAAAAAAAGCCAAACTAATACCTGTCTTCAAAAAAGGTGACAGGCGCCTAACAAGTAACTATCGTCCCATTGCTATTCTTTCCTTTTTTAGCAAAGTAATTGAAAAGCTGTTTGTCGTCCGTCTGACAAAATACCTCACAAAATTTAACATCATATCTTCTAATCAGTTCGGCTTCAGGTCTGGTTTTTCAACTGAATTAGCCTTAATTTCTTTAACAGATATGATTAAAGATATTATTGATCGTGGTCAATTAGCTGGCGCATTATACATCGATCTTTCGAAGGCATTTGACTGAATTAATCACAACATACTTTTAGATAAATGCCCTTGGAGTATCTGGTCCTGCACTTACATTTATCCGCAGCTACCTACTAAACCGAATCCAAGCAGTTTGCATATCTGATACTTACTCTACACCTAAGACTAATGTTGGTGTTCCTCAGGGTTCCATCCTTGGACCACTTCTTTTTGTTTTATTTATTAATGATCTTCCCTCGTGCCTTAAATCTTCTGAATGTATATTATACGCTGATGATACTACCTTACTAGCATCTGAATCGTGCATAGATTCTTTAACACGCAAATTGAATACCGATGCAGCAAACATAGCAACCTGGTGTCGAAATAACATGCTTACAAAGGAAATAAAATGCATCCAAATCTAGCTTTGTCATCTTCTCGTCTCCTCTCAAGGCTATTCCTGCATCTTTACATATTTCCCTTAACTCTCACATACTCTTTGCCACTGATCATGCGATGTTCCTTGGCATAGATCTTGATTGTCACTTAAAATTTAACAGACATATATCCTCCCTTTTAAAAAAATTAGCATACGGCATAAGGGTGCTCATCAAGGTGCGAAATTACTTCAGTTTACACACGCGCATTTCTCTCTACTATGCTTTCATCCATAGCCATATGAACTATTGTATTTCATCTTGGGGAAACACATACAGAACACACATAGCTCCGCTACAACACATACAAAATCAAGCCATACGCATCATTACTTCTAACAGCCATTTGTGCAGTGCTGCGCCCTTGCTGCAAGCTCATAACATCCTTGAAGTCTCATCCATGTTTCATTATTCTATTGGCATCCTCGTATTTAAGTTCATGAATGGATCACTTCCCATCTCAATAATTAATAGTACCCAGTTCCCGAGACATAGCTTCACTCGGTTTTCATGGCAAAATAATATTTTACTGCCAAAACCCAGAACTAATTACGGCAAATCCACAGTTAATTTCTCTGGCTCATTTCTGTGGAATTCATTACCATTCAGAATTAAGCAATCTTCTAATATTCATGCCTTCAAGTGTAGTTTTCGTACTTTTCTGCTATCGGGCTAAAAAAAAATAAAAAAAAATTTTTCATTGATAAAAATACTTATCCCACATACAATTGTTTTCCTCCGTTTTGAATTTATATAACATGTTCCCAATTTATGTTCTGTTTATATTACGCTATCGTGTATTTCTGCGTGTTCCACATTTATATTATATAACAGTTACAGTTTTCATCCGCTGTTGTTTGCACTTATTTATTTTTGTTTTGTATACTTGTAACAGGAGGTCCCCTGTGCAGCCATTGGCTTTGGGACCTCCTCCTGTGCTTACCAATATTTGTATTCATTTGTTGCATTGAATCAATAAATTCTGATTCTGAAAAAAAAAATAAAAAATGTTGTCCACCCTATTCTCGTGGTCTGGATCTGCGGCTCCTACCTGTCCCAAGTAGGCATGTTGCTTTGTCACTTTTGGCGCCTAGTTGCTGAAGGTAAGCTGTCACTCCCTTCCGTGATTGTGGAGAATTTTTATGCTTAGTAATGTTTTAGACCTAACCTTCCGTTTTGCCGGTCAAGGTCATTGAACATGCTTTGTGAATCATTCAGAGTTACTTGGTAAAGCAGTGTCATCAGTGAATCGCAGGTTACTAAGGCATTCTCCATTAACTCTTACCCCAAAATGTTCCCAATCCAGGTCTGCGTGATTTAAATGACAACTCGAATATAATTTAAGTGTCAACCAATTTAGTCAGAGTCAGAAACAAACTATTTTTTGAGTGGTGTGGAGGGGGAGGGGGGGACTGATTTTAGACTGCTCAGAGGTGTATTTGCTATTGCATATTAAACCTATATATTTAAATGGGCAGGTTTAAATATAGATGTGCATATGAGTGACTGGTTGAATTAAAAAGCATTTGCACATTCTTTTAATCATGCTCATGAATGATAATGGTTTCTATTGAGAAATGATAGGATCAGCTCAAATATAATCTTTTACGTGATATCGCTAAACACCAGCCAGCTTAGCACTGTGCTTTAAATTATGAACGTCATGGAACTGAGAATTTTTTAGGAAATCTGAGAGCAAGTAGGCTGGGGTGTGGGTTCAGATTTCCTACTTGCTAAGCGATAGCGTATTGGGGTTGTTCATCCGAAAAGCCACTGCATGCAGTAACTCTGAATTAAGAACCACGACTTTGAAACGTGTCAGGAAACATTCACAATTGAATAGACCCACCATTGGGTTTTGAATCCAGGCTCTCTGCATGACAAGCAGGCACAATACACATAAGCCACGAGTTGTTCGTACCAAGAGCACTTGAGGGGCACCTAGCTTGGTGTGTATGCCTTACTGACGTGTGTTTTGCACTGTGTGCTCATGCCACAGTAATAGTAATTTATAAATTTAAATAATTTAAACAAGGAAATTTTAAAAATCACAAAATGATAAAGTGGTTTAAAGGTACTATCACGTCTAGTTTTAAAGCCAGGGTTCACCCAATAAAATTTAGACATATTTAGAGATGAACATTTCATGGCTGGCAGGAGGGGGAGCGACAGTTTAAACCGAATAATGACAACACAGCGGATGTGTTGAAAGAGAAAGAGAAAAAAGCAACAACAATAGGACAGACGGCCGCGCAGCGCTTTTCTTTTTGAATACAGTAAAATCTCTCTAATATGTCAGTCGGGAAAAATATTCTAATTATTCAAAAGTTTGAATTATTTGATAGCCGTAAATAAGCGCCGAAAACTATTTGCATCACAGCAATATTATTTAATGAACATCTGGAATATGGTCGTGTGTACGTTTGAGATGAGAACTGTGTGACAGCAACTATTTTTCACGGATTCATCAAGTGGCTCATTTTGCGCACATTGTCCAGAATGCTGAAGAACATCTCCAAAATCACAAGTACCACCGCAGCCCTTTTCACAGTGCGATGCCGTAGCAGCGCTGCGTCGTTACGAACGGCCTTTTTGCGTTATGGGGGTGCTTCACTGCACAAACTGTGGCCTGCACGGTGAAGCATCCTCAAACCTCGAAGTGCTCGAAGTGCGGCGGAAGCGCAGGACGCAAAAGAGAAAAATAAGAGTGGGTGTTAAAACGGCATGACGCCATCCTGAAATGAAACTAAAGAGAAAACCCGTGATGCGCACTGCAACATCTGAAATAGCGTGACCAACGTCATCACGTTCACAGAAAGTTGGCACCAAGTATAGCGAACTTGTAGCCCGAGAGGTGGGCGGTGGTGGGCGGTCGGCCTGAGAGGTGGGTGGCAAAACCACTGCCATGCACTGTGGGGAGGACCCTGTTAAAGGCGAACTTTAAGCGACCTAATTTTTTGCGTTCTTGCCTATAAATCTGCACTTTGTTTACCCATATTCCGAGATATTTCCATTCTGCCAGCTTTGGTACCTGCTTGCCTCACATTGTATTCCATTGTGTTTTGTCAGTGGAGTCCTTAAATACCTTGGAACCTGGTTTATAGCAGAGGTAGAGGGTAGATAGATACCAGAGAAGATGACCCCCCTCTCCCCCCCCCCCCCACATACACACACACACACACTCAATTATCGAATTTAGTGCTGACTGGCACTAAAAGTAACGTTTACAATGTCACTTTATCAACAACATTGTTCAACCACTGTTGCAAAGTGTGTTCCAGGAAAGAAAAACATACTCGTGGAAAAGAAACAATGGGCTGAGTGGGCATCAACCTGTTACCATTTCCGTTGCAAGCCGGGCACAGTTTCTTACGCCACCTTTTTTCATTGTCAATCCTGGTAAGTACAGGGGAATCCCAACCAAATAGGGTCATATAACATAAAAGATTAATATTATTTTTACAAGTACACTAATTAATCAGTTCAAGGAGTTCATTAAAGCCAGTCTTGTTCCTGAACACATTGGGCAGCTTGCGTACATTCTCAACATAATAAGTGCGCACAATTCGTGGCCACTATGCAGAAAAAAATGTATAAATTTGACTTGCAGTTAATACTGAGAAACCAAATGCCTTTGGTGCAAACTGGGGGTCCACCTCTACTCCAAGGAGCATTTGTTCAGTGCAATAGTTTACAGACCTTGTATGGCAGCCTTATACTTTGGAGTGGATAGCAACCACACATTACATTACAGCATAACTTTGTTGAAATGAACACCACTAATTAGTACTACTACTTTGCACAACTAATTATGGCGTCTCACTGAGCAACAACACAATGTCCATATGGGACTGCTACTGCATCAGCTCTAAAAGAATACATAAGCGTCTGCCAAGTTTTTAATCACCAATATCTCTGGTGTTGCACACGTCGTGCTGAAAGTTTCTATCAGTATTCTTGCTTTCTTTACCCTTTCTGAGGACCATTTCTAGGGCATTTGAAAATGTTACTTCGTAGCATTTTATCAAAATAATTGTTACACGAGTGATATTTCAATGTAGGTTCAGTAATTTGTGCACCGTAGGGTTAAAAAGATTTCAACATGCAGGCAGCATGCCAGCTATGTACAACATGATTAATTTTGCAGAACACTGAAGTGATGCTTGACCACCTTTATCCTGTTATCGTATCACCAGATAGCTGTTGTGAGAAAATGTACCACACGGCACTCGTATGGTAGATTTTTCACTTTTAGCAGAACAATTTAACTGACCATACACACCATTTTCACATCTGGCATTGGCTCTCAAACTAATACCTGTAGTCAAGCTTATTTTGTTTGCTGCTGTTATGTGTCTGAAACATTATGTTGTGCTGCAAATTAAAAGTAGTTTGTAACTATTATTTAAAGTATGTTTACATGATGAATAAAATGTTTAAAATAGCCAGCAACATTACAAAAATGATACGCAAGGCAGAACAACTATAGTAAATTACCAGTAAAGCTCAGCTGAGTTGGCGTTGAAGGTACAGATTATTATATGATGTGTACACTTTTTAATGCACCCTCATGAGCTAGAGCCAAAGCTGTGCTCGGTACATGACAGATCCAAAGCTATTTCCCACCTGCCTCAATGCTATCTACGTCTAACACAAAACGTCACAGATCCCCGCAGGTTGCAGCCAGCAAATCTGCTAATGCAAGAATTATCAAATGAAAAACTTCGCAGTCTAATTCCAGATATTTCAAAAAGTGGTACTGCACAACTAATAGTAACTCTTTATCTCAAGAAGAGGTCTTGCACATCACATACCTGATAAGGCTCCTACACCGCAATGCAGAGTTATTTTTTACATCTGTCAAGGCATGCTCAGTATCACCTCTCACAACCTTGTAGACAATAAAGCCACGTTTATTGTACTATGCCACCTTGCCTCTGAAGACAAAAACCCCGCTTATGTTGTATGACAAACCTTCAACTGGAAAATAAAAAGCTTCTTCTGTCCTGAGTGTTTAAAGCTAGGCACTTTCAAGAAAGTAAAGACAACTGCTGTTGTGACGTGTTCACGAGCGACTAGCTGACTGATTGAACTTTATTGATATCTAGTACGCAGAACAAACACGGTCATTGCTGACATGGCCATTTGCAGCATAGCCTGTAATCCTCCTCTAAAACACTCCCCTTTTAAGATGTCTAATTTGCAGACTGTTTTCATAATTTCACCCCTCCCTTGACTTAATGCATCAACTTCTCTTTTGTTATACCTCTGTGTATCTTACCTATTCACCAGGCTTCTCCTGCAAACCCAGTACCTCTACAATATCTGCTAGTGTTCCTTCTGGAAGGGCAGGCCAAAGTGTTGGGCACCACTAAACTATAGGATCTATGGTCTCTACTTCAGTTCCACAGGCAGCACATAGTACTACATCCATTTCTTCAAATTTCACCCTGTACATTTTTATTCTCAGACCTCCCTCCTAGTTTCGAATAGCAGCGAGCTGCCCCATAAATTATCAAATAAATTATCCTTTTTTATGCTCTTTTTATGCTTTACACATCCCTAGGGCCGAGTTTCCTTGCATTTGCTAGTCTGGGGTAGTGTAGAGTTACATCTTGTCGATAGTGTATGGCTTCAACAGCTGCATTAGTGGGGCTTACTTCCAGCAAGTGCTGATTAACTCTTGACCAAGTGAGTACATCATTGGTTAAGGAAATCAAAAGAGGTAGCTGCACAAACTGGGGCACAGAAGTTCCGTGGGCACAGTTTTTCTAGAAATCGAGGAAAAAAATCAGATTTTACCTGAGTTTTGCATACTCAAATGTGTTTCTGGAAAACCAGGTAAAAATTTTCAGGAACGTGTTCGGGAGTGCGAAAATAGGGTAAAGTCAGGTTTTACCTCAAAACTAACTACCCGGAATATACTCAACCCTCCCTCCAAACTGATGCAAACTTTCCCCGAAAAACGGGTTCATTATGGGGGTACGAAGGTTACCAGATTTTTTCATGACAGTCGAAATCTCACACACATCCATCTGCAGTATTTGGTCACTTCATCAATCATCAATGAAAGCACAATTTCAGCTGCGATTATGAGTCAATATTGAGCATTGCTCGCTTCAGAATGCGTTTGCTGTGCTCGCGCATTATGATTTTGTAGGGGATTGGGCTCAATACAGAGTTGTACATAACTGATTACTTGGAATCGGTCAGCTAGAATTAATTACATTTTAGTGCAATTTTATAATCAGTTGATTGTTTTCTTAATACAGAAATGTTTTGGGTAAATCAATTAATTTCTTCTGTAACAGATTACTGGTAACAAATTACTTCACTGTAGAAACAGGCTACAGTGACAAAGCATCTGTGGAAATACGATTCTGTTAAATTGTTCTGCTGCACAACGGTGCACACACCTGCTTAGGGGAGCTCTACCACCTTTTGACTGAATAGGTGCACTGGCCCTGCTATAGATTTCTTTGATTTGGCTTGCACTGGTTGCACTAGTTCTGAAAAGTGCTGCAACTGCACCAACTGCACTCGGAAGGTTATAACTATGGAAACTGTGACTTTAACTGCTCCAAGTTCGCCAACACAAGCACGGCTGCATGATCGTTATACCAGTCTGCAAAGATGACACTCACATGCCTGGATACGAGAGAATTAATGTTGCAAGCAGTGACCACGAGTATTTGTTTAAATCAGACTGCCTAACAAAGCGCTTGACATGTTCAACAATAATAAAACCAGGGTTCCGGTCTTCATTCTAAAAATGCTACTGCTGAAAAGATGCACGTGCCTTATTGCACGGTGCATACATTAGGGAAATTTGTTTTACTTACACCAGCTACACCAGTGTAGGAAATTTCCTATACCTGCAATGGATTTTTGCTGCACTGGTGTAGCTGATGTAGGTTAAACAAATCGCCCTACTAAGGTGCCATATCATGGCTGTGTACTACAACATTGGTGGCCACGACAGCATATTATATCGCTATATAGTAAAGTGAAACTGAAGTCCCAGTTCATCTTTCATAGACAACTGCACATTTCCCCCTCTTTATAGTAAAGACATTTTTGGTAAAAATCGGTTATAGTAAAGTGCGCCTGGCCACGGCGACGACTCCCACGATATGACATCGCCGCCCGTGCACTACTTAGAATCGCGAGAAAAATATTTGTTGTATTTGAAAACAGAAAAATAACATTGTGTTCTTTTGAGTGGCTTTACCACCAGACTTAGCAGCATTCAGGAGAAGCCTACTTTACGGAGGCCTTGGAGCCGTGAGGGACGGTACGCAGCGCGTAGGGGAAAAAAAAGTAAAGCTGTCTACGAACATGGAAAGTAGGCGGCGCGGTCCGTTCAGAAAGTAAGGGAGAGTAAAAGTGAAGCAAGAAATAGGGAAGGGGAAGAAACTGGAGAACATTCACAGCTCTGTGCAGCACGAAGCATGAGGCAGCGGAGGCAAGAAGTGGAGGTGCAGCGTGTGCTGACTTGCAGCACTTGACTACCATGCGCATTTATCATTTATTGCCTTTTAAAAGGCAGAAACAGCAAAAAGTAACACCGTGTTCATGTAAGGTTTTGGTTTTGACATGAAATCAAACTTGGTCGTATCTGTAAAATAACTGAAAAAATTTACATGAAGAGATGGTAAGAAAGAGATGGAAGATATTTCAGAGTGTTTTTTTCATTAAGCAACAAGACATGTTCAATAACTAGGCATTTAATTACCAGACAGCATCTTCAGGACCATGTCATCACCAACAACTGATACAGTAAAGACCTTGATATAGTAAACATTTTTGCTGGTCAAAGTGACTTTACTATAAAGGGATTCTACTACGTAACACTTGCGGATCCGTTAGCAATGGGCCATTCAGGTTCTGGAGACGGACTTTAGAATGATCAGTGCAGTGTCCTTTGCTCTCGGCTGAATGGCACGTACCCCATGCTGCAATTGTTTCTGCACCTCCTCGGGAGCGAGTGCACGATGGGCAAAAACGTGCGCAGAATCAACCCTGCACCTTGACAAGATGAGAAGTGCAGACGACATGCGTGGCACTGACAAAACGAGGATGGCGGCGCTGCACTCCTTGAACTGGTGCAGCTGGTGCAGCCAAATTGAATGAACCTTATGGTTCCACACTAGAAGCCATGCCTGAAGTTTCAAGAAAGCACCTACAGAGAAGTTTTTCAGCTTTTCAACGGCCTTACCTGCAGCGCCTGTTGAAATTTCCAATAACAAAGCACCGCACTTCATGGGCGAACTACCAGAAGCATCCCTGATTTTCAGAAAATTCTTTTTCTTTTTTAAAATTTGCTTGGGAATCTAAGCACCCCGTTTTTTTCAAGGAAGAGCGCTTATCCAAGACCAGCAAGCATGCCTGCTAACTCTGCTGTCGAGCCAGAGCTGTTAGACCCCTGAGGTGGCGCGGCGTGATTAAAGTGACTTTAGGCGTCACCTCGAGCTTCATGTGTTTCTGTGGTCTGATACTAGATGAGAGATGGTGGCACAGAATGCCAAGTGCACTTTTTGTGCAGGCACGTGTTGCTCGGTTTGGTGTCAGTTGCTTGAGAGCCGTAATAACGGTAAAAACGAATTTATAGAGGGCCGCCTGCAGCCTGAATGTTAGATGAACTGTAATGGTGTTCGCCTAAGATGTCTGGCAAATAAATTGGTATTTCTCACACTTGTCTCGTCGAGACATCGTGGCAAAAAAAAGGTGGGGGTTCCTTTCAGATTTTTCAAGTCTAAGTGCACCCCCCTCCCCTTCCCCCCAACTTTGGGCATCGTGACCATGAAAAAAAGGGGAGTACTTGGAGTTGAGTAAATATAGCAGAAACTGTCATCGGAACACTGTATCACTATGAGCGGAAAGCAAGTTATTTGTGCGGCATCACACTGTACTACACTCGCGACAGCACTAGTGTTCTACACTCTAGTGCTTACGCGTAGAGAGTGTTCAAAGTAGTGGCTGATCGTCTTCACGACTAAAGGTTGCAAAATCAGCAATGACAACTTTGTAAAATAATCCCTGTTGAAAACTAACGTGTAAGAAAATTTCAAATAAACCGCATTAGTTTACTGCAGTTCATGCGAGTTTGGTATGGCAATATAGTTCGAATAAAGGTAAATATTGTTACGAGTGGAAATCACGCACCGATGGGTAACACTACTCTGAAATCGATGGGCACCGCTTAGCCGCACAACACAACACTGAGCGTCGTCTTTGTCCACACACCCAGACACTTCTTTCTTCAATTGCTGAATGCCAGCATGGTACACCACATAACATTACCCCCGCCGCAGAAGCACAGTCCCGGTGCATTCTAGGTAAACGAAGCAGGGCATGAATAATACGGCTTGAGTCTTGCCACGTGCACAATGTCGGAAGCTCGTGGTGCAGAAGACTTCTGGTTCAAAGGTTCGATTTTGTATGTGACGTCGGTGACTTGGCGCAAGATACGGTAGGGGCCTGTGTAGTGTAGTAGAAGTTTCTCGTACAAGCCCACCAGGCGTGATGGGAGCCAGAGCAGAACGAAAGAGCCTGGGGTGTAGTGCACATCGCGATGGTAACTGTTATAACGGGATTACTGGGAGCCTTGGGAGGCAAAGAGCCTGTCTCGTGCAATGTGGCGAGCATCATTAGCGCGGGATATGGTATCTCGAGCGTAAGTACTAGTGGCGGCATCAGTAGTGGGTAGCGATGTACCAAAGGGGAGTAATGAGGGTCGGCCAAAGAGCAGGTAAAAGGGAGAGTAGCCAGCGGTATCATGACGAGAAGAGTTATAGGCAAATGTTACAAAGGGTAGATTAATGTCCCAATCCCGATGGTCGCCGGAGACATACATTGATAACATATCTGTGAGCGTACGGTTGAGGCGTTCTGTGAGGCCGTTGGTCTGAGGATGATAGGCGGTGGTAAATTTGTGGTGGACGGTGCACCACACACGAAGTAGCTCGTCAACCACTCTGAAGAGGAAACAGCGACCACGATCCGTGAGTAGTTCACGAGGGGGCACCGTGTTGTAGTATCACGTCGTGGAGGAGGAAATCAGCGACGTCTGTAGCGCAGCTAGTCAGGATTGCGTGGGATAATCGATGACTGTTCAGTAATTATTCATTTACTTTTGCGAGGCTGTAAATGACCACTGTAATTTGTCTGCAAAATTAGTTACATTTAAGATGCAGTAATTGTAACTGTAGTCAGTTATGTGTAGAAGACTGGTTCATTATGACAGTGGGTTCGTTACATGACTAAATACTGTAGTTTGCACATAAAAATAGTCAGCTCTGTGCTTTATGCTCCATAACACCATTAACAAAAATTGTGTGAAGCAAGACCTTATATGCAATTTCATCTGCTGTGTAGTACTGCTCTTGAAATTTATATAATTGAAAAACAGCATTCGTTCTTTGTGCATCAATACAATATGGCCTTGTAATAATAATCTGAAGGAAACACGAAGCAGAGCCAATGTTCTAATTCTGATTGCTTGAGAGACTCTCAAGCAGTCTCTGACTGGTCGAAGCAGCAGCTAACTGTACACAGCTGAATTACACAGGTGTCATGAGAACTTATTACAGAAATGGTATTCCTTCAAGACCACTGACGCTGAACCCCATCTGCAAAGTCGGAGGTCATGCAGCAAAAACAGAATTGCCAGATTAGGTGCATTTTGGTGGTGATGCATGACCCACCATCTTCAGGGCAGTCCTACAATAACTTCGCAGCGTCACTGAGCAGTACAGTCGCTTCAATCAATATGCAAGGAATGTGCTGCAGGACCAACACTGAGAGATCAAGGCCTGAATGTATGGATACCAGGCAAAATAACTTTGCACCCCTTGTAGCCGAGCTGTAAAATACCATTCAGACTCAAAGCTTGCCCATGCCTTCCCTCCTCACCTTGCTCCTGAAGGTCATCAGCTTTGTCCTCCTCATTTCTTGTATTGCTGTTGCCAATGTCTGCAAACCAGAATAAAAAAAAGTTACTCCAGGACATTTGCTGCCAAATACAAGTATCTACCATTTCTGCTTCCTTCTCTTAACACCACTTGAGATATCACTTATTTTTGTTCTTTAATCAATGATGTTCTTGTGTCTTTTTGTGTTACATTTATTCCTTTTCACTATGTAGATCACTTGACAACCATAAGGCTTTCCTATTTAGTTTCTTGGCTAGCTTTGAAGTTTTAGCCCCATGAGTGTAACTAGCTAGAAATTATGGCCATTCCTTTTGAGGTGTATTAGCTTCTTGCAAAAAAAAAAAAAAATTGCAGGAGTGAAGTTAAGATGACAGAGCAACCAGTGTCGGTGAACAGCTAAACAATGATCTCTCTCTCTCTTTTATATGCAGTATTAATGGATGAAGCCTAGGCTATATCTGAAAAACCTGTGCTCGCATTCACACTTTTCCTGAACCAAAGCTGCCCTGTACGTTCCACAAAGCACAGCACTTTGTTGCAAACTGCATTATCACTGTTTGGATTGCTTTCCTCATTCTTTGAAGCTGGCGATCATAAGAGCAGGCAGAGTTCCACTAGTGCAGCAAAATGTAATTGGCTTGGTCAAATCTCAGGATGCAGCAAATACTTCACTGGATCTATTGCCCAAGCATTAAAGGCAAAAAAAAAAAAAAAAAAAAAAAAAACAGTTAAGGTGACAAATCTCTACATACAACTTATAATGAAAGAGGCCTGAGAATGGCAATGTAGCCCGAGAACACAATAACCTCAATCAAAGAAAATAAAATTTTTAAGAGTGCTTTTATGAAGAGCTGTGCCGCAGCATACAAATGCACATGACGCAGTATTTCACTGTTGTGTGTACTCACAGTCAATTCAAAGCATGCACGTGAATGGGCAGAAAAAGAGGGGGAAAAAAATCACGTGAAGCCAAGCGCAGGGATTATTCCTTCTGAATAGACTTTCACTTCTAATAAAAATTTCGCCTTTAGGTTGCGCAATTCTGTCAAATACGTCCGCATAGGTACAAGACAGCATGATAAAACACAATATTGTCAGTAGCGCCTCATACCACCAGCATTTGGCAAGCATTTAATTCAGTTATCAGTATGTTTCGTCCGGTCTCAACACACTGCCGCACTTAAGGTAGCGGGTCGTTAATGAATACGCGATTAGAAATGCGAAATCTGGTCAACCCTCTGCCTTGCCGTATCCAAACTGAAGCTCGTCAAACCAACACCGCGACTGAGTCGCAGACTTCGGCGCTGCTGACCTGCTACACGGCATCGAAAGAAAATGAGCCTGAGAACACGCGGAGGAGTATGTCAGCGTCATCTTCAACCGATTCCACGCCGTACTCCTGAGCCTGCACCATCGGCCTGTGGCCAATTTCCACGCTGATGGTGCAGCTCCGCTCCCCTCTTGCTCCAAACGCCCCTGTTAGCCAAAATATAAATCCGCTGAAAAGTCGTATCAGTCGGTAAGGAGCTCGCGATTTGGTTGAGAAAATGCGTAAGCTCACGGCCGTGAATGTTGTCAGATTTTTCGAATTCTTCCAGCAGTTCTTCAAATGCTGCCATGACTTCTGTGCCTTTTGCCATCGAGAGGTTCGCTTCGTTTTTTCGTTGATAACAGCCAGGAACTATGAAGCATTAAATTTCGCGGCCGGGGAGTTCATGGCGGCTGCCATTTTGTTTTGCTGATCACGTGACTGATTCTTTTGATCACAAATTATTACTCGACTCTGTGTCTACATCCAAGAGGTTGGTTTACATGCTTCGTTTTTTTTAGATGAACGGTTCAAAAGCGTCAATATCTTCTGCAGGCTCTTTTACTCGACTCTCTTCGCGCCTACTTTACTTGATTCTGCGGAAGGTGACGCTAGCTGTCTTTTAATTTGCGGGTCGGTCTTTCTTTCGCCGGTGTCTGAAAATGCGTCCCTTCCCAAATAGTTTTAGCGTTATAAATGTGTCGCTGCTTTACACACAGAGTTGCTACTCTCATCGTTTATTGGAGGTGGTATTCCTTCATGCTATGTAATTCCCTCTGAATGACGGGTAACTCGAAAACTGGTTGCATGCGAGTATTTTGAGTATGCTGTTTGAGTATTTTGACGTAGCTGGGCCAGATATAGCCTTCGCTTAGCTGAAGTGATGCTCTGCATGCAAACTGCAACAGATAGAAGCATGGCTGTCGGAATAACGTTTGCGTCCTCGGCGTGTAAATATTTATGAATTGACTGTTGAGACCACCATTATTGGCTGTGGTAAGATGAACGACTCTTGGAAGCGGCTGCGGAGGAGTTGCCGCCTTGTAATCAAGTAATGGTGTTTGGTTGAAAGATTCAAGTTTAGAATGTACTAAATCAAATATTGCGCCTCAAAAAATGTTGCGAAAGAACACTGGAATTAGGTTAATATAATGTATGATGCTCCCGCATCAGCCGTGCTCCTGTGGCCTAATGGATAAGGCGTTGGTCTCCGGAACCAAAGATTGTGGGTTCAAGTCCCACCAGGGGCGCATTTCTACGCATAACATTTTTTTTGCCTCTCGTTTGTTTTTTATTTTTTTTTTTTTTATTTTAGTATTGTACTTGTCAATTCGTAAACAAGCAACCTAGACTTCCTTTTCGAAACAACTTAGGGAAATCCACCCCACCACAGGGTCAGTATAGTGAGTATAGCGTCAGCTTTATAGACGGCTGTGGACGCGCTTCCGTTTCATTTTGATGTCATATGTCGCCGAGCTAACGTTACGCGGACTGACTGCACAGAACCGTACTGTGTTATTCACTAATGCAACAGTTTATACTACGCCGACAAGCCGACATAGTCCGTATCTGTCACTTCCACGAATGTGTAGTATTATTGCGAGATGTCAATAATATAAAAAAATTAAGAGGAGAATGGCGAAAGCCTACTCTTCCTCTTCTATCATGTCCCTCTCATAGTTTGCCTCTTATCGGCGTTTGTTGCATGCTACCCCGCCGGGGTGGTGCAGTGGTAAGACGCCCGACCACTGTGCCGGAGTACCCGGGTTCGATCTCGACCTCGGCGGCTGCGTTTCGATGGAGGCGAAACGAAGAGACATCCGTGTGTTGTGCGATGTCAGCGCACGTTAAAGATCCCCAGGTGGTCGAAATTACTCCGTAGCCCTCCACTACGGCTCCTCTTTTTCTCTTTTCACTTTGACTTCCACCTTCCTCCCTTCCCTTACGGCGCGGTTGAGGTGTCCACAGAAAACAAGTGAGACAGTTACGGCGCCTTTCCCTTCCTATAAATCAATCAATCAATCACAGCCAGGATCGACCAACTATGGAGAAGAGCCCGGCCACGGCTCAGCGCGTAGCCTAAGCTATCCTAAGCATAGACACGGCCGCTCTATGGAATGCGCTTCCATCGAGCGGCCGTGGCATAGACATGCAGTTGTTGCTTTCGCAATTCTCAACTATGTTTAACCGGAGCTAGACCATTGCCATTTTTTTAAGCGATAGCTCGTTCGGCCAAAAAAGCCATCGGAATCGCAGTAGTAGTAGTAGTTGTCGGCACCGCGTGCCGTAAATAATGTGGTGCTGCGCAAAAAAAAGTCATATCATGGTAATTTGTGGTTCTACTGGCTGATGATTGATTGCTGTGGGATATGTGGTGACGGGTTGATGAAGTCATTGCAATTGGTTGATTGATGAATCAAAGAAAGAAAAGTAGGAAAAAGGTTCAAAGGCACCAAAATGCTCAGAATTAAGTCTTGCTTGAAGAAGCAGTGAAGCAATCAGAGGGCATTTGAGAAATTAGTTGAAATAATTTAAAAAATGAAAACTTGAGAAGGGTCCCTCACAGGTGTCGAATTAGAGGGAAATGCCAATGCTTGCTTATGGTAAGTAAGGAAATGGAGTGTGTAATTGAATAATGAGAAATTGTCATAAGTGACAGCAAAACTGCCATACAAAATTTTAGCAAGGGCAGGGTCTCGCCCTTAGCAGCTAGAATCCTAGGCCAGAAAAAGTTGGATAGGAAAATTCAAATAATTTGGACTCCTGCGCACGAAGCCGTCCCCGGCAACGAGGCGGCCCACAAGCTGGCTCGAGATCTCTACCGCCGAGCCGCTACAGGGCCACTTGATGACCGAGGAAGCGGAGAGCGCTTGCTAAAATATGGGGAGATCACGCAGCACTACAGATTGGATCGTAGACTGGTACCCCCACCAGACCCGAAATTAAACAGCAGACAAGCAGTGGCGTGGAGGCGACTGCAAACTTATACATATCCGCACCCGGTTATGGCGAACCACATGTTCCCTGAGGCTAGGAGTGACAAGTGCAATCTTTGTGGGGCGAGAGGGACCCTCGACCACATAATATGGGAATGCCCGTATTCTCCCAGGAGGACGAACAATATAGGCTGTAGAGACACCTGGGAGACCCTGCTGTGCAGCTCGGACCCTGAGCTCCAGCTCCTACTCGTCCAACTGGCTGAAGAGGCTGCTGGGACCCAAGACCTCCCGGCCTGCCTCTGAGGCGGCGGCACCCGCCCCTTGACCTGCGTGTCGGGGGGTGGGTAGATCACCTTATCTGTTGGACATTAAAGTTTAGTCCATCCATCCATCCTGCCGCGGTGGAACAGTGGTGAAGATTCTACTAGTACAGGAGTACCCGGTTCGGCCCCGACCTCTGGAGGCTACGCTTCGATAGAGGTGGAACGGAGAGGCGTGCGTGTGCTATGCGATGACAGTGCACGTTAGATCCCCCGAGGAGGTTTGAGATCCCCAGCAGGTCGAAGTCACTCCGTAGCCCTGCACTACGGCACCTCTCCGCTTTCACGCCCACCTTCCTTCCCTGACGTCTGGGCTTGTATAGTTGGTGTCGATTCAGATATCTGCCGCTGTGACCAGACCTCTTTAATCTATCAGTTGCGAAACTTCCTATAGGGCCCATGTATCAAAATACGGTGGTATTGATTGGTGAAAATTCGGGTGAGTGCGAATAGTGGAGGCGCCCGCGGCTGGTAAAGGAAATTGTGTCTGAGTTGCAAACTTTTAGACTGTTCATAAATGCACAACCATGTGACAAGTAAAATCAGCCTAAGAGCTGTATTAGTAGAAATTCTTAGGCGTAATATCGCAGAGATAAGTAAGGAAAATAAAAAAATAAACGAAACTATTTTTCAGGTGTGAATCATGGCAATAGCAGACAGATTTTACTGCCCACTTTTAAATGGCGCCACACTTATAAGCACCCTAAAAATGCGCACTGAAACTAGTCACTTCTTGAAGCGGAGTTTCCCAACTGGTCTGATCAAAAACTATGGCTGTGACAGATACTACATATTTACTCTCCTAGTTATAATTATAAGGGTAATCAAGGGCTCCAAAATGCTCAGAATGAAAAGCCAATGATAAATGATGCTCATTAATAAAATTTAGAGTATGTAACTGATCAACTAATTGAAATAATTTAAAAATGAAATATTTAGAAAATGGGGGTAGAATGGTGTCAAAATGCTGAGCATGGAAACGCAATGTTCGCTGAGGCTTAATATCAGCATATAAAATGAAAAAAGAAGCAAAAAACTAAAGCATAAAAAGTGAAGAAAAACATTGGCCGCGCGAGTGTGAATGTGTGAAAAGCTATTGCGTCATACCCTTCAAGGGCTCAGAAAAAGCTATTCACTAAAATTATAAACCGCGCACGAGCAATAGGTATCGCGTGAATCAGCTCTGCAGCGGAAAATATTTAAGCTAGCTTTATTAGTACCGAACATATGGGCGATCAAAAATGATACGCCCTCCTTCCCCTCATTCCAACCCACGCCGGCATGGAAAAATAAAAATAAAACAAGTCGCGACGGCGCATCACCACGTCCCACTAATAACTTGGGAGCGTCCAATGAGCGCTCGTGCCCAGCAGTCCAACTGATATCAGTGGGGAGGTCCGCATGCAGAGATGGTTCGCCCTGGGTTCGGTTCCGGTAAAAAATTCCCCGGAGTAAGTGTTCCCGAAAAATAGGGCGCCGAAGGAAACGTCCCTTAAAAAAAATATCCCTATTTGTGAAGTGGGAAGAAAATGTCCCCAAGAGGGGGCTGCGCAGCCCCTATTGCGGGGAATATGCAAGCTGACCACCAGCTTTATTACACCGGAAGGCCATAGTCTGTCTTCCCCAATACAGAATCTCCATCACCACCAGAAGTGCAGCAAGGATTGTGCACCATCATTAGAAGAAGGGCCGAACCTCGTCACCGGAAGGTATTCGATGTAGTTCTAGAGGAGCCTTCTGTTTAGGGTAGTTCCCCAAGAGTACCACGTTTTGAGACGCCTGTATTTTTTCTGGGGGTAATATTACCGAGCTGATTAGAATTTTCTTAATGAATGCTGAACGAGCTGCAGAGCTCGGATCCACGCAGCGCATTCAGAATCAGATTGGCTTTTTCGCGACGCATTTTCGCAGTGGATGTAAACACGTCAGGCACCCAGTCGTTGGTTGGTTGGTTGGTTCATATAGGAAGGGAAAGGCGCAGTATCTGTCACACTTGCTCTGTGGACACCTGAACCGCGCCCTTAGGGAAGGGAGGAAGGTGGGAGTGAAAGTGGAAAGAGAGAAAGGGGAGCCGTAGTGGAGGGCCACGGAGTAATGTCGACCTCCTGGGGATCTTTAACGTGCGCTGACATCGTACAACACACTGACGCCTCTTCGTTTCACCTCCATCGAAACGCAGCCGCCGTGGTCGGGTTCGAGCCCGGTAACTCCGGCACAGTAGTCGAGCGTCTTACCACTGCACCACCCCAGCGGGGCACACCCAGAGGGCCCATGGGTACCAATTGATGATTAAATTTTTGTCAAAGACAAGAAAGAATGGAATAAAATGTGGATTTGTTGGGATGGGAATTCCGGAAGAATTTATTCTTAGGTCTAACTTTTGCCTTGGGGACGTTGTTTTCCAAGTGACCGCTTTTCAAAGGCCTTTTCTTCTGGGGACGTCTTTTCCGGGCCGCAACTATATTATTATTATTTCAGGGGCCCTTAAACGTTTCATCGAACGCGAACAGCGCTTTCCGCTGAAGGCGCGCAAGGACGCATAAAGTTTCAAGAAGTGGTGTCCCAGAGTATACTAGTTCACTCCCCTGATGGGGCTGGGGCAGGTAGCCAAGCTAGCCTGCCACCGAATTTTTATCTGTTTGTAGGCCGTCATTGCACCCGCCACCGCTTCGATGGTGGACGACGGCTGTTGCGGCGCGCGTCTTTGTATCCCTCTTCCTTTTCTTTCTCTATTTTCTCCTGTCTGTACAAGGCAGCGGAGGTGGCTCAGCTACAGAGCCAGTAGCAGGCCCTTGCATTTTCTTTTCCTTCTTCCTACAGCCACAACAACAACAACAACAATTCACTATATCCCAGCCTAATTATTGGTACCGTAATCGCCCGGCAGACAGTGAAAGAAAATATATAAAACAAACAAAATTAAAAAAATAAACAAGTGAAAAGCATCGTCCGTGAGCGTTTGCATTTGCATACCTTTAAAAAAACTGATTGATTTATAGGAAGGGGAAGGCGCGGTAACTCTCACTTGTTCTCTGCGGACACCTCAACCGCGCGGTAAGGGAAGGGAGGAAGGTGGGAGTGAAAGTGGAAAGAGAGAAAAAGGAGCCGTAGTGGAGGGCTACAGAGTAATTTCGACCACCTCGGGATCTTTAACGTGCGCTGACATCGCACAGCGCACGGACGCCTCTTCGTTTCGCCTCCATCGAAACGCAGCCGCCGAGGTCGGGTTCGAACCCGGGTACTCCGGCACAGCATTCGGGCATCTTACCACTGCACCACCCCGGCGGGTCTCGTACCCTTAATGGTATACCTTAAAAAAAAACTGATTTATTTATAGGAAGGGAAAGGCGCGGTAACTGTCTCACTTGTTCTCTGCGGACACCCCAACCGCGCCGTAAGGGAAGGGAGGAAGGTGGGAGTGAAAGTGGAAAGAGAGAAACAGAAGCCGTAGTGGAGGGCTACAGAGTAATTTCGACCACCTCGGGATCTTTAACGTGTGCTGACATCGCACAGCGCACGGACGCCTCTTCGTTTCGCCTCCATCGAAACGCAGCCGCCGAGGTCGAGTTCGAACCCGGGTACTCCGGCACAGCAGTCGGGCATCTTACCACTGCACCACCCCGGCGGGGCTCGTACCCTTAATGGCGGTGGTTTTGTCCCCCTAATTTTTAAGGCGAAATATTTATAGGCTATCGGTGTTAGCAAGATCTGTGCGTTCGCGAGATGTGTCCGCGAGATTCCGCGGGATATCGGCAGGGTATTGTTTAATTTCAAGAAAAAAAATTACAAGGTCTCAAGATGTCTCTAAGAGAGAATGGCGAAAGCCTACCTATCAAGATGTTTCTAAGAGGAGAATGGCGAAAGCCTACCCTTCCTCTCCTATCATTTCCTTCTCATCGTTTGCCCTTTATCGGCGTTCGTTGCAGTGATACAGATAATTATAATTGGTTTTAAGGAAAGGGAAGGCGCAGTATCTGTCACACTTTCTCCGGCAAGTGCGAGTTTAGACTCTAAACACCATTGCTCCTGTCGCGTGGCGTTCCTTGGCACGCGTTTAAGCGTAGGATACAGACGGCAGGAATGCTAGACAACGAGAACACATCTTGCGGAATCTCGCGCACAGTTCCAGCACGTCCTAATTGGAGGTTTTGACAGATCCCGCGCACAACTGTCGCGCACGGGTTTTCGTTCCATGAACCTAGAAAGGCTATCGCCTTAAGAAATCACCCCGGGCATCGAATTCGTACGCCTCTGATCACCAGCCGAGCGCATTCACCGACTAATCCACGCAGGACTATTTTTAATCTTGATTGCCTTTAAGACCGTAGAGTACAATATAACAAATCACTACAATACAATACTATATAATGCAATATATAATACAAATAACAATAAAGCACGCTGCAATATAATACATGTATAATATGTTGCAAAAATTAAAGAGCACTGCAGAATCTGCATTGGAGTAATGCGAAGGCATGGATGCTGCTGTTGGTTGCTTCTGGTTGCTTTTAGAGTTGCTTAATTCACTTCTTGTTTACCCACTTAAGTCTTTTGTACTTTCAAATTGCGCACCAATCCCTTCTAATGCCCTTTTTCGGCTCTACTTCCGGTTTCGGGATGTCACATCCTCTACGTCACATTAATTCATTTCTTGTTTATTCATTTTAGTCTTTGGTACTTTCAAGTTGCGCGCTAATCCTTTTTCGGCTCTACTTTAAATTGTGTGACGTCACATCCTTGACGTCACAATAATTCACTTCTTGTTTATATACCCATTTTAGTCTTCGGTACTTTCAAATATCGCGCCAATCCATTCCTATGTCCTTTTTCGGCTCTACTACCTGTTGCGCGACGCCACAACCTCTACGTCGCATTAATTCACTTCTTGTTTATTCATTTTAGTTTTTGGTACTTTCAAATTGCGCGCCAATCTCTTCCTATGCCCTTTTTCGGCTCTACTTCCGGTTGCGTGACGTTACATCTTTGAGGTCGCCCAAATTGACTGATTTAATTAACTATTTTAGTATTTGATACATTTAAACGTGGCGCCAAGCCATTCGCTAATGAGACAATTTTCACCTTTATTTTTTCATTGTTCGCCTATAATTAATTACATAAATAATCTATTGGCCTTATTATTTTTTCGCGCACATTACATCACCCTCTATAGATTGACACCACTGATTAACCTCTACGACTGCTCAATTACTCACAACATTTTGCGGACGCGGTCTGCAGACACGGTCTGCGGACAGAAATCTGTGAACGTAGCATACCTCTGTTGTCACACGAGCAGATTTAATGTCATTCGAATCGAATGTCATTCGGTTTCGTTCGATGCTACACGGTAAAATATAATGTCATTCGCAAATGGTGGCAATTACGATCAGCTATAAAAAATACTGCACTTAAGGAACATGAGTGCGCATAAAAGGCATTTGATATCACTATGTAACATATTAAAGCTGATCAAAAAATTTCTGTACGATAATTCAAGCGAAAAACATTACTTTTAGCTACAGTGTTCTAGAACACTGTATTTTTAGCTATGCTGTAGCACTTTAGCCATAAAAATCCAAGTCAAGTATCGAGTCACCCACAAATTCGCTAATTGTAAACAAACAATATGGTTGAAAACAGCGGCGAGCGGATACACTATAGTGAACTAGGATACACAGTGCGGAGACGCACGGAGACACGTAGAGCATATAATTGACGTCTAAACTGTGAGAAGCTGTCACAACTTTAAATTGTTCCGAGATAAACATATGGGGAGATGCGGCCACCAAGGAATAGAGCCCAAAATGATCGTGAGTCGCTGCTATGACTGGACCATTGCTGTGACCGAGAGTAATGCCGTTCCGCGAGAGCGTGCAGTGCGAATAATTTTACACCTAAATTAACAGATTTTAAAACAAAACTCCAGAAATAAAATTTTTAAATTTCACTGTGCGCAGAATATGTAGTTGCGTTACTTGTTTCTGCTGAGTATCTGGCGTCAAGAGTACACATTCGGTTCGCGATCGAATGCGAATGAGTTCCCCAGACTCATTCGATGGAGAATGTCATTCGAACCTAATAACATTAAATTTTCTCGTGTAGCAGGAGAATAATGACAGTAAAGGCTAATGTCATTCGATACGAATGACATTAAATTTGGTCGTGTGAGAGGGGTGTAACGTTCTCGTGTTAATAAATACATGGCATGTTTTAACACGCCTATAGCACTCCTAACTGGCAGTGTGTAATGTAACTTTTTTATTTGCTTGAGTTTTTGACAGCAGTTTGAAGTCTCTGTCGACCAGGACTTCATGAATTTTTGTAGCGCTCTCCACAAAATATTCGTGTACAGATCGGGTCCTAAGTTCGCAGCGCCGGAAACCGATTACACTCCACACTACATGCAAACCTAGCAGGAAAATGGTATTTCTATGTCCATCACAGGCAAATAACTAATTTCTATGTCCATCACAGGCAAATAACTAATCCCGAGTGGTGTCAGCGGGAGATCTTTCTTAAGTGCGTGTTGTAGCAGATCACAGAAGAACACGGCATTATCACAGTAAATGGCGCGTACTGAGCAGTGGGAGAGGGAGGATTTGTGCAGCAGGCACCTCCTCCAACGCCGCTTAGCGCGCACGGAGACTTCATCTCCAACACGCCGGACACTGTTCTTGAAGCAGCACGGCAGTTCTATTACGTTCTTTTAAGGCACCAGCTCCAAGCACAGTTACTTTTCCATTCGAAACTCCCCCCAACCCAGTTCACCTATCGGGAGCTCCTTTGAATGAGATAGAACGGCCTTACTACTGAGTTTTACGTCAAGTTCTGGGGGCAGCTCGGGAAGCCTTTTACCGCCCTTGTAAATAGGCTCATGGGTGAGGGGATTCTTTAAGGTACTCAAAGGGAAGGACGGATCACTGTTCTTTGTAAGGATGAGTCGAGACGCACTGACCTGCGAGCCTGGCGTCCCATCACGCTCCTGAACGTTGACTACGAGCTCATAGCAAAGTGCCTGTCCTCTCGTTTAACTTCCTATAGGAAGATGAGGAGGAAAGGCAGGGAGGTTAACCGGTAAAGGAACTGGTTTGCTACCCTGCACTGGGGGAGAGGGGTAGGTGGGTATAAAAGTTGTGGGTGAGAGAGGGATGTATGATAACAGTACAGTCACATCACAGACATGTTACATCACATCACGTCACAGTCATATCACGTAACATAAAAAAATCATAGCCTTTCGATCAGTCCTGTGCTTTTCATAAAGCGGAGCAGTGCCTGGGAGGCCTTCACCGCGGACGATCGCCGAGGCCAGGAACCTAGGATCTTAATTTCAGTTAGTGGGCGTCCATCTAGACGCTCCAGCGCACGGCATAGACTCTTTCCTCGCTGTATATGGGGCACTCACAAAGAATGTGTCCTATAGTCTCGTCGCACCCGCAGTGTGTACATGCAGGGATATTTGCCATACCTATCACAAAAGAATAAGAGTTTGTAAATGCTAAACCAACCCACAGGCGGCACAGCAGTTTCTTCACATCGGGGTAGGCCAGGTGGAAGCCGGAGCTTCAGGTCAAGGTCCAGGGATTTTAAGCGGCAGTTCGCAAATTGTTCAGAATTCCACAAGGAGAGCGTGTGTTCCCGCGCAAGTGCGCGAAGCCTGCCCGCTGCGTCTGCCCTGGAAAATGGAATCAACACACAATCGCTGTCTTGGTGGGCTGTTCGTGCGACCTCGTCCGCCCGGAGATTGCTCGCTATGCCGCTGTGTCCTGGAAGCCATTGGTAGATGATTTCATGTCCTCCATTTATAGCATAGTGACGAAGTTGTCGTATTTCCGCGGCGAGTTGCTCATGGGAGGTTCTGGCAAAAGTTCCGTGGACTCTTTGGATGCTCGGAAAGTAGTGTATGCTCGAGCTAACCTATCGGCCTCTTTGTTCCCTGCCACCACCATGTGCCCCGCTACACACATAATTTTTTTTTCTGTGGTCTTGTTTTCTTCTTGAATTTTAATTTTGTCACTCGCTTTGAGGAGTATACGGAGCGCGTGACGACCTATCTTACCATTCATGTAATTTCGACAGGTTGTTTGAGAGTCCGTGAGTATCATTAGCGACCGCCTGGTTCTATAGCCCTCCGCCACCGCTAGAGCGACGGCTACTTCCCCGGCCTCTGCTGCCGTGCAGTGTCACAAAATAGCAGTGGCCACGGTGGTCGATTCGTCTCTACGCGAAGCGACCAGCATCTCTCGAGAAACGCATGACAAGGAAGCAATAAGACGCAACCACCTCGAGGAGGTAACGCGATGTTCCGTAACGTCCACCTACAATAGATGACAAAACATGGCCCGGCAATGCATTGCACAACATAAAGTAGGCAAAACACTGTAGGAAAGGGTGTCTTTGGTCGTGGAGATACACGAACCTTAGCACCACTTGACGCAGAAACAAATGAGACATGGCGAGGCCCCCTTCACCTACTCTTCGAAAGAGATTAGTCCGTGGCGTCCTCTCCCAACTGGAGCCCCATATGAACGTCCCAAATACGCGATGGAATATACATATATTCGCTCGTGTACAGTACAGGGCCTGCAAGATATACATCGCTTTGGCAGCTAGAAACACATTGCAGACTGTAGCACGTGCGAATATAGAGAGGTCGCGGCCACCCCTTCGGGTGGCTAGCTTTCTCATTTCACCCGTCTTGCTGGCCCAAAACGATCTGCTTTCACGATAGCTGCCAAGTGGCACACCATGGTATGTGTTTTGTTTTGTGGACCAGCGTACATTCTCGAAAACAGCTTTCCTGGTATTCCACGACCCATGCCACAAACCAGCACTTTTGTCCAAGTTTAATAAACTTCCACTTTGGGCACAAAATTCTTGAGTTATCTTCAGGACAGTGCTCACACTTTTGCTATCAGATAAAAAAAAAAAGGTGACATCGTCTGCGTAGGAAAGCACACGAACTTCGCAAGTGTGAAACCTAAGACTCGGTGTTGCATCGCTGTGCAGAATTTTCCGACACAGCGGTTCAAGGAATAGCGCAAATAGAAATGGTGACAAAGGGCATGCCTTGACGCATATAAGAGAGCACATCTATGCGCCGCGATAGCTCGCCGTTTATAACCAGGTTCGTGGTGCGATTTCTATACGCCATTCTGACCCCATCACTAATGACTGAACCGACGCCAACCTCATCCAGTAAGAGAAAGAGGATGTCGTGTGTTACCCTGTCGAAAGCCTTTAGCGAGATCAATCTGCAGCATATCCACTTCAAGTTCTTCGCTGTCACAGAGCTCTAGTATCCTCCTTGCCGCATGGGTGTTTGAGTAGATCTTCCTGTTCTTAATGCCACATGTCCTGTAAGAACCAACTCGCTTTCACGCGCAAGTACTTGCATTTAATTGGACAGGTGGACTCGCCGGCATGTTCAACTTGTGGCATCCCAGAGACTGTGGACCATATATTATTGGTGTGCCCAGTGTATGCGGGCGAAAGAAGTTTTGCTAGCCGCTTCCTTGAAGCGTTTGGACAAGAGGCCTTTGTCGGAGGAACTTTCAATAAATCCATCCATCTATCTTGATGAGGAGGCTTCAGTCTGTAATCCACGCAGGACACTTGAGAAACACATCTTAGTTCTTCTTGTCTAGCTTTCCTGCTGTCTACATGGCAATGTAGGGGAACAATAAAGACGCCTTTAACCCAGTCTTTAGGAGGGCGCATGGCGCATGTCTTATGGCGCTAGCTATGAAGACCAAACGCCGCAACGAGCGCGCGCCATCGCCAATCGCCACCGAGTGGAGCTGCTCACCTCTAATCCTGCGTGAAATAATCCCTGTGTGGTCGATGGTAAATAACCATTACAGTAAAATCAGCCCCAAAAGATTTCGCCTTATCGCTCTTAAGGGGTCTTAGTGCCTCAATAATGTTTGTCCTCTCCATCCCTTAATCGCGATGAGTTTAAAAGTGAGATATAGTATTTAGGCGCCTTGAATTTGCGAGATCGTACATGCGCGTTTAAAGGACTACAGACACAAAATTTTGGTGTCATTTTTTTTTCTTGTTAATGATGCGTTAGTCATTCGTGTAGATCGATACGCACTCAGTTTTCGAATACGACCTCTAAATAATTTATAATTAAACTTTCGTTTCGTAGAAACTGAAATGAACGTTACTCTGCCCTAAAAACGAAAGTGTATGTAATTGTCTAGCGGGCTAATTTTTTTTTTTTTTTTGCTGCATCACCTTTGTTGACGTGCAATTGCCATCGCAGTCGCTGCTCATGATTCCCAGTGTCACTCCATACAGAAACAAGGGCGTGCACAGATAAAAATATTCCGCGTAAAATTTTTCTACAGTGCTTGTAACACAACCGCTGCCGTTTAGACCACTCGAGACCAGAAGCTTTTCATTGCGCCGAAAAAATTGCACATTTAACGCAGTGTTCTTGCCAGCGCGGACTGCTTTCCGCGGATTTTCTTTGTGTGCTCCGTAGCTGTTCTTGCTTAGAGGAGGATGATGACGAGAAGGAGGAAAAAAAAATCTTTAATGGACTTTAATGGAACTCAGTACTAAGCATCAAGAACGTCCTTGGCCAGGGTCACCAAGACCAACTGGTCTTTCAGCTGGTTAAATGCGAACTATGCCCACCACGATGGGGGAGAAGGGTGTGGATATTAAGGTGACTGAATTGGAACAGGGCAAGAAACAGTGTTCCTAAGTTAGCATAGGGTTCTGAACAATTCGGGCATGAGAATGTCTGATATGGTAGAGAAACGATCGGGCAGGAATAAGGAGTGTATTTAGGTTTATGTATCGAAGAAGGCGTATTTGCTTGATAGTGAGGAATTTATCCGTAAGAGGAAGTGTGCAAATAGTTTCTCTAATGTTGACAGTGAAGATAATTTTTCTATTATTTTAGTGAAAATAAGCGTCCCACGTTAGTGGATAGGGCCAGGGAATCCCAGGCGCCCTTTGCTGAAGTTCTCTGGCGAGGCTTCAAGTGCTGCTGCTGCTACTACTACTAAAAAGAAACAAACGGCACGAGGCTTGCAAGTGCTACAAGAGCGCCCTTACTTGTAAAAGGGTGCTGTATAAAGATGTCAGAAAATGAATATTCTTTTGCACACCTTGCCGGCGTGAAGTTACGCATATAGGACAAAAAAAAAAATGCAAACTCTCTCTTTTGTGACAGCAGGACGTGCGTATTTAGGCGTCGTGTTTATTCGTGACTTGGAGTGCTCTTCTGCGCGACTTGAAACTTAAATTCTTTTGCTGAACACATTACGAAAATAAATAGTCAATTTACCTCAACATATTCCTTTATCGCTTATCCCACAACTGTTCATTACTAAGTACGCACGCAGAACCCAAAGCAAATGCCGTGAATAGTGCACGAAATTCGGTCCAGCTGTAGATGTCCTATAGCTGAACATCCTGCCATGACATGGCGAATACTTCATTACTACTAGTATTGCTTTAGCAGCAGTATATTATATAATGAAGTGGCAGTCAGTCACTCAGTGTGAAGCACAGGAATATTTTCGCACAAATGTCGCTTATGATCGTAAGAAAGGCGAGTAACCAGACATAATTGACGTACGTTACATTGCCAAGAAAATCACGAAAAACTGCACCAACAGCAATGCCCACATAGACAAAATTCACTGGATACAATAAACGGTTCACTGGCGGAATCCGATCGCGTAGGAACCTAAGCCAAATACTCAAAACCGTACAAAGGATAACAAAAATGAACAAAGACGATAAGATGAGAGTGCTGCAGACACATGGACTCAGCGAACGCTTATGGTAGAATCACAAAACAAAAAAGAGACAAGTACTGCATCTGTGGGCACCGTCGCTTAAGATGTTCTGCAAAATAAATAAGGCGTTATAGCAATCAGCTATCAATACATCGGTCCGCAGGATATTCAATGTAATGCGATTTTTCTCTCTGTGTTCATTTTCGCAGGTGAAATATATCGCTCATCAGGATACATCAAGTAAAGAAAGTGCATTTTTTTTCTGGGTTCATTTTTGCACCTTTGCGACACTTGAAGGTATCTTGGAAAGCTGGAAAATTACGAACGACCTTGTCGCAGGTAGAGATAGAGCCTTGGGTTGTCGGTGAACCACACATCATGTAGCACATGGTCATGAAAAATACTTTTTCTTCCGGCAAGTCTTCAATGTGATGAGTTTTTTTATCTGACTGAATAGCGCGCATCATTGCAGAATAGGCAACCTCCAGCGCTGGCACTTCGGGAAATATGCTCTCTATGCCTTCTTCTCTCAGGCAGTGGTCCTTAGCATCGAATACTTCCATTGAGCTCCGGGAGAATATGGAGGGCACGTGCTGTCCGTCTCCATTCCATCGAAGTCCCTCCTTATCCAATGCGCTCAGTATTCGTAAAGCCATCTGGAATCCAAGCCCACCATAGAACATTGCCTTTGTTCCACTTCTGTAGTACAGAGGCACGTTTACTAGTAAGATTGGAATTTCTAATCTGTTAAGAACGTAGTCGTACTCAGTGTAAGGTGAAACATACGTCGGCTGTACCCTTGCGGCTTCGAATTTGCCTTTCGAATTGTGCTTAGCCACTGCGAAGCGGGCATTTACCCAGTAGTCCGCAAAGCTTTCTTTCTTGACTGGGTAGTCACTGTACAGTTTCTCGAGAGAACCGTTACTGACGGAAAAGGACGTCGTAGGCCAGAGCAGCATCTGTGTGGCTGCTACCTTCAATGCGGCGGGCTTCTTGCTCTCCATGTCTAACCATGTCGAGTTCTCTAACATACCGTGCAGTGCCGAAATAAGGCTGCGGTAGCCCATGTTAACAATATCTTGGTCTTGCTGCGTGAGACGGGAAACGTATTCGAGGACAGGGACGAGCTCTTTGTAAGTGTCTTCGACGTGGAATGCACAAATGATGGGCCTGTAGACGTCAGCTTTCCAGTGATTACCGAAGCGCACCACTTTAAGTTCTGGATTGGATATGGGCGCAAAAAGCTGCACAAAAGCCCAAGCCATCTGGCTGAGGAGCCATTGGCTGCTATAATTCGCGAAGAGGTCTCCCACTTTAGCCAGAAATCCGGTGTCACTTGTGATGATTAGGTGGTCTGGGAGCGCAGGCGGTGTTAACTCCAGGCCCACGTTCATCTGTTCCAGCCATGCGTCAGAAGAGAGAGGAGCGGTGTAGTTGCCGATGGAAGCAAGGTAAATCACGGCCGGAATTTTTTTCCGTGAAATATAAGAGTTTCTCAAGCTTTCCAGTATAGCACCCTCCGCGTCGGCGACGGCTTCGATCGAGGAGTCGTCGATGGGAAGCGTGGAATTGGTGCTAAATACATTGTAGTAACCCTTCCAGTTTTTGATGTACCCGCCCTCACTCGTGACGCTTACGTAATGGTTTCGCAGAATGGGTAGGTAATGGCCTGGTTTGATTTGGAGGCGCAAACGAGCCGGGTCAATCATCAATGGCACTGTGGCTGACATCCACAGTGACATCTGCCATTTGTACGCCATCGAGAGCAAAGTGCCCAGTGCGCTGGCGTTGTCCGCGGGCTGTTCCGGCCAGCTGAGCCCAACTGCCTCCATAAGACGTCGAAAGTTGTCCATGTTGATCTCATCCTTGTTCTCTAATCTCATGCAGGATTCGTACATGGCAAGTGCCTTCTTGCCTAGCGCAACGTTCTTGGCTCCTATGGCAAGCATCTTTCCGAAGCCGACGTAACGATAGTACTGCATGGCATCCAGGGGCGTCTTTATATGCTCTTTATATTCGTCCGATGGGGCCCAAGCCGAGCAGACGTACGCAGAGAAATGTTCGCAAGGGTCGATGCTCTGGTTTAGCTTGAGAGTGAGCACGTCTGCGTGGGACAAACAGTCCTCCGAATCACAGTGTGGCTTATTCACCCTGGTGTGCCGAGTTTCTGTCGCCAAAGCCAGCACTAGGATAGCGCAAGTGACGATTATAGCAACAGCAGTAGCCACGAGAGCTACGGCCATTCTCCTCCGCCGTGCGCCTCGCTCGGCCGTTGCAAGGTACACCGCAGGTGATCTAGCCTGCAAAAAAAGAAATTGCGAGAACGTCAATTCAAGGCCAGAATAAGGAAGCCGGGCGTTTGATTTACGCTGTGTTTATGAAACTCAGATGGTAGGGGACGTTCAAGATGTTAAGTAGCGCCACCTAAGCTACTGCTGAGTTCAGTTGAGAACGGTTCGAAATAGCTGTCTCTGTGTTCCTGCTGATGTAACCAAGCACAAAAAGAACATCTTTTAACGCGATAGCAGCGTCAGGACGTTCTCTGGAGCTCAAAGACGTTGGCGTCGGAACACTGCGCTTTCATCTCCTTGACTATCAGTATTCCACAGAACGGAGTGGCGGACTTGGTGCGGGTGCTTTCAAGGGGGCCAGCAATGACATAGAACACCCGGGCACCACGTCACCCATTGCCTAGATGTACCGGTAAGCCATGAAGTATTTACGCTGTACTGTACCCAGTCAACTGTACGCACAAAATGAACATGTCGCTAGCTGACTCGCATGAGCGAAAATGGGCAGCCCAGATAATTGAAAGTGGGCATATGTTTCCAAGTAAAATAATATAATTCAACTATGCTCTTCACTAGGAGTTAAAAAAGTTCTGCGTGGGTCCCTGGCAGTGTTGACCAGAAAATGGGAAGCTTATACTGCTCCGGTTTTAGAAAAATGGACCCCATGCTTGATTTTTTTTCTTTTCCTTCATTAACTTGTGCATTTATATTTTGCCAGGCCTCTTAACTAGCTTAATAAGACTATGCGCGCTTTACGTAGCTCATTTGATGACAAACGTGATGCAACTTCTATTCGAGTCGTATGGAACGAGTAGCAGCTCCACAGCCAAGACCGTACACCATGAAGCCATGGGTGCGAAGGGAGGTCTTTCTAAAATGCTGTTTACTGCTCGGTGAAATAATTGATATTTAATACAGGAGTGCATCCAATGGTACATTTTTACATTCCTTTGTCCGTCCGCCCGTCGATATCAGGGGTAATGGTTTTGATTATGGTTTGGTTCATGGGGTCTAACAACCCAAAGCGACTTAGGCTATGGAAGACACCGTAGTGGAGTGCTCCGGAAATTTCGACCACTTGGTGTTCTTTAACGTGCACTTATATCGCACAGCACACGGGCGCCATGCTTTTCGCCTTCATCGAAAAGCGGCCGCAGTAGCCAGGGTTCGATCCCGTATCCTTGGGCACAGTAGCACCCTAGCCACTGCACCGCCGCAGCGGGTTACATCAAATGTCTCATAATTAAGGAAAACGGGTAAAATATTATCAGTGACTTAAATTTCTTAAGAAGGTTCCTCTAATTAAAGGAAAGGAATTAAGCTGAAAGAAAAATATAATTATTATAGGAATCGAACTAAGGCCCTTCGAATTGAGGCACGTGGGCGAGCTACAGATTGACCGCAAAGTCTGTTTTGTTTATGGCCGGCTTGGCGAATGCCGTACAACATGTCAAAAACACATTCATCACCTATTGATAGAGCGCTGACTAGAAGCGTTTAAAATTTGAATTGAAATACCATCCGCTGTACAAATCCACTCTTGGCAATTCGCTTTGGCTCCTGGACATCTCTGACATAAGGACTACTTTCAATGGAGCATTGCATCGCTGGGCGAACATCCATTGCAATCCGCCATACGCACTTTTCACAGACTGTGCAGATTCAGTAGCCTAGCCATGTCCAGGAAATGTTGTCTTTAATTCAAGAACGGTAAAAGCCAGATGCTGCATGATCTCAACAGAACATCCTTGAAGTTATTCGGAGGATGTCTATTCAGAAAATCGCATCCTGGCGTCAACGAAATATATGTTCAGTGGTTTTCGCTTTTCTACAGAGAAGACAATTGACCAATCACGGAACAAAAACACCCTTTTTTTTTTAAGACGCCGGTACGCCTGACGCGGGAAGGTCGAAGCCTAAATTGCCGTGTTGTAAGCAGTTTATACTCAATCTAAACGCGAATATAATGACCGAAAAAGCATGGGTTAACACCTGAACATGTTTACCATTCCAGAAAAAATATTGTTTGGTCACCGGAATGTGCAACTTAACCAAACAGCTTTCTGTAAGTGTTTCAGTGAATAGGAGCCCTCACACTTGAATATTGCTATAGGCAACGATGCTGACACCGTAGCACAAGTACATATTTATACTTTTTATTCTAATCATTAGAGTGTTTTTCACGGTGTGCTTACACTTGGGATACCAGTGTTTGTGTCTGTCTACCACACAATGACGCCTTCGAGGTGAAAACCGAGGACCGCGGTGCTTGCGGCACACTTACGGCTGTCGAACCGCGCCTGATCGCTTGAGTGGCCGGAGACGCAATCGGTGAAGCTTGAGATTTTGCTTTCGCTCGTCGGAACTCGCCGAAAGTCCACACAGGGGACTTGGCGCGAGTCAAGCTGCTGGGGCTAACATGAGCTTGGAGCCGCTCTCGCCATTTTTTCACTGGTTCGGAGGCCGGCGAACGGCTTTCCCTCGCGGATACGGGTGAACATGCGTCCGAGATGCCCGGGGTGGCAAGAAGTGGCGACGCGTCCCTGGGGCTTAACTGTTCCACAACCACGGAAGCAGCGTTAGTCGTGGGTCGGGCTCCTGGCAGTTCTGGCTCCGGGCTACTGGAAAGTTTTTCTTTTGCCAATGTGTCGCCGCCGACAGTGACTGTCGTGCTTGAGCTGCCTGGGGTGGCGAGAAGTGGCGGCGCGTTCCTGGGGCTTAACTGTTCCACAACCACAGAAGCAGCGTTAGTCGTGGTTCGGGCTCCTGGCAGTTCTGGCTCCGGGCTACTGGAAAGTTTTTCTTTTGCCAATGTCTCGCCGCCGACAGTGGCTGTCGTGCTTGAGCTGCCTGGGGTGGCGAGAAGTGGCGGCGCGTTCCTGGGGCTTAACTGTTCCACAACCACAGAAGCAGCGTTAGTCGTGGGTCGGGCTCCTGGCAGTTCTGGCTCCGGGCTACTGGAAAGTTTTTCTTTTGCCAATGTCTCGCCGCCGACAGTGGCTGTCGTGCTTGAGCTGCCTGGGGTGGCGAGAAGTGGCGGCGCGTTCCTGGGGCTTAACTGTTCCACAACCACATGAGTAGCGCCAATCGTTGGTCGGGCTTCCGGCAGTTCTGGCTCCAGGACACTGGAAAGTTCCTCTTTTGCCGGTGTCTGGCCACCGAGAGTGGTTGTCGCGCCTGAGCTGCCCGGGGTGACGAGACGCGGTGACGCGTCCCTGGGTCTTAACTGTTCCGCAACAACAGAAGCAGCGTCAATCGCCGGGGCTCCCGACAGTTCTGGCTCTTGGGTACTGGAAAGTCCCTCGTTTGCCGGTGTGTCGCCACCGACAGCGGTTGTCGCTGCTAGGGTCGTGGCACTCGTCTTGATGGCTCGCCCAGGAGAAGCTGCCACATCTTCACAGGCTTTGATCTTGTCGGTCTCGGGACCAGTACTAGAGGCCTGCGGGCGACAGGAATACGTTCTTTTCTTTCTCTTGCTAGGTTTAGGGATAGCGGACTCACTGCGACGACTGAGTACCTTGTCAGCGGCAGCAGGTTTCTCAGTCTTCGGCTTCTTAGGCATATCCGCTTATGCTCAACAAAAATAAGTGGGCAGTCAAAGACCTTGACGCTGGCAGTCGGAGCTCTGCAAACAAAGCGGGGCGTTGTCTCTGTGGGGAATCAGAGAGCGTGCAGCCATGCAAACGTCTTCTTCCTCGCTGCTTGATGCACGATCACGTGCTCTGATGCAATGCCGATGCATCCTGTAAAATAAACATCTTTCCATTAAAAATGAGCAAGAACTGAAACACTGAATGGCGTTGGATTAGGGGGAATGAGGTTTTCAAATGACACGCTTTCTATTTTTGCATGGATGGCATGGCTGCTTGTTTCTGGGTGAGCTCTAGCCTCTAAGCGCAATTTGAATAGTCGCAGAAAAGGAGACGCACCTTTGTATAATTTATAGTGAACATCATTTGTTGCGCGCCGTCAAATTCAGGCCTGTTACAACATTGGTCCAATCATTAGGAAAGAGAACACATGAACGCATGCCAATGGAGGCTGGCTGCAAGGTTGTATTTATGGTTATGCAAGAGGGTGGGTTCCTTGCCACCCACCCGCTACCGCATAAATATTTCGAGGGGGAGCTGTCCTCGTGTGGGTAGCTACAGATAGGCAAATTTCCTGCTCCTAAGACCTTTGCCAGCCATCTGACCGCTGCCGTCCCCTATAAAAAATGGCTCGAAAGTTCTTGAGCACCTGTCAACCACTCCTCTGCATCCAAGGATTTCCTCTGGAAGTGAATTGAGAAGGGTTGCCTACATTTCTACTGCGGTGGGATTGTTCAGAAGCGGCAATCATGAGCGTAAAAATTATGTTACGGGTTAAAAGCGTGCCTTCAGAAAAACGTGGAGGTGTATACACTTCCTCGGTGTATGAGATCACTGGCCACACCTCTATAGCTTTGTTGAGTACTGGACGTTCCTTCCCTTGCCTAGCCACAAGCTTGGACTTCTTCTCCGTACGCGGAAAATAGCAGCCAGCACTGAGCTTGTGGATTTAAGTGACCACACTCTGAAGGAGATATCTATAATAATAAACATTCATATTTCTTCCTATCATTAGGATATAGGAACTAATAGAATAGAATAGAATAGAATAGGGTAGAATATATAGGATAGGTAGGAATGCCCATTTGCGCTTCCGTCAGGAATTACGGGAAACCATGACAAATCGCGACAGTTTGGTGTTTAGCGCCATGTAGCTTTCAAACTTGCAATCAAATTAATTGGATACTCGGCGTAAACGGCTGGTAACGCGTTCACTGTAACTAAACGCAAGACTAGCGAGATTTATTTTTCCCAAGGAGAGAAAATACATCCCCGTAAGCCTTTGTTTAGGAGAAATAAGACAGAAAGCAATAAACTTCTTCACTCAACTTTATTTCGGTATACTGCAGCATATCCGAAACTCAGCATTTAATTTTAAGAATAATCGATACGTCCTAGCTTATGAAAATCTGACAGGGTTTGGTGTCCGCGTCTTAACGATAATTTCTTTGGTGCAGCGATATCTGGCTGCACCAGCGATATCTGAGCTACAAAGATGTTCAAGATCGCATCTCCACGTACTCTGGGTCATATAATATTGCTTCATACAATACGACCGAGGCACAAGAAGCAACAGCGATAAATGGAGGTAGGAAGTACAAAAAGAACACTAAACCAGGTGACACGCAATGCCCGTCGGTAAAACTACTACGATCGAAACCTGTTATGAAATAAAAACAGTGCTGCCTTGTGCCTGGAGGCAGTATTTGAACGGAACACTCTCCGTTAGGCCGTTTCGCCGAGGTCAAATGGTATAATAATTTGACCTTCATCAGGATGAGCGCCGGGGTTGGGGGGGGGGGGGGGGGGATGTCTTGACATCATACCTCGTAACGCGCATCAGCTGCAACCACTAGGCGTCGCGGCGGCTGCGCGCCAAACGGAACTTTTCTTTGTTAGCTGTGGCCATGTGACGAACCACGAGACTCGCCACTCGTTTAAAAGGAAAGTGAGCCTGTTGTTGGCTGGGCGTTTTACCATTGAGAACCCCGCCGGGGTGGCTCAGAGATTAAGGCACTCGAGTGCTGTGCCCAAGGACGCGTGATCGAATCCCGGCCTCGGCGGCCACTTTTCGATGGAGGCGAAAAGCAAGGCGCCCGTGTGCTGTGCGATGTCAGTGCACGTTAAAGAACATCAGGTGGTCGAAATTCCCGGAGTCTCTACGGCGTATCTCATAGCCCGAGTATTTCGGTACGGGAAACCCCACAAAGCAAATCCAATCATTAAGAAAAGCCTTGCAGGGCCATATTTGGCGGCCCCGACAGCGGTTATTTTCTTGCGAGAGCGGGAGGCTGCTTCAGAACACGCAGCAGATGTGGCTCTCCGAGCTGCTATGCGGCTTCGCCAAGCGTGATAGGATGACAGCTGAAAACGGCGACCAACGTGAGGAACGGCTCGCTAAACTATGGCTTCAAGATTGGGAAGTGCGTTGCTGTGTCGGCGACGGCACCGATGGGACACTGCCTTATAAACTTCGTGTTTTACCATGTATGGCAATGAATAAGACCGTGTTTCTAGCCACCAGCGTTAACGAAGTTTGACACGCTTCAAACGAAGATGTCTTTGGTCTAAAACCATGTCTAATAAAAATAAAACACTGTGGTTTACCTCTTATAAACAAAGTAACCCAGAATTAATGCCCCGTTACTCTCACCACGCAATGATAAACCTAACCAAGCGCAGACAAGCGTAACAGAGCCTCGCTCTCTCTTACTTGGTTTAAAAGAGTTTAACCACAGTGTCTACCACAGTGTCTATATTTATGTGACAGTGCTCACAAACAACGGGTTGGCATCCAAGGAGGCAGCTCATGTGAATTCATTTCAATACGTATTAATGCGTTTACTTTGGGGACACCTCAGATTTGTTCCGTGCACTGCATGTCTCATTTGGCTCGAGGAACGCGTCAAAACGCGACATAACTTTCAGTTTAGAATGTTTTAGCGCTTAGCATTACCAGTCGCAATTATACTGATTTCGTCATGTCTGTACGTGCCCTCTCTCTCTCTTTCTCGCTTTCTGTGTGAACTTGAAGCGCCAATGAGAAGGTGGCGACGGACGCGTCATGCGGCTTCGCCAACAGGAAGCGGAGCGGTCGCACAGCTGCAGCCAACGAGAAAGTGGCGCTATCACAGTTTCGGCTGCAAAACGGCAAACGTTGTACAAGCGCCTGTTACTCTGGTTTGCGAAGTCTGTGCTGCGCTGCTCGTGCGGCTTTAAATTCTGCTTCTCTTCTCGCGCACCAATCACCCCTCAACCTTCACGGACAGCAGAGATCTTTATGCGCGGGGTTCCCTACACCCCACCTCCACTGCACTTGCCGCATGGAAGCGCACTTGTCGGTGGTTGTCACTTCCATACTTCGCATTTGATTAACTATACCAATCGGACTTTACATGTCCATTTTATATTCACTGTGCGATGCTAGGGATATGCCGTGAAGAATGACTTGCAAATTCGTGCTTAGTTTTGCTATACTTCTTTGCCGCTGGTGACAATTTGAACAGCAATAGGGCTCTGCTTTAAAATTTTCATGTAGGCGCAGAACAAGCACTTCAGTGCGAACTGCCCGATCATATCACGTTGAACGCGGTCCTTTACATTGCCCCCTAGATCTGTTCGCTCCATTTCTTCCTAATCACATATTGTTCTCCAAGAAGTGTTTTGGCTAACGTTGGTTCAACTACAGTACCAGCCGGCCTTACCGGTTAAAGTCGAAGACATTCTGAACACTTCGCTCGCGCTCTCGGAAAAGAAAGGGAATTCTATGCCCTTAATAAGTATGCATACATTGTATACTGTTTCAGATACCATTCTTCACTACATCGCTAGCTCTGTAATATATTGTTACGGGGATGTACTTAATGTGATTGCCTCTGACCTCAGCCCCGAACACGCTCAGGACCTCCACAACCTTTTGTTATCCTTCTCCGACATTTTTGACTTTGCTGCCGGTTCTCTGGGCCAAACATCAGTTGTGACTCACCGCATTGACACCGGCGATTCGAAACCTGTACATCGGAGGCCTTATCGTGTGTCCATTTCTGAGCGCCAAGTCATCCAGCAGGAGGTCGACAAGATGTTGGCCAACGATATCATCGAACCTTCGAACAGCCCCTGGGCTTCTCCTGTCGTGCTCGTTAGAAAAAAAGACAACAGTTGGCGCTTTTGCGTCGACTATCGACATCTGAACACGATTACAAGGAAAGATGTTTACCCGCTGCCGCGAATAGACGATGCCTTGGACTGTTTACATGGAGCCCGCTACTTTTCCTCTATCGACCTTCGTAGCGGCTACTGGCAGATTTCTGTTGACGAACAAGACCGCGAGAAGACAGCTTTTGTCACACCCGATGGTCTTTACCAATTTAAGGTTATGCCTTTCGGACTTTGCAACGCCCCTGCTACGTTTGAACGAATGATGGACTCCTTACTCCGCGGCTTCAAATGGACGACTTGTCTATGTTACTTGGATGACGTCATTGTCTTCTCGCCCTCGTTCGAAAGCCATCTTCGTCGCCTTTCTTCCATCTTGGCACTTTTCCGCCGTGCCGGACTTCAACTGAACTCAAAGAAGTGCAGTTTTGGTCGCCGCGAACTTAAAGTGCTTGGCCATTTGGTGAATTCCACCGGCGTGCAACCCGATCCTGACAAAATTCGTGCTGTCAGTGCTTTTCCATCTCCCCGTTCACCCCGTGATGTCCGCAGCTTTATAGGACTGTGCTCTTATTTTCGCCGGTTCGTCCCAAACTTTGCCGCTATTGCTCGTCCTCTCACCAATCTCCTGAAGAAAGGCGTTCCTTTCTCATGGGGACCAGAGCAGGCTAACGCATTCTCCACCCTCATCGCTGTTCTCACCAATCCTCCTGTGTTGGCCCATTTCGACCCGTCTGCCCCAACGGAACTTCGCACCGACGCCAGTGGCCACGGGATTGGTGCCATTCTTGCACAGCGACAACGCGGCCAACACTGCGTGATTGCCTACGCCAGTCGTCTCCTGTCATCAGCGGAACAGAACTATTCGATTACGGAACGGGAGTGCCTGGCTCTCGTCTGGGCCATTGGAAAATTCAGACCCTACTTGTTTGGCCGACCATTCACTGTAATTACCGATCACCACGCCCTATGTTGGCTCTCTTCCCTCAAGGATCCTGCTGGCCGCCTCGGCCGCTGGGCACTGCGCTTGCAGGAGTATACCTTTTCCGTTCTGTACAAATCAGGCCGGCTCCACCAGGATGCAGACTGTCTGTCCCGTTATCCCGTCGATCCCCCTTCCTCTACTGACCACGAGTCGGACCCCTGTGTGTTCTCTATATCGGACTTTTCTCACATAGCCGACGAACAGCGCTTGGACCCAACCCTCAGTTCTCTTATCGACCGCCTCCGCACACACAGCCGTGACTCTTCCCTCGCCCTGTTCTTCCTTCATGGGAATACGCTATACCGCCGCAACATGCGACCTGATGGTGCTGAGCACTTGCTCGTCGTTCCCCAGCACCTACGCTCTGCCGTTCTAGAACAAATGCACGACGCCCCTACAGCTGGTCATCTTGGCCTCTCACGCACATACGATCGCGTGCGCCGGCGTTTCTTCTGGCCTGGACTCTACCGCTCTGTCCAACGTTATGTAGCCGCTTGCGACCTCTGTCAACGCCGGAAGAAACCCCCTGTGCTGCCACCTGGACACCTGCAGCCGATTGCTATCCCGACTGAGCCATTTTCTCGTGTTGGCCTTGACCTCCTAGGGCCCTTCCCCGAGTCCTTATCAGGAAACAAATGGATCGCTGTGGCCACCGATTACGCCACGCGGTACGTGATCACTCGCGCCATTCCAACCAGCTGCGGCACAGACGTTGCTGATTTCCTTTTGTACGACGTCATACTACACCATGGTGCTCCCCGTCAACTACTTACCGACCGTGGCCGCTGTTTCCTTTCCCGAGTTGTTGAGGAAATACTTCGTTCTTGCTCCGTTCGGCACAAGTTCACCACTGCGTACCACCCTCAGACGAACGGCCTTACGGAGCGTATTAACCGCACACTCACCGACATGCTCGCAATGTACGTATCCGACAGTCATCGCGACTGGGATATTAGTCTGCCATTTGTCACCTTTGCATATAACTCTTCGCGTCATGACACTGCTGGGTACTCTCCATTCTATCTTCTCTTTGGACGAGACCCCTTACTGCCCTTTGACACTTTGCTTCCCGCCGCTGGCCCCGTCACCACCTATGCCCGCGATACCATCGCCCGAGCCGACGCTGCTCGCCAGATTGCTCGTCACAACCTCACCGTCTCTCAAGAAGCTCAAAAACGCCGCTACGACGCTCACCACCGCGATGTGCACTATCCTCCCGGATCTCTGGTGTTGCTCTGGCTTCCGTGCCGTCGTGTGGGGTTGTGTCAGAAACTTCTGCCCCACTACACGGGTCCTTACCGTGTACTACGCCCTGTGACCGACGTGACCTATGAGATTGCACCGCTCCACCCAAAGCCACCGACTGCTAAACCCACTTCCGAAATTGTACATGTCGCCCGCCTCAAGCCATATTACTCCCCCTCCACACCGCACGACTAATACGCACCGGGACGGTGCTTTTTGCCGAGGGGGGTAGTGTTACCGGGAAACGCGAGACCAAAGTGATGTGCTCACTGACAAAGACGACGATCAAGGAACGCAGGCACGACGAAGCGCTAAAAAAGAGAACGACGCTGAGAGAGCGGATTCTGCACGGCTACCGAAGTCTTGCGTCCAGTTCAGCCCATCGCAGTGCCGTCACATTAAGTACATCCCCGTAACAATATTTTCAGTTACTTTGAAACACATTTAACTCGACGCCTGTGCTTGTTTACGGCGGATGAGATTAGGAAGTTTGTGGGAGAATTGAATGCCGCATATGTCACAGGACAGGGAGAATTTGGGAAATATACGGGAGAGGTCTTTGTCCTGTATGAGGCGTAACTAAGTTGATGATAATGATGTTCGTGATTACGATGATGTCTTTTTACTGTTTCGATGTGGCGACTCTGATGCGGCAGATGTCGTGCGTCGTATAGTAAAGTGCTAGCATAGCCATCGATTGCTCTCAAGTCACAAGAAAATGTCTGAGTGTCTCCAGAATGCGAGTTCAAAAAAGAAAGTTTACTCTCAGGTCTCATGGTATGTTGTATATACTTTTAGGGCGCCCTCTTCCTCGGCCGCGCTATGCCACCGTTCTCTAGTACTAAAGTCAAATAATGCGGGTACCCCGTGGACTAGCAGCCGCTTGTGATGCTCATCACGCGTTGCGTGACCCGTCGCTTTGAACCCGGCCGCGCGGTGAATGCACGACGCCCCCCCCCCCCCCCCCCCCCCTTTTTTTTTCCAGCTTTGGTGAGCCCTTATCGGGCATGGCTGTCAAAGGGCTACGCCCTGGTGTATGCAGCGTCTGCCCATGGTAGCCGGTGAGATAAGAGTGCTGTCCGACTCCCTAAAGTAGTTACGCGTCTGCGTCAACAGGGTCCGTGCAGACACCTAACTGGGCGCTGCTGTTCGTGCTGAGTAAACAAATACGCTCTGCTCCCGGGATTTAGGCGAACCTCCGAATCACGCACTGAATATAGCTACGGGGACCTCGCACAAGCAAAGTTAAAATACGAAACTGTCCCCTCCTCCCCCTCCCCTCAAACCCTCCCCCGGCGATTCTGCCATCAATATCACAGGCTCCCTCTCCGCCGGAACTCCGTTCTGCATTCGCCAGCTCTATATAACTCCGCTGGAAACAAAGAATAGGGAGAGTGCGCAAATGAATTTGGAGGCCACTGTGGCGCCCACGGTCATAATGCGGACGAAACAAAAGCGCGAGGAGACACAAAGAAGCGGTGGGTGCCCTTCATTTCATCACTTTTGTTCGGCTCTACCCATTTGCCAAGCGCGTGTCGGAACAAGAGAGCGAAAAATCAGAGCTAACAAAGCGCAAGTTTTGAAGTGAGGGAGTCTTTATGCTCATCTGTTTTAGCCAAAATCGCTCTATGCCCCTCGCGTCCGGTTGAAACAAAAAGAACCGCTTTCGAGCGAGGTGTAGAAAAAAATGCACAAAAAGGCGAAATTAGTCTGCCGGCACCCAGCCATGATGAGATCCGAGAATGAGTGAGGGAAAGGACGATAAAGAAGAAAAGTGTAGCGGATGGCGAGGGGAAAGCCGGTCACGCGCTGCTAACAGCGCGGGTCGGATGAAAAACACACAAATGTGTGGGATCAGGCCCTCGTGAAACAAGCGGTAGAAAGTAAAGCAGTAAAAGTAAATCAACTGTGCGAAGCGTGGGACGAGTAACAGTCTGGCAGGTGTCGCTTCGGGCCCTCCTCTTAGCCTCTTGTATCTTCCTCTGTTCTTTCCCTCCCTGCCGCCTTCCTCCTTCCCTATTGCGCCACCCGCACTCCCTCGCTGGCGCCCCCGGGACGCAAGTCGTCCGCGTCAAATCGTCCGCGGAACTCGGGACCGCGAGGTCGCTCACATCACAGCGCCATCGGAACCCGGCACGCCGGAGAAGTTGACGTCTGCTAGGTCGGAAAGTTGTCCCTAAGATCTCATTTGTTCGAACAACCAGTATCTACTGGGCATCTATAACCTATTGTTTGCTATCCTTAGCTTGTACATTTAATTAAGACTTTGCCTTCAGAGCTTGCGCAATACGACGAACATCACTAGTGTTACGGTTCGACGATCGACAATATCGATATCGATTCGACGAATTTTCAAAGATCTGTAGTAAACAAGGAGCTCTGGAACGTGTGCCTCAGAAGTGATCGTACTGCTTTGAAGTACTTTGACTGAACTTGACAAGAGCCGACCGCCGCATCGAAGAAGAACAGCACTAGCCACCGGATTTCGCTGGTGGCTGGAAGCAGGTGTAATGACCAGTGTCCGAGGCACGCCCTGGACACCTAGACGACAGGCAGGCTTCGCCAACGCTCCGACCGCTCAAGATCCAAACTAGCCACAGGAAGGTTGGAGTACCGACTTTCCGGCAGCGGGACACGCCGCGATGGAGGGCCATGGAGTGACCGGGTCGAGAAGGCAGGCAGTAAACGTAGGAGCCTTGTTTGTTGTCGGTAAGACTGTTTTACCACTTTTACCACGAACACCAGACATAAGAGAAAGAGAGAAAGTAATTTAATGCCAGGAGACATAGGAGGAGGAGTTCAATACGGCTTGACTGCTGAGCTTTCCCTTTAATGCACAATAGAAGAGAATGGTAATCGCTAATAGAATCAGGGCAACCTTAAACTTCAGTTATCCAAAGGATCAAGCAGGTTTACTGAAAGGGTACTCTGCTATCGATTATACCTATATATTAACAAGGTCATAGACAATTATACATGGAATTCACTGATTACGAAAAAGCATTTGGCTCAATCGAAACATCGGTAGTTATGCAGAAATTGTGAAATCAGGGTGTAGACAAGCGGCATGTGAAAGTACTGAAGTATATCTATAGCGGCTGGCGCAGCAACCATTGTTCGTCATAAATAAATAAAATTCCACTTAAGAATGGTGCTTGGCTAGAAGGCACGACGTCCCCATTACTATTCACAGCCTACTCAGAGGAAGTATTCAGAGGCTTGATTCGGTGATGGCACTGCATTGCTAGGTAACTCAGGGGATTAAATGCAGAGACTGATTGATGACCTATACAGTTAAATTAAAAAAGTAGGGCTAAAATAAATATTCAGAAGACTAAGGTAGTGTTCAACAGCCCCGGGAAAGAACAACACTTTACAATAGGTAACGAAGTATTAGAAATGGTAGGCGAATATGCCTACTTAGGACAGGTAGTAACAGCAGATCCGGACCATGAAAAGGAAATAACTAGAATAATAAGGTTGACATGGAGCGCGTTTGACAACTACTCGCAGATTTTGACTAGTAGCTTACCGGTATCGCTCAAGTGGAAAGTATGTAATAGTTACATCTTACCTGTACTACTTATATGGCTGAAGCGTGGAGGCGAAATAAAAGGTTTTATTTAAGTTGAGGACAAGGTAGGGAGCTATGGAACGAAAAATCGCAGGTGTGACGTCAAGGAATTGGAAGCGTGCAGAGTGGGCCAGATGAATAACTCGAGTTAATGACGCTCTAGTGGAAATCAAGAGGAAGAAATGAGCATGGGCAGGGCATGTAATTCGAAAGGGGATAGCCGGTGATCGAAAAGGGTAATAAATTGGATGCCAAGGGAAGGAAAGCGTAGCAGGGGGTGACAGAAAGTCAGGTGGGCGGATGTGGTTAATAAGTTCTCAGACGTCAAGTGTATGAAGTTAGAGCACTACTGGGCTGGTTGGAGGAATATGGGAGAGGCCTTCGCCCTGCGGTGGGTATAGTGTGGCTGATGATGGTGATGAGAACAGAATGGTACGTATATTTGAGTTAAAACTTTAAATGCCTTATTTCCTCGAGCACGCCACTATTCCTCACCAGTGGCATTCATTTGGATAAATATGTGGCTTTACAGTAGCGATGACATAACGGTTTGATACTCCTCGTTTTACGCGGCTGCTGTGGGCTTGGAACCTGAGTGCCTCAGGGTTCGCACCAATGTTTCAATTGCTACGAAGCTTTTCGTATCTTAGTACTCGATTTATTAGAGATTAATTCTGCAGCTGAGACACAGTAACCACTGATCTCTTCAACGCATCTGCCTTTGCAGCAAGCAAATCAAACTATCGTTATTCAAACAGGGGCGATGCACCTGTAGCCGGAACACTAGTCTCTGCGTCCCAGCATAGAAGAATGAGGGTGGTTGTTCGGGCTAACTCATTTTAGACTTAAGACCTTTCGCATATATGACCCAACAATAAAGGAATGATTAAGTAAAGTGAAGTAATGAATGCAAGAAGCAGTTTTTGCTAATCATCAGAGGATTTACTTATCATGCGAATTAATGGATCGTTGCTCTTTGACTGCGAAACAACTGCCCTTCGAGAAACTCCCATAATACACTGAAATTTCATCGTTTCTGCCACTTAAGTCTGGCGCTGACGCCTTCTAGCTGCCCTATAGTTTGCTTCAATAATAGAGTGACTCATGGACATTTTTTCGAGTTCTAGGACTTATAGAAAATTGTGGGACTCTCTTTTACCCGCATGGATGTGTCAAGGCCGATGTTAACAGGTAACCATTCCCTTCACCGACATCTCCTAAATGAAATGGACTAAAGTCGACGAATAATAGTGGCCGCAGCGATCGTCATATTATGCAGGATCTTGTTCGATAGACACCGCTGTTGTACTGTGTACCATTTTCTTTTGCTTCCTCACAGGGATGATGCTCATTGGCCGTTCGACGGTCGAAGGTGCTAAGGGAGTCACTATCCTGGACTGCATCAGACAGGAGATTCCGGCAACGGTGAGGCGAGCATATTTCTGGTGCTTGGAGTTATACTTGCACTTGGAACTTTTCAGTCGTGTTGAAAAACGAGCACAATGTACGCGAGCTAAAGCTGTTACCTTTATGAGAACGACGACGGTTACTCCCGAAAAGTGGACTCGCAATACAACCGAGGGTTCCCTGGCTACCAGACCTTCCTAGAGGAGACACAGTGGATTGATTACTGGTCTTCTAGTCAGCCTTGATTATACTATTCTGTTAATGACGCGTAGAGGATTGTCTGGGAACCTGGTTCATTGAAGTAGAAGCAATGCTCGAGTATGTCCCAGCACGCGGTACAAGCACTGAAGAGGTTGTCGGGCTAGGCGGGTTTTCATCAATGTCAGCATTGATGATTCCCCGTGCTCTGTCCTCGTCCTGTTATGCGTTGCTGAAATTTATAGGCATTCAGGTTGGAGAACGCGGGCGGATCGAAGTGTTGAACGTTCTTCTTTCATACGCAGAGGAATGTCAATCAAAGTGCACCATCAGCTTCTTCTCTCTGCAAGTATTGTCCGTGCTACTTCGTAGTTAATCTCGCGGCTGTGCGTTTCACTATTTCAGTGAAAGCGTAGTAGGTGACTTTCGTGTGTACATGAGGTGTGGCGGTGTACATCTGCGGGGCCATATACATGTACCTCGGATTCTCGCATTGTTTAGGTGTGACTGCACTATTGGAATTGCGGAGAGTTGGTATGGTATATACTATATGATATTCACGGGGCTTACGACCAACATCAACATCTATGCGGGACTTCGTAATGAACAGCTAGGGTTCATTTAAACCATCTGGGTATCTTTAGCGTGGGCTGATATCGCACAGCCCACGGCAGCCTTGCGATTCCCGTTCATAAAGAAGTAGCCGCGGGGACCGGAGTGGAACCTGCTAGGGCTGAGCAGCCGAATACTCTTACCCTACCGTGCTCTAACCATTGAACCCCTGCGTTGGGGAAACAGCTGTCGGCGGAATAATCGCAAGATTACCGCAACCAGTAAGGAAGCCAGCTCTAATTTCTTCACATCATGTTGGCATATGAAGCCTGCAAAATGGGGTTTCAATGGTTTGTAGCGCTGAGATCTGGCTGTCGGATGAAGTAACGCCACCAGGTTGAATGATCGTCTCGTCGACTGGAACATCACACCTGTGCGTCTCGGGCTAAGTGATTTCGACTCGCCCGGAAAAGTGCATGTGAACTAGATCGAGATCAGAAGTCGAATCAGGCTTAGAGAGAGTCAGAAAACTTGTCTTAGCTTGCCTACTAAATTCTTTTCTTATTATTTATCTTTATTTGTCTCCTCCCTGATATCAATCACCCTTGCCATGCCTTTTACTTATACCCAGAAGCTGTAACGTACGGTTTCAACCGAAAAACAAAATCATTCGCATCGAATCCGTACATCGAAATTCGGTTTCACACGAGAAAAAATATCCGTGACAGCTTTTGACTGCTGGCCACATACGGTTACAAGGTAGAAATTCGGAAGCCAAGAGAGCACAGACCACAGCGCAATGCTAAGCTATATTAGGCATTAGCAGTGGGCTGACCGCGAGAGCCTTTGTTACTTATCCAAGCTTTGTCTTCTATAGCGCAGTGCCTTTTGTTCACAGACTGTCATCTCATCAGTGACGGTTCAGCAGTTCCTCCGTGGAATGTGAGGACACTGGAAACGTTTGTAACAGTAACTAGCTATCTTAAAGTTATTGCTTGCGTATTGTAAAAAATGAAATCGCTTACAGTGATGACCGAGTCTTATTCAGTGACATAAATCAGCCATTAACTCGGCACGGTCGGAAAAATCGCTGGAGTTGCTAGTTACAGCGAAAGCTTCACCAGTCGCCGTGTCTGCTCAAATGACCTTGAACGAGAGAAGCGGAGTTGTGTAACCACGTGACATGCTACGTGACTTACCGCAGTTACAGCAGCTCACTCCGCCGTCGTCACGGCCGTAGCACATGACTACATGCTGATGCACCGTACCACGTGACTGCACGCTGATGCAACCGCGCGGTATAGCCACCGTGTTGAGGTGTCTTGGCTCGCTTAATAAAGCCCGTGTCTGTGCGCTGCCTATGCGATGTATTGAATGGATGAAGCAAGTCAGCCGGAGCCGACGTCCTCGCGAGTGGGTACTTGCAGATGTCGGGCCAGGTCTGCTTATCGGGTCGAGTTTGCCAGCCGTACGAGGGATTTAGCAATTGATAGAAAGCGGAAATGCGCTAGACGGGCAGCCCTAACCGATGAAAAGCGCTTCGTCTGGCTAAACGCCGAACGAAAATGTAATTAGCAATACATCTCTAGTCACGCCTAACCACAAATAAACCGAGGCTTAATAGGTGATACCAAAGCTGTACTCAGCTATAGGGCTGACACGTGGGGGCTAAAGAAAGGGGTTCTACTTACGATGAAGAGAACGCAGAGAGCTATGGAATGGGAATTGGCAGGCATAACATTGAGATATAGGAAGCGTGCAGAGTGGGTCATAGAAATAACTCGAGTTAATAACATTCTAATGGAAATCAAGAAGAAAAAATGTTCATAGGAAATAGGAATATAGGAAAACCGATGGTTGAAGAAGGTAACCAATTGACTACCAAGGGAAAGAAAGCGTAGCAGGGGGCGGCAGAAAGTCCAATGGGCGCATGAGATTAACAAGTTCGCAGGAGATAGGACCGGGTTAATGGACGAATGTAGAAAAATTCTTCGCCCTGCAGTGGGTATAGTCGGCTGATGAGGAACGAGGATACTAAAGCTTTCGCTCGCGTAACCAGGGTTAACTGAGCTAAGCCGCAGACATTTTCCTTTCTCCAAAACCTTATTTTTGGGAAGTGTTTTCCGCTTTCAGCTTGTTTTGATGTGGAAGAAAGCATTGAATTTCAGGAAACCAGTTTGTGTTTATTCACAGATAAAGCTATTCCGACACAAGGGCGACTCTATTAAAGGTCTAAATTCCACTTACCTAAGTGAAGCAGCATGCGTATGTGCTGATCTCTAATTGATGTTGCTTGTTGTTTTAAAAGCGAAAACGTTTACTACTCCCCTCCGTAGCTTCTTCGCCATGTGCGTGTGTTTGACCCTAAACCGAGGAGAAACAACGTGGCTGCTATGACGTCACTCAGCCGCCGGATAGGCGGTGCTCAGAGGTCTGGAGGAGGTAAACGTGGGCAAGAGAACATACGAGCATATCAAGGACTTCCTCCGAGATAGGAAGGCGGTGATTAAATTCCAGGACGCAGAGTCCCCCAGCATAAGGCTGGGCAGCAAAGGTATCCCGCAAGGAGTCATACGGTCCCCTTTCCTATTTAACATAGCAATGAGAGGTCTCCCGGCTATGCTAAACAAGGTCCCTGATATAAAATTCAGCATGTACGCCGACGACGTAAACATTTAGATGAATAGCGGAAGTGACACGGAAATTGAGTGGAGTTTGCAAAAGGCAGCAGACGCAGTGGTGAAGTATATGCGGCCGAAAGAGGCCTGGTGTGTTCATCGCAAAAGTCAGAGCTTTTTGTATATAATAGCGACGACCGGAACAAGAGAGAAGTAGAAATTAAAGTGGTGGTGGAAGGCCTGGAAAGTGCCCAGGGTCGAGGAAATGAGGATCCTAGGCATATTTATCAACAAGAAGAGCAACAAAACCAACATCATAAAGAAATTAGCCACATATGCAGACCAAGTAGTAGGCATAAGGAGGATAGCAGTAAAGGCGACAGGACTAAAAGAAAGGAATCTCCTGAAAATGTCACAGGCGACGAAATAAGTCGGATCTGCTACGCGACGCCGCAATTAAACATGAAAAAAGACAGAAATAGAGAAGATAGACAGAATATTGAGGAAATGAGTCAAGCGAACTCTGGGACTCCCCATATCCACGTCGAAGGAGCGGCTTGAGAAAATGGGAGTTCACAACAGATGGGTTGAGCTGGTAGAGGGGATGAGAATATCCCAATTGGAACAGCTCGGCCACTCTGAAACGGCAGAACAATACTCGAATGGGTAGGAATCCGGCCAAGAACTAGCACGCACAAGATGGTAAACATCCCGCCAGGAATCAGGGCCAAGATACGCGTCCCACCTATGCCACGAAACATGCACCCCGAGTGCAACAAAGAAAGGAAAGAGCATAGGGTCAAGGCCTGCGAGAGGAAGATGAGGAAGCGACCGGCAGACCAGGTGGCTTATGAAGGCGCGGCGTGCGGACAGCTTGGGGCGGCTGTATCCGCGGTTGTCGACGGGGCAGGAGCATTAATGGTAGCGGCTTCGAGCCGCACGAGAGATGCCAGCGCGGCGGAAGAGCTGGCGATAGCGCTCGCTTGCATCGGTACCAAGGCCAGGACAATTTTATGTGACAGCAAAAATGCAGTGAGGAACTTTGGGAAAGGAAAAATCTCGGAAGAGGCCAAACGCGTCCTCGAGGTGAGGCCGATAGAACGTAATATAGAAATAATATGGATTCCAGAACAAATCGCACGAGTCTATTACAGGAAATGAGGCTGCACACTAGCTTGCCCGAGCTCTCTATCACCGGGCGGCCGTAGAGCAGCCCTCTCGCATAGACATGAAAGATAGCTTGATTTCATACAACGAGATCAATGAACATTATAAGCTGAGCAGGAGGGTCTATCCGCCGCCCGACCGTTCCCTCGGAAACGAGGAGGCAATTGCGTGGAGAAGATTACAAAGGGGAAATCATATAGGCCCCTTCTGGGTATACATGACACTTTCTAAAGAGGAGAAAGACCAGTATTGCATAACATGCGTGGAGAGGGGCACTCTAGATCACGTAATTTGGGAATGTGCTGGCAGCCCGGGCGCCGAGCAAAATATAGATAGAGAAGCCTGGGAGACCTTGCTGCGGAGCGAGAACCGCGCTCAACGGCAACAAGCCATCCGCCTGGTGGCTGAGGCCGTGAAGTAACAATGCATCTTCACCAGACCTTAGTTTGCGAGGCTCCTGAGTAGGGCTCCCTTAGGCCTGCGTGCCGGGGGGTCAAAAAGGAATGTCATTTCGGTGGAAGTAAAACGTTTTGATGATGATGATAGGCGCCGCCGCCATAACCGAGGTAACCACGCACTCGCCTCTGCTTAGTCACGTGACAACCAAGACGTCACTCAACCTCAGCTATGCTGGAACCGTGCCGCTCGCTCTGTCAGATAGCTTCAGCTGCTGTTGAAAATAAAGACGAAGCGTCGCCTCGGCCCGATATATAGCGCGCTCGCGAATGGGCTCGGGCAGTTGCCTCCATAAGTGACATAGGCCAGACGGCTGATTGCGTTCTTTGATTCCTCCAGATCTGCTGGTGCCGAAACCCGGAAACGAACCAGGGACCTTTAAATGTCGGATAAATGCTCTTAACTGATGCCAAAGGAGTGCAACAGTTCGCGACAATTTAAAGGCACCAGTCGTGTTTTTTTCTTTATTGCCTGGTCTTGACACATTGAATTACACGGAAACAAAATCAACAAAAATCGCACAAACGCTATTTACATATGGCACAGTAAAATTCACGCATGCGCAAGAGAGGCTCTAGTCTTGAGAGCTATTCGGGAGGTTCTGCAGCAGCTTTCTGGATTGCCAAAAACCTGTCGACGCTTTCCCGAAGATAAATTTGGGCAGGCTGTGCATCTTTATTACAGTGGTAACAAGCCATTCTTGAGCGCCATATACAGTGGAGGCCCATGAGCATAATTAAATCAAATGGTACCCCATCCTCATTTTCTACGGGTAAGTACCGGGTGTAGCGGAAAATATTTCAGTGGCGTTCCTTGCAATACATCCCAAAAATATACCCCCTCCCAACAGTGTAAAAAACATGGTCTATTGTTTATGGCTTCCTGCCTATTAAACAATGTGATCCCCAGGGTAGAAATAGTCTCTTTTCCTCCAAAAATAGTTTTACCGGCAAGGTTCCGGCGCCAATTTAAAAAACAATTAGAAGAGTTCATCGATGCTGAACCGAATATTGAGCGAAAGCAATAACTGCGGGGGACCGAGCATTCTTCTTCTTGGTCCTCTGCTTTCTCTTCTACTTTTTCTTTTTCTTCTTCTCCAGCCCACATATAAAGCCCTGCTTTAACCAAGCCGTATGAATCTGCCTTAGTGGCCTAGAGGGTTAAAGAAATGCCAAGGTCCTGGCAGGCTGATTCTAACATAAGCGTCCCATGTGAAACGAGAGACACAAGTTGGCAGCTATTGCCAGCCCACATATAAAGCCTCTCTTTAACCAAGCCGTATGTGCCTTATTGGGGTCTAGGAGTAACGTGAATTCCAGGGTGCTGGCAGGCTGATTCTGATATAACCGTCTCATGTGAAACGAGAGACCCAAGTTGGCAGCTCCTGCCAGCCTGGGGTCGTCTATGGAGGTCGTCTAAAGGTCAAATGTCAATGGCGGTCACCGCCTTTCCACGCTGAAGGCTCAAATTGCGAGCAGTATTGCTTCGCAATAAAAGAAGGTTTTTGCTCCTGGCGTCACCTGCATTCTTTTACCCTTTTTAACAGAACAAGAAAAGGGCGCCATGGATCCCGAATGCAAGCGTCCTGGCATACAGTTTGCAGCTACATATCTTGCTTTAAAGTGAAACGTATCCAGCGTGCCCTTGAGCTACGTCATGAAGTCAACACGCGAACTCTTTAGTAATTTGCGTGCATGCGATGTTCAGAGCGCTCACATGCCAACACGCACCTGAGGCACGTCGAGCTTTAAGGGCAAGCATCCACGCAAATAAAATTACAAGGGTTCAACGCAGCTGAACCAAATATTGAGCGAAAGCAATAGCTGCGGGTGACCGAGCGTTTTCCTTCTTCTCTTTTTCGTCTTACTCAGCCCACATATAAAGCCCCCGCTTTAACCAACCCGCATGAACGTGTCTTAGTGGCCTATAGGGGTAACCTGAATGCCAGGTTCCTAACAGGCACCCAATTTGGCAGCTCCTGCCAGCCCACATATAAAGCCCCGCGTTAACAAGCCGTATGAACGTACCTGACGTCACGTATCACGTGAGCACCAGATACGCCTCTAGCGCGCCACGCCGACCGCTTGAGTTGGTAGCCCAGCTCTCACCCTAGTGTCACGTGGGGTGTGACATCGCAGCGTCACGTGTGTGCGGCCGCGCCACGCTGAAGGCTCGAAACGAAACCTAGAGTAGTATTGCTTTCGTAATAAAACGTTTCCCCATGTATTCCCGGCCATGCTGTGAGAGGAGTTGAAAAGAATTTAGTATACGTTTGGGAAATGAGAACCCTTGCGACAAAGATAATTGAACGCAGCTATACGCAGCAAGAAACGTCGTGCTCTATTGTGCTGTGGCAGCATGCTCTGACAATCAGCCCGCATTAGTGACAGACATGGAGCGCATATACTGACAAAAAGAATGATTGATTTGGTTTGTGGGGTTTACGTCCCAAAGCTACGCAGGTTATGGGATACGCCATTGTGGAGGACTCTGAAAATTTAGACCACCTGGGGTTCTTTAACGTGCACTGACATCGCACAGCACACGGGCTCCTTGGGTTTCGTCTCCATCGAAAAGCGGCCGCACAGGCCGGCATTCGATCCCGCATCCTTGGGCAAAGTAGCCGAGCGCCCTAACTACTGCGTCACCCCGGCAGGCCGACAGGAAGGGCGAGCTGAATCGACGCCTGGTCTTCAGTGAAATTATTTCGAACCTATAGCGCAAACTGCAGTCGAAATGTTGGAGCGCTTACACTCGGTTGCTTGAAAGCCCCGCGTAATTAATTGTTCGGATTTTTAGTTGGTTTCACGAGGAAAGTTCAGTTAGAGGAGCGGAAACGCAAACTAAGATTTGCGGAATGATCTGTGCATATGTGTAGTTTTTTTTAAAACGAAAATAAACATGCGAATCACTTTTCTCTGCTCCAGGCTTACGGATTTTGTTGAATTTTACTGTTATTTACTTTCGACGGGGGCTAATTTAACATTGTTTCCATCAGCAGTGATTAAATTGACAGGGTCCTTAACTGGTGGGCACGAGCGCGTGGGTTCGTTCCTGGCTGTGGCTATATCGTTTCCGCACAGGTGCAGGGCAAAGCTTCCATGTTTTGCGAGATGTTAGTGTGCCTTATCAATAAGCGAAATGAGCGGAATCATCCACTACGCCATTCCTCATTGCCGACGCCGCTTTGGGACGTTCAATAAATAGACTATTCCGCACTGAAACTTTTGTATTGGAAAGGTCCAACTTAAGGCTGCTTTTAGGCTCAAATGTAGACTTAGAAAAATATGCACAGCCCTATTGGTCCGCTTCTAAGCACCGTAACGAGGCTGGCTGCAAATTTACAGCGTTCTCTATCTCGCAGGTGACCAGGAACCTTGTTTTCACCCTTTCCAGCTTTGATATCCCTAGAGTGATTGCAGGAGTACCGTTACAGGTTTAACCTCCCCGTTAATCATCTGTATTACCACCCACCCCCCTCGCTCTCCTACAAATCTGTATTATCTAAGGCCCACCCCTTATCTAAAAACCCCGTCATAGGGGCATTTGAGGTATTTAAAATAAATAAAACAATAAAGAAGCAAACCCCTTTTACTATATAAATTTTGACAGTGGACAATCACTGCATATTCGTTTTCAAGAAAAACGTTAGGACAGTCGGCTGCAGTTATAACGGGAGTGGTTATTCTATATGTTGTTAATTTAGTTAAGCAGTATACAAAATCTACCGCGCTGAGATGGCCTCCAGACGCAATGAAGGAAGTAATTTACTGTAGCAAGCACCCGAAGTATTTTTGAGAATTCACCATTGTACAGCGGGGAAGTCAGCCACTTCTTTATTTCTTTTGTCCGGTGGGGCCTTTTGGTTCTCTGGTGCTTTGCTAGAAGAGAAGGTAATTCGCTGCCCCAAACACAATATTTGCTTATGTACAGTCGTGAGCAAAAGTGGTATACAACACTCTGCTGGTGACAGAGCTCAGGAAAACTGCGTAGAAATGCCATCTAGTGAGAGCGTAAGGGACAGCGACATCGGCACACGCACGTGGACAAAATGAGGCACTGCCACTATTGTCTCGAGCATGGATAGCTGTTGCTATATAAAAAGACATGATGTTTTCTCGAGCTCCGCCACCGGTTGAGTGTTGCATACCACTTTTGCACACGACTGCACCTTTAAGAAGAAAAACAGCGACTTCTTTCTTCCATAAAATGTACTAAAATAAACTGTTTCAATTGCAATAGCGCTAGCATCACCCTGCTGTTGAGTGTTTTCAAAGGTGGCGCTGAGTATAATTATGGGGGTCTAGCATACTTTACCGGCCATGCCAAACGGGCTTGAGACTAGAGGCAAATATATCTATTTTCTTTTTACAAATCAGATTCATTGGACATCTTACAGATAATGGCTGAGCAACTGTGGGATATTGTGAGATGTTGTAATGAACGTTTCAATTAGACTGTTATAATCTTTCGATGCATAGTAACACCTTAACATAATGTTATATTAGTCCTGCGCCCACTGTTCGTAGTTGGACCGCCGTTTAATTGCAATGGGGTGTATTTTCAACAGTAATTGTGATGCGTCTTATGAATATTGTAAGACAATGTAGCAGTGATAGTGATGAGAATGATCTACTCCACCGATGCAAAGCAAAATCTTCCTTTTGTCCTACGCTCGTACTGAGTAGTTAAAGTGCCATAAAAACGAGTTTGCTTTAGACAGGTGGTAACTAAGAGAAACATGCAAGAGTACCCAGGCAGGATCTGTGTTTATATTGGTCATTATGGTGCAACCTTACGGCAAGCGGAAAAAGTTGTTTTCTTAGCTAATCTGCCGTTGAAAAAGAGTTCAAAGCACTGCAGCGCAACGAAAGACGAGGGCACAAGAACAGAACTATGCAAGTAAAAGGCTGAAGAAGCCGTGTGAGCAGTTTTAGATTGCCGTGAAAACATAGGCATGTCAAATGTTAAAGCTAAAGCGAATAGCTATGTGACAAGTTGGACATTTGCAAGGTGGTTAACAAAATTGGTGATGCATGAAAATATGTTGAGACGTAGTTTTCAGTGCTTAAGCCCATAAACCCCAGAAACCGTTCAGAGGAAACATTTCGGAACCCGGCACATGGTAGAAAGCTGTCTCCATGTAGCACTCGCAAAACAATCTTAACCTCTTACGTGTCGATGATCCTTTTATCAATAAGAATTCCGAAGGAATTATGGAGTTTGTACGAACGCACTCTGGCGACAGTTGTGATTTCTTAGTGGATATGTTAAGGACCTCTATTAGTCGCTGTCGAGTGACAAAATGCGATGCTGTGTAGAGGAGTGCATTGATGAGTTCAGGTGTGCTGCAGCCCAGGACGCGGCTGACGTTTCAGCGAGTGGCCAAAATATTTATATTCGTTGATAATTTTTTTAATCCTCGTTAACTGGGACTCCGGCCCATTAGAGTTATATGCTCATAGCATTATAACAATTATGAAATGATTCTGTCCTAATCTACTTGTTTTAACGAGTGAACTCTCCATACATAACTTCATTCAGCCCTTCACGTCACCTTTCATGCCGATCGCATTTGCCGAGCCTACCAGCCGCGAAGTAATAAAACATTTGTTGCCATATCACTCCTCACACACTAAACGTGTAACAAGAGTCATCGTAAATCTCCGCTTCCAAAATTCTCTCCGAAAATTATGCATGTATGCATATGACGATTGAAAGTTTTAAACAGCAGTTACAGAGGCTGACTGAAGCTCGTTAGTCCGCGATGTACAAGTATCCTTTGCGGTAAAGCTCCTCAAGAAGCTGAAACTTGAGAATCAATGTCACCCTCGTCAGGGTCTCGGGGGACGGAAGCATCTTGTACTACCATATCTGCAAAAGATTTCACACAACATGAAAAGAATTGGTCAAAGGCGAATACAACCATGGTGATCTCGTCCCCTAAAAGAAAAAAAAAAAACAGCCTTGCCACCTTGTGTAAGCTGGGAAAAAAATGGCAGTGACTTAGTTCAGCTATGCCAGGATATACGTAGCATGAGCTTGGTTTATCTTGGCTGGTCCCGGCTTTTCCTTGGTTTACTTATCTCGGCTTTTTATGGTTTGTGAGCACCGGTCAGCGAACACCGGTGGTTTACGAACGCCGATCTAGGAACTATGTACTAGGAACGCCGAACTACTCTGTCATGGGCACGGTGTTGCTCTCCCTTTGTCTCTCTTTCTCGCTCGATACACCCCGGTAGAACGCTCAAAGAAGGAAGGAAAAAGCTTTATTCAGCCCTATGTTATTTTTGGGCGGTTTTTGGGGCGTCTTCAAAGCTCCTTGTTGCATCCCCAGAAGTCTCCTCCGTCGACCTCGTCCACTTCCACCCAATGGTCGGTTGCCCTCAGTCCAGGGCTCCGCTGGCTACAGCCGCCCGTTGAGCTCGCTGTACCAGACCTTGCTGGTCTTCGCAGCGGTCGCTGGACAGCAGTCTCCCATTGCTCCGCACTCGGGTTTCAAATTGTGGGGACCACGTCTATGTATTGACAGGTCCATCTGATGTAATATAGTGTGGGCTTTTCGTCGCACCACGGACATCTGCCCGTGTATATGGCAGGGTGCATTTTGTTTAGTATGTGTAGGTTTGGGTATGAACCTGTTTGTAGTTGTCTCCAAATGTCTGTTGAGAGAACTGTGCGGGGGGCAGGGGGGTATCGCAATCTTCTGCCTCTATAGTTTTCTAGTATGGCCGAGTATACCTTAGGTGCTGGCAAAATTTTGTGGACTTGCCAGTGTATGGTCGAGCTATCCTGTCGGCCTCTTGGTTCCCTGCCACCCCCATGTGCCCTGGTACCCACATAATTTTGTGTGTGGTCTTATTTTCTGCGTGGTTTTTAATTTTGTCACTCACTTCGAGGAGTATACGGAGCGCGTGACGACATATCCTACAATTCATGTAATTTTGGCAGGCTGTTTGAGAGTCCGTGAGTATCGTTAGCGATCGCCTGGTTCGCCACCGCTAGAGCAACGGCTACTTCTCCGGCCTCTGCTACCGTGCAGTGTCTCATAGAGGCACGGGTCACTTCGCGTATGGAGACGAATCAACCACCGTGGCCACTGCAATTTTGTTGTGTCCTCCTCTCGAGGACGCATCCGCATACACGGTCGTGTCTTGAGAAGCGTATGTTTTCTGAATGAATTCGGCCCTTGCTTCTCTTCTGCCTCGGTGGAGGTTGAGGTCCATGTTTCTCGGGATTGGAGCTACCTTGAGGGACTTGAGAAACTCGTCGGGGATCGTTTCCGTCCTCGCAATTTCTTGCATCTGCTCGCGGCACCCTAGCCTCTGTAAGAGCGCTCTTCCAGTCGTTGTCTGCAGCAGCCGGAGTTTCTGCGACTCAAGCTGCGCCTCGCGTAGCTCTTCTATGTTGTTGTGCAATCCAAGAGCCATGAGTATTTCTGTCGGCGTGTTCCACGGTAGTCGGGGCGCTGTCTTATACGCTTTGCATAGCAGGGCATTCGCTTGTTGCATTTCGCTCTTGTTGATGCATTGGTACGAGAGGCTGTACATAATTCGTCTCACTACCAGGTTTCTGATTAGTTTTAGTGTGTCCTCTTCGCGCATGAAATGCCGCCTGTTGGTGATGCGTGTGATCATGCATGTTACTTGTAGCGTTGTTGCTTTGAGCAGAGTAAAAGTGTGAGTACTGCGTTGGTTGGATTGAGCCCACATATCCAATATTCTTATTATTGTCTTTATCGGGATGGGCATTCCTTCCAGGTAGATGTTGAGTTTCAGGTCTTTACTGGTTGGGACGGTCCGGTTTTGTTTGCCTCTGCGCATTCGAAGCAGTTCAGATTTCTCGGTCGAGCATGCGAGCCTTCTTTCTCCAAGATACTGCTGTACACAAGAGGCCGTTTCCTGTAGTTTTTCTTCCTTCTCCTCGAAGGAACCGGTTTTCGCCCGGACTTCTATGTCGTCGGCATACATAGCGTGCCTGATGCCTTCGATTTTCTCTAGTTATCGTGCTAGACCTATCATAGCTATATTGAAGAGAATAGGTGAGATGACTGACCCTTTGGGTGTTTCTTTCTTTGGCGCGTGAATTTTGCTCGGTCGAAGGTCTCCCATTCCGATGGTGACAGTTCTATCTTAAAGGAAGGTTTTGACGTACCCGTGGATTCTGCGTCCGCAGTCCAGGTCGTCTAGGCCTGTAAGGATCGCTTCGTGACTGACGTTATCGAATACTCCCTTGATGCCGAAGGCCATTTGAGATCTTCACCTTTTCGGGGTACGTTGCGAAGCACATCTTGTATTTGGAGGAGCACGTCCTGCGTCGAGAGTTTTGCTCTGAAGCCGAACATGGTATGGGGTACACGGTCATTATCTTCCATGTAATTTTGCAGTCTGAGCGTCACCATCCGCTCGTGAAATTTGCCAAGGCACGACGGGAGCCAGATGGGCCTGAGATTTTCAATTTGGAGCTTTTTGCCATGTTTAGGGATCATAACTACTTCGGCGTATTTCCAGTGTTTAAGACGTCTTTAAGAGTGGAACGCAACAGCGTTCTTCCCCTTCTTTCATCCATGCTACAAACGCCAGTGTGTGAGCGTCGGTCTGTGAACATCGGTGGTTTACGAACGCTGGACTACAAAGCTGGTCTACAAATACCGAGCTACGAACTCCGAACTACACTGTCATGGGTACAGTTGCTCACCCTTTCCATTTTTCTCATTCGACACACCCTCTTTCTCCTGTTCCTTCTCCTTAAGTATACTGTTATGGCATGGTTGCTCTCCCTTTCCCCCTCTCTCACTCAACACACCCTTTCTCCCTTTTCTCCGCTGGGGTTACGGAGGCGGCGGCGGCAGCTGTGTCCCTGTGACTACGCTCTCATGCATGCGCAGCTTGGTCGGCGCAGAGGACACGCGAAGCTCCTTCCAACCAGCGTAGTGTAGCTCACGCTACAAAACTAACAACAAGTCACGTGGATGCAGAGTTAAGCACCAGAAACCGTACGCAGCGTACGATGAAGGGGTCGTATATCACATTTTCTTATCATGCGGCAACGAATGTATAGGGCAGACAGGGCCTCAGACAGCGCCTAATGGATCAGACTTGCAAAATCAAGAACAGGAAAGGGAAAAGCTCGTTGACCAAATTCTCTCGTGCGAGACAAAAGCATACAAAGCTCTCCTGGATAAATGTGTTGTCATAGCGAAAAGCAGATATAGTTTAACAACGTGAATTCATTGAAGCCGAGACGATAAGTAGCTAAGGTCTCACGTGCCTTGAATGCCTTCCATCTTCCTTAGCGATAAAGAGCTCGCATTTCTGTGAATGTGATAATGTTGTGCAAAGCTGATGACGCGTTTTTTTCTGGCGTATAAATTTGCTCTTTGAGATCAACAAATTTGTGGGAGGTTGCTTTCCTGGCTGTTCTCGTATCCTCGTGTTTTGTGGCGCTACAGTGTTTTGAAGCTATGAATCACAAACCGCAAAAACCACCCTACTGAAAAAAAAAATAAAAAAAACGGCCTTGAACATAATTTTAGGACATGTTGCTGGTTCAATGTCGGATTAACATCGGTAACCAAGTACATCAGCTACAAAACTATCTGATAAGTTTGCAGATTTCCCATTTCAGAAGTCACGAGCTTCTAATACGCCATTACGCCATTAAGGCATCTAGTTATCGTGTTTGCAGTAACTAATGCGTGATTACTAGGGGATTTGTTCAGCATTAGCTAGCAAATTAAACAATTGCCTTACATTATTTGTACTTGTCGGTTTCATTCGCCCAGGTTTCTCCAAAGTTCCAAGAGTGCGTTGACAACGTAACCATTGGGAGCTTCTACAAATTCATGACTGTAAGTACTTCTTTCGCTCATCGCGCAAACAGCTTGCAAGTGCTGACAATGCTGGCGTTCATTGGGGTTGCGTAGGTAACTGTCTTGATATCGATTTGTCTTCGTTTTCTCTCAACCACATGCAGGGTTTGCAATGCATCCTGAGGCTGGCGAATGCAGTAAGTACTTCGACTTTCTCACTAGCTACATGAAGGTCGAATCTATGAGAAAAAAACTGCCGTCGACTGCTCTTTCGAGAGTATTTACCCATTAATAATCTATAAAGTTTTTTTCTTGCGAATCCGGGTTGAGGCAGTTCACCTTCGCCGCTCAATGAGGCACCTTCCTTATGGCGCAGATTCGGCCGGATCGCTTTGTCGACACCGCGCTGCTATTCTCGGCAGTGGGGGACTTCAAGGGTACTCGGTTCGAGCTTGCAGTCGACAAGTGCGCCTCGCCGCCCATGCTGGTACGTGCACTCGCCGTTGCCTTTTGCGACACCAAAACTTCTTGTACCTGAATTGGTTAGTACATAGCCAAGATGATGTCAGCGTAAGAACTGATTCAAACAAACTAAAGACGAAGGACTACACTGACGACGTGTTGTTGCACGAAAACGAGAGCAGCGAAGCTGCCATTAAGTCGCTCATGCGCATGTCAGATAATATCGTTCTTATGAAACGTTGAGTTTTAGGACTACGTCCCAAAGCGACTCTAGCTAGAGGAAGTGAATGGCTCCGGATAATTTCAAATTCCTGGAATTCCCAGACATTATAGAAATCGCACAGCACTGACTAGTTTTTCGCCTCCACCGAAAAGCCGCCTGCACGGCCGGGCTTGCATCAGCGATCGAGCGCTCTAACCTCTTCGTTACCGCGTCAGGGTTTTGAGAAAAGTGACACGGGCGTAAGGAAGAGTCACTGAGAAGGATTTCACTAGTGTAGCGGAGACATAATTGCAGAGGTTTAAATATGTAAAATTGAGATTGAACCTAAGAATCGTTTGGGCTACCATATATTGGGCGCTGCCTGTTCGCACTTGATTATACAATGGAAAAGAGAGCAACTTTCTAGAACCATGGACCATCGCTTGACGCGTTTTTTTTTTTTTTTTCCATCCCGGAACCTAGCTTTCTGTAGCCAGTTCTGAAATGATAATAGTTCACTGAACTTCCGACGGCAAAAGTTACATGTGAAAGAAAATTCGTGCATGCAATGTTTGAAACAACATTTGCTGAATACGCTGTGAGGTTTGCAATTGCACATTCTTTCATTCCACTGTAAATCTTTTCCCTGCGTCTTGCGAATGAGTCAGCTCGGGTCCGACCATTCCTTATGGTTGGCTTGATTTCGTGTGCACCAGAGACAGCCGGGGCGCGTACTGCTTGCATTTGATGCAGGTACTATTTATTGATGCTTTATTACACTGCAATTTTACGTTAGGTGTCCCTTTTTATCTCTTCGTCCACCTCTGGCTCTTTTCAGGCGAATAGCATGCGAATAGAATAGCAGGGTTTGTCGCAAGATTCCACGACGTTATGAATCCAGGCATACACATATTTACATTTAGGTCTTTTCATATCCTGTTTCTTTTTTTTTTTCTTAGGCGATCAAGTTCACCACCTGCCTTTTCACTCGATTTCAGGAGGTAAGTAACATGCATCCTGTCTTTAGGATCAAAAGGCGATGTAGCCAGACAGCGCTGTGCGCATTCTGGTGCACAGTTTGTGCACAATCTGAGCTCCTTCACCTAGTCAGTGATTATTTCTCTAATTAAAACCAAGTATATGTTCAGCGGTTAGTCCCTAGAGGTGGGCAGGCCGCGAAGTCATCGCTTTTGCACATGGTATGGACAGTCGGGTGTAGGTAAAAACGTCCCGGAAGAAATGGCCCCGGCAAAAAACGTTCCCGGAAGAAACGGCCCCTGAAGAAGCAGCAACTAGGAAAAAACGTTCCCAAGGCGAAAACTAGAACTAAATATGATTTCTTAGGGAACTCACATAAAAAAAAAAGTGCACATTTTATGCCATTATTTCTGTGTTTTAAGTTAAATTTAATCATCATTTGGAACCTGTGTCCTCTGGACGGCCGAGTTGTTTACAAGAACTGCGTAAAAGCATGATGAAAGATCCATCTGGCTCTTTAGACATTGCGTGATTCCGAGCTTCGCAGCTCGTTAAGTATAATTAAGACAGGTCTAATCACCTTGGTAATACTGCCCACCAAGAACAGTACAAGCGGATCGGCGCGTGGTTGTCTCCGGGAACCGCCTAAAGCAGACGTAACTTGTATTAACCCCGGGACCTTCTGGGGACGAGGTTTAACCATTCCTCTGATGATGGTGTAGAATGGTGATAAGGGTAATGACGGTGTAAGCAGGGCGAGGATTAACCGGTCGTGCACCATGCCCACCCTAAAACAACGCTCCAAGCTTTTGGTCTGGTAAAGCCGGTGGTCAGCTCGCCTTTTCCTCGCAAAAAAAAGTGATTACCGCTGCCATCATTTTTCTCTGTTTTGTTATGAATGTCCGCATTAGTTCGATGTTCACGATCACCCCCAAGCCGACAAGTGAAACCGCTGTAATAAAGTTAACATACATCAGTCGTCATTGCAGCTCGCCACGAGGAAACTCAGGACTTCAGACCCCGTTCGGGTGACACTTTTTCCTATTTCGCGAAAAGGACATTTTTTTTCCGGGGACGTTTTTACCGGACACCATGGACAGTCAGCTGTATTGTTTCGTGTTATGGCCACGAATATTATCATGTACCAATTTTTCTAAGGGCAATCAAGTGTCGCGACAAGCAATTTACCACATGCAGATTAGTTCTATTAGCGTAATAGGTTCTGATTCCAGCGCCAGGAGCTCCGTAATGGCTTGATGAATGAGTTCTGGCCTACAGTGACAATAGTCGCTCGGATACAGAATGACTGCCACGGGTATCCATAGCGTTTCCTTATTTGGTGTGCTATTTTGGCGTAGCACTAATAATCCTGCCTTCACTTGCAACAGGCTGAGGATGGCGCCTTGTTTCCACTCTGCTCGCAGGTTTGCAAAACGAGAGTGAAGAAACCAGGATAGTGTTTCCTGAAGAATGCTGCTATATGCGCCGCGTTTTTCGTGGCGTATGTGCTGGCAAGCAAGGATGGAAGTGGCAGGGTACAATCTTCTTCAAGAGAGATGCTGGGCGTCGCAGGACTGCGGGGACGCCACTCATCATCGTATATGTCTGTAGTGTGGATGCGTGGATGCGTCGCTTGCGACGACCACATAGTTGTTGACATGATGGGCTTTTTTTTTTTGTTTTGTCCGGAGGCAACAAAAATGACGGCTCAGTGCCGTTTTTTGCACCCTACTCCGTGACTTGTAGAACACATGGCACGTAAGGATTCTTATCCCGCTAGTCATGCAGGGATCGTAGATGTTGGTGTAGTCTCCTGAGCACCAATGATAGCCGAGATATTTGGAGTGCTGTTAAATGGCTCGCATGGTTAGCTCGAACAGTTAGAGATAGCCTCACCACACAGATGAAAGTCCAGTGATCTCCGCTTCAAAAAGCAGCATGCATAAAAGTCATTGCGTTGGGAATGGGAATAACTTATTACAGCAATACACACACCAGTCTACTCAGTTTCCTTCGGTGTTAGTCATAGAAACTTTTCTTGAGATTCTTATTAGAGCGCGTATGCGATCAGTTCGCCCAATTTTAGTATATCTGTGTCCAGGCCCACCAAGAAATCTGTAAACCCTGGATTTTGATCAAGCTGTGAAGTTTCAGTGATAGCATTCAGGTTCCGTCACGATTAACCCCCCATGTTCTGTTGTTCGTTAAGCCAATTTTTAAAACCCGCTACAGAGTAAGAAAAATATGTTTGCTAGTATTACTCCATCGTCACGACAACACATTGTGGAGTAAGACAGGCTGTCGGATATGCTCGAACGACGCTTCGCGTTTAAGCTAAGTGGCGCAAAGTGAAATGGCAGCTGGAAAGTAACAGCGGTTGCACCAGAATGTGTGCAGTATGCAATATTTATTTTACTTCATTAATTACGCGAGCTCCTTTTATTTCTTTTGTGACTGTTGCGTGTTATACAAGCTAATTTGAAAGGCGGCAAAGTCCTTTTTTTTGTGTGTTTCAAAATGAGGGTGAGCTTGTTGCAGTGAGCTGCAGAAACCGATGCTCACAGCCTTTTCTGGTGCTTTCGGGCACTTTATATTTTGTATATGTACTCAGCTGTTCTGGAGCACCCACATTATCTCGTTATTTATGATAAGTAACTTATTTTGCATATCACTGCTTTTCGGAGATTTTTTTCGTTCTATCACGTTTTATTTTGTTTGCTTGTGAGCGGAAACGCTACTCGTCTTTATGTCTTTGAGATTTACGCATATGCTGTACTAAATAGGTGGTGTCATGACTGTTACAGATATTGCAGTGAGCTCTTGAGTTGCGTGCTTGAGGCCTTAGATAACATATAGTGGTACTCGTAGTCGCATGCTAACTTAGCTTGAGCAGTAAGAGCCACCAGATGGCGCCAACTGTGCCGTAGGCCTAGAAAGGCATCGAGGCACCCTACGTAGGCCCTCACGACCGCTGTAGTGCCTTGCAACGAATACAGTGCCTCACCATAAAACTTCTGTCATCAGAGGTGGCCATTAGTCCGCAATGCGACAGGAATTAGTATTTTCTTGTGATTTGTTTTGGTTTCGTTTCGGTTTGTGTGAAATGTGGCTTGGCGCTTGTGGAATGACAAAATGATATAACACGCGACGGATGTAGACCAGACGTTGTGGATTTCAACACTTGTCGAAGCGTCGTAGAACAGTAACTAAAGCAATGAAACGAATTGATGTCGGTGGCAGATAACTCTGGCATGTGTTTTTGTTTCGTGGAGAGTTTTCGTGCGTTGACATTTGCTGCTTTGTCGGTGACAGCCCGAGTTTTGTGTAGAGTGAGGCGCTGAGAGCCGTTTGTGAGTGGTTGTGCAAGCACCGAAATGAAAATTAAAAATAAAAGCTACTTATCCCACAAAAGAATTGTTTATTACTCGCAATTTATGCACACGCTCTGGCCCAGGTGTACAGAACAGAGTGCTGGTTTCCTCCCAAAATAATGTGGAGCGATTGTCCGCAGGTGGCGTGCGCTTCCTGATGTGTCTCGAAAAGTTCAAGGGCCCCTTTGTGACGAAGGCTCTGTAATTATTCCTGCTAGTTCCCTGCTCCTCCTCGGGGCTGTTGTACTGTTAACGGTAAAAGTTTATGCCCCATTAATAAGCAATAGAGACGCGATATACCCGGTCCTTTCGCTTGATCAGTGCTCTCTCCGAAGAAGGTATGTTTAAGACGAAAGGGAGAAAGCTGTTACTCTCTCACCCAAAGTGAACACTTGGGACGGCGATTGTGAAGATTTAAACTTTAGTGCCTTTAACATGAATGACGGGTACAACACATAAGGCAGTACAGGCGCCAACTAACGTTCCGAAGTTTGTGGCTAATCCACCCACTATAAACACGCCACATGCCACCATGTCCTAAGAACAGCCACTCATCGACTTCCTTATCTGGAATCATGTCAAGTAACTGCAAGAAAATAAACCCTTTATAGTTAGCTTTAAATGTGTTTAAAATGAGGTGATGTACCGACCAACCAAGAACGAAAGTTAGTTGAAGTTGGTTGAGTCCACGCATAAAATCCTGATGGTCACACTGATGTATCTTGGATACTATCTTTATATACATTTTGTGTATCGGTATCAGGTATCGAGTGCTGAAAATGAAAGTATCAGAGTATCGGTATCGAAAATACATTTTTTGGTGTATCGTGTATGTTAACAATACTCCATGCTCCGCAAAATATTGAAACCACTGTGTGCCAGACATTTGATTGACGGCGCTCACTCAGGCGCTAGTACAAGCCGGGAGGCATCTTTGCTTGCAGTGCATCCTGATTTCTCTCTTGCTAGAAGTTTCCTTCAAACGCCCAGTCTCCTCAGCCTCCATCTATCCCCATTTCCTTTCTTTAAAATTGAAGAAGCCAATTGCAAGTAAGCGCTCATGAGGTTGCTTACATGTGAGCACCGAGCACGAAGTCCCTAAGCCGTTAACAGACACGCAGAAACAAAGAACAAAATCGACAAACAACCAGCAAAGACGACAAACGGGGAGTAGGGACCAATGCGCACTTCATCCCCAGCTCTCCCACCCTTTGAAATCCACCTCCTTGTCCGTCTCTGAGGCATGCGATTCTTGTCAAGCAGCATGCTCAGCATGCTGACGAACTCAGTAACTTATGCACTACCATAGCTCTTCAGACCCTTGAGCTTCCCATGTCGGCTTTGCTTGGCGGCAAGAACATGAGCGTGTAAGGCCTCAGTTGGACACAATGCAGTCGCCACTCTTGTCGTTTACAGCGTTTGATTCGAAACAAACATATTTCTTCCACTAGGCTTTTTCTGTAAAAGCTATCACGTGTAAAATATTAAGAAATACACGACATAAAAGCTATGTAACTGCACTTTTCCAGCACATAAATTTGAATAACAAATACATGGTGAAAGAATTTTTTTTGCCAAAAACATTTCAACAAAACGCGAATAAAACTTGTGAAGATACCCTTGTTTCATAAAGCAATAAACTGTTAAAATGTTTTTGAATTATGCGAATTGATTGACGTCATATTAGCCACTCTCTCTTAAAAATAACAACTCTTTCTTTTATCTAAACCAGACGCTAGTGAATCTAGACTTTGTTAACTACTTTCAAGATCCTCGAGTCGACGCGGCTATACTTCACTCTTATCTTCTCGTAAAGGGCCCCTTCATCAAATGTAACAATGCGGCGTGCTTGACTAATTATATAGAGATGCTTTTCTTATTTGCCTCGTTTTACAGTACGCCCACATGGCGCGTCTATTTCGAAAACGTTCAGCCATTTTATTTTTGTTATCCTCTAGCTTTTAACACAGAACGCGAGCTTCAAAAGTCTGTTATTCCACTAATATCAAAATACCTGTTCTGTTCCCCAAGCGCACGCACAACTGAGCCTTATAGCAAAGAGAAAACGGAAGGGGCCATCGTGTAATTAACATGTAGTATATAAAATAAAAAGCCACAAAAGGAGTTTCAGATCATCACTCATGACTATTTAGTTATGACTAATTGCTAGTTAGAACTAGTTAGTGACTAGTGCTCACAGGGTGGTTCGTATGAAGTGCACTACCTTAAAGAAATTGTTTGCTAGGCTGCTTGTGAACGTTTTGTAGCCATGGCTTCAATTCAATATGGGAAGTTATGAAAAGGCCAGCTGCCCGGACAGCGGAGCTTCATAAATCCGAGCTGTTGAATTTGTTTTAGCACTTTCAAAGAAACAAAAACTGCGATATATGTACTGCTAAAGTTCTTGAAAGCATGGTAAAATTTCCCAGCTTCGCTAATAATATTACCGCCTTTATCACATTGAGATTTCAGAGATGTATCGAAGTATCGAAGATACAGTATCGAGTATCTGTATCGGAAATCGATTTCGGTTCGGTATCTTGTATCGGTATCGGAAATACAATTTTTCAATGTATCGAGTATCGATATCGAAGATACGTTTTTGAAGTATTTTGACCAGCCCTGCTTTTTCTGATGCGTCTGTTGGATTCGATGTTCGTAGTAAATGAACTCTATATTAGGGCCAAAACTAAGCAGTCGCGAAAGAAGTGGCGTTTATTTCATTAAATAAAGGCACCACGTACGGCTGCTCCGTCAAGCAAATCCCATCGTGGTGCTTGGAAAGCTCTTGCTGACAGCGATCTTTAGATACGCGGTATAACGAACTGCAGTTAGAGCATTCCCAGGTCAACCTGCCTAGGAGACATCAGACCAGCTGTGCGTTAAGGACGCGTGCCCACTAATCCGCGTGCGTCTGACAACGCTCCTGGGCCTATGCATCGACGAAACTATACCTCAGCGCACGAGCGGACATAATCTGTCAATTGAGCTGTGTTCACTCTGTGTCGCAGTGGAGAACCGAAAGGGCTCGGGAAGCATACCAGGTGACCTGCGGGGACAGCAAGATATTCAAACTTTTTTAATTACTCCGGTTGTTTTATCCCCGATTGCGGGCAGTAGTTTATTTATTTATTTATTTGAAAATACCTTACAGGCCCATTAGGCTTTGTGTAAGGCTGACATAAAATCTATACAGTGCAATATATACATAAAATGTAGGAAAACAGGCAAAAAATACAAAGGCAATTAATATATGAACAAACAAAATAGTACGACGCGGAAATTATTATATCATTAAGAAAAAGAAATACGCGACACGGCTCCTGCACTGCGGCCACAGTGCTTCGCCTTTAAAATTAGACGCCTTGCCGGTACGCATTCTCCCAATGACTGACTTCGTAGGCCATCGGAGTGCTCTGGGCTACCGGGTATTTCCAGTTCCAGTGTAGTCTTTTTTAATGCGTATCTAAGTCATATGTGTTTTTCCCGGGTAGTGCCACGGATGCTGAGATACATTCTGCTGTGCCCAAGCATTCTGGAAGCGCTAGGGTATCGTTTGTGGAAGCGAGTCTATGGTACCTCCTCATTCATTATAACCCTGTCGTATGGAAACGGTTTGTTTTATCTGCGATTAACTCACATTACTCAAGTAGGTGTTTTGACGGTAGCACCATCCTAGATCTAAGTGAGCGTTGTTACAAAACGAATTCCCTTACACGTGGGAATTGCGCACCAAACTTTGTAAGCTGATTAGTATTATAACTTAGACAATCATCGTTGAACTTGACAAAGATGCAAATGCGAGCACAATTCGCACTTCCTGCCCGGGATAAATAGTTTCGTGCATTCGTTTTAAGCGCAATCACTTTCCGTGACCGGATGAACAAGCGAACGCAACACAACTTAGACCGTATGGGAGACCTTTCAACTGATCAGTGTGCATCAGGTGTATAAAATTCGGGGATGGCGTCACGCTACCAAGCTTTTCCATACGCATGTCTCGCGTTTAGTAGCACTGCAGTCGCCCATGCTACGATATCTATTTCTTTTTTTTTTTCGTGCCAGTGTATACATCCCTAACTATATGCAGCTACTTCACTCAAGTCACGCTAATGATCAAGATGGCCAGAGTTTTGCGTATAGCAGCTTTTACTGGGATTAAATCACACCCTACCACACAAACTACGCATACGCTGGGTCTCAACGAGCATCACTTGGCAAGCATTGCCTTCGTGGGCAGCGTCCAATGCACATTTGCATGTCGGTGTAGACGAACTACTCACTCTCAGAAATTGGGGTCCGCTAGCGCGAGTGCCGTACATGGCTGGCTGTTTATTCAGCAAAATGAAGCTTAATTCCGAATGCGTCTCCTGACGCCACTGAGGCTTTCATATCGAGATACCTCGCCGCTGAAGAGGGCGGCTTCGTTCTTGAGCTGGCTGATAACTGACAAAAAACAAACAAACAAACAAACAAACAAACAAACAAACAAACAAACAAACAAACAAACAATCAAACAAAAAACTACGAAACTAACCAATATCTAGGGCTGAAAAAGTGTACTTAGCTTGTGTTTCTCAGGGGGATTCGCATGTGATGTCAGACACGCCCCTCTAATCTGGCTGCGCACTCGACTTGATTGCCCCTGTTTGCTTTGCGGCACCACGTGTCACTGTAGAAGTCAGAGTGGGAAAATCGGTGCATAGGCGGATGAGCGCGAGAGGCGCGAAGTGAATCGCAATGAGCTCGTTTTGGACGGTGTACATTTCATTCTGTCCGCCCCCAGGGTTCAGAGAATCATAGCGGACAAAAGCTACAGTGACCTTTCAGAAAGGCTGCGAAGGTCTTGTGGAACTGTTGCTGGGTGGCCGCTATAGTTTGAACTGTTCAGCTGTGGACTAATGAATTCGCACCGTTAGTGGCAGCAACAAGTAGCATTATTCGGCTTATTGATCCCAGTTCATCGACAGTGGGCGTATATAGATAAATTACGTTCGCATATATCAAATACCTGGATTTTACTGAAACAGAGCGTTGATGAAATGAAATAACTAATATGGAACTTTTCGCCAATGGTTCCGGATGAACGTTTTCGCTTTGCGGTTAATGACGACGTCTTGAAGAGGCGGCTGATTGGCTGCGTTTCGTGAATTGTCGTGGGATATCACCCCATTGATACCGCTACGAAATAAGATATTTTCTTCAGTCAAGCGTCTTCTGTAGGGTGATGATTAATATAATATCTCGCTCATATAGTCGGACGAAAATACAGAAATGCAGCTGGTAATGATCCTCAGAACAAACATTCTCTTAATTTCTTAATGCTTAACCACGGGTGAATAGCAGGGGCATCGATAGAGTGCAGTTAACCAAAATGTTATGCGAATAAATTATGAGAATAGATAGACATCATTGATTGAAAGGTCACCTTTGAACAGTGTTTGCTGGTGAATTCTTAACTTGTACCATACTGTAGTCAAGAAAAGCACAAAAAGTCCCCACTGCTGCGTCTTCGTTTCTTGTACAGCTGTAGAGCAGTGAATAATTACTTCACTTGTACTAAACAAACAAACGTAGAGATAAATCTGAGTCGATAAAGTCGATTACTCCTTAAGCTGTACAACGCCACTCACTCTAAAGCATCATAAAGAAATGCATCCTAATAAACTACAGTCCCAGTCAAAAGTGCGCAATGCCTAAGATTGGCATACTCTGAGGGCCACTGGCAGCAAATTCTTGTGCGGGGTTGGTGGTGGCGGTAGTGTGGGGTTGGTGAGGTAAATGAGAGCCTGAGTCTCTATAAATACGTGAATAGCACAGTGAGGAAAAAATGAATAAATGTTGGATGTAGAAGGAGAGAAATGAATCACTACGATGAATTACTGTTGATCAACTCTGGTCAAGTGCATTGAGGTTGCCTTCTGTAATGCAAAACAACAACAACAACAACACTGTCGGCGCGATATCCCGCACTTAACGGCCGCATTTACAACGACCAAGAACATTGTTCGTGCTCTAAATACCGGGGATCTATACGCTTACATGAATAACAATTGGTTTTTGTCGCGATTCTAGATTCTAACGTGATTACTAGATTGAACAATAGTACGTCTGTCTTATATTGTTCCATAGCTACTAACACCAGCTTCTGCACTTCTAGTTTTGACGTATCGTGGTTTGCTTGTTGAAACAGCGCAGCAAGCAGGTGGAAATTCCTCGGCACGTTAAAGACTTAGAAATTCTAAAGATTTTCTGGCACTTCAGTGTTATGTATGAGACCTGCATAGATGTTCGAGGTTGTGAACTAGAAAGACAGTGGTGCCTGCAACCTTTAACCTGTTGCAATAACCAGTTATCCGAGCCTAATAAAAATAAATTTACGCTTTTAATCATGCAGCAATATCACTGGTCTAGAAGTTTTAAATTGAGCCCGGTGATTAGTTGCTATTACTGAGCGACCACATAATGTAAAAGGGAGCAGTACGTTGGCGTGATCACGCTCCCGATTGGTTGGAACCTTCTCTGCACCCTGGGAACTGCGTGTGTGAAAATAAAAATTGTTTTTGAGGAAAATAATTAAGGTGCTGGCTCTTGGTGGGCACTGCAACTCCGCCATGAGGGAAGAGAAAAAGCTTGGAGTGAAAGATATGATTAGGCGCCGTAAGGGAGGGAATTCTTACTCAATGAAACTATTGAAGTTGAGCGCTTTGGGTGGAGCTCTTAGTTCAGGACCCCATTAACTGTTGCAACCCGTTGCGTCATGTGGGCCCGTTCGTGTTTTAGGCCCGAGTCTGAATTGGATAACTCATTCTCCAACTGCTCTTGTGTATGCCAGTGATAGGCATTATTTCAGGTTTATTTCGACGGGCGCATACTATATGGTAGTAGGTGGCAGACTCCCCGCAGTAAGGGCAGTGTGGGGTGTATAGCAAGGCGAATATGACATTTAGTCGTATAGGGCGAGGCTAGCGTCCTGTTTGCAACAGTCGCCATAAAATGTCTTGCGCTTCGGTCAATGGGATTCAAGCAATGTAATTCAATGTCCAGGAATGCAATTTCCAGGTTGGTGTGTTCGGCTGACGATTCTGTAATGCTGTGTTATGTCACGGAATGTGAAACCTTCGGCGTATGCGTCTTGTGGAGCCTGGTCAGCCAAACATTGTGCAGCTCGTCCAGAAGCAACTTAGGTGTGCCCACTTTACTCAGTCCGCGTCCTTAGCGTCAAAATGGAAGTTTCAGGAGGCTAGCAAATGCATTTGTTTTCCGAGGTTCTCGTGAATTTCTTTACACGTAATATTTACCTAGAATGAAACTTTCCTTAAGTTCACTACAAGCGCAGCGTTGAGAGAAAATTCACTCTGCAACTGTTTTCTGTGCAGGTGATGGATGTAGTTCACGCTTGCCTGAGTTTGATGCATTTGATAATGTTAATAAAACTGCTTGGAATAATTTACAGAATAGGGCCCTTCATAGGCGCCAATCTGAAAATGTTTTTCAATAACTATGTGCCGCATACTCCGTTTTCATTGAAATACATTCCCTAAGGCTCTTGCTCTTCCCTGTGGGAAACTGCGCCCTAGACTACGTCTCATAACACTGTGTGACAGCGACTGGCTATAGACTTGTCCTGATTTAATCTGAAGGTAGTATCAGTTTGGGGCAGTGTGTGAAAGCCATGTTATTGCTAAGTAACATGGTCAGTCGAAGAGGACTTTAAGACCTTGAATGTTGGCTATTGAGAACGCTCTTGCTCTTGTTAAGAGCAATAACTAGCGGCCTCTGAGGATGACGAAGTGGGCAAGTAAGCGAAGAGAACGAACAAACGTAATAATGGGGGAAGGGAGGTACGTGGAGAGATGATGTCTTGAGCTGTGCTGAGATATGAAGGCTACTGCTTGGACAAGCCTGGGTTCACGCATAGTGAAAAAACAACAACAAAAAAACAATGCGGTCTTTATAACGCAGCAGATTTCTGCCGGATGATGGTGATAGCGATCATTAAACTCTGCACTCCTTGATCAGGAATATATAAAGTGAATGTGAATCTGTACCCTTTTGTTCCTCCAATTATAAAATTGCAAATATATAACAACGATAAAAAGATTCCACGAATATTGCAAATACGCATATTATAAAGGCGGACATGCATAGAGTGATGGTAAGAGACAGAAATTAGTGTGGGCAAGTAGAAAAGAAAAAAATAATATTGCCCAGCCCTCCCCTCGCAGGTAAACGGGCAGCAAGAAGCGGCAGTTTTGGGGAATGGAAAGGCTGAAGAATGGTATATTTCTGCTCGTATATGAAATGTCTCTTCTTGGTGGCCAAGGATGTCGGCACGGGTGATGTGAAACTTGACTTTCGCCTTTTTCATCTCAAGCCTCTTGACAAGATGTTGTTTACTGATCTGAAAAACAAACAAACAAAAAAGCTGAACAAGAGTACTGTTACCAGACGCACCGAGAATCGCAGTCTTGTGCCGTTACACGCACCACCGTTTTTTTTTTTTTTTCCAATTTGGTGAGCACTCATCACATCGCAGTTCACGTTCTTTGAAAATGTCCACCTTTATCCGAACGGAAATATCGCATGCATATCATCTTTTTAATTATCACGACGAGCTTATGATATATTCAAGGTCCGTATACCCACCCTTGCAATTCGTTTATGATTTTTTTTAAACCCTCAGCGACTCTCAATGTCATGATTATGCTACAGTTTTGCGGCCCGTTGGCCGACATCTTTGAAGAGAAACAGATAATAGTTTTGCAAATCCACCGCAAACGTGAGTAGAGATAAACTTTTGATGACAGTTGAGCACCGCCTTGGAGGGTAGGACACGATAGTTTTGTTGGCTCCCGTCTGCGGGTTATTGCAGATCCTCCTTCGTGTACATGCATCTTGGCATCCGCCTCATTCGTAATAAGCTAATATGCACCTCTCTTATCCCGCTCATATTAATTATCATGCAGCTGTAAAAACCCACTTAAGTGAAGGATTATCCGATACAAATACAAATAAATCCTCGCTTCACAGACCCGCCTGCGTGGCGTGTGAGTAGCGTGTCTTGCTCTTCGTCCAAGAGTCCTGGATGATTCGTTTCTCATCTCACCATCCCATCTCAGATGAAACGCCCCAGCTGACTGCACCTATCATGTCACGTGGCCTCGTGCGTCACACAACCTGCCTTCCAATCATCACCCGGTCATGTCGCCTGCCAGCTACCACCTGCCAAAGCCACGCCCTTGATGTTTCGCAAGCAGCGCGTACAACGCCGAATTTTTTACCGAATGGAGCGTTTAGTGCTATTGTGTTAAAATGCGCAATTGCCAGCGTCATGTCGCGATTGATCCGTGATTGATCATGTTCTGAATGGTTAGGGACTTGACTTGCCAATCGCAAACGCTGAGGATGGAAGAGTAATGAAATGTAACTTGCAAGGGTGGAAGAACGGGCTAGTTGGTAATTCATGTTGAAAATCAAACTAGCGCACTTCAAAACAAGGACACAGAGAGAGAACGACAACACAGCGCTGTGTTGTCGTTCTCTCTCTGTGTCCTTGTTTTGAAGTGCGCTAGTTTGATTTTCAACAGTAATGAAATGCTTTGATTGAATGAAGTCTAAAATGGGGTACATTTATTGCACAAAATGACACAAACGTGGAAGGCATAAAACGCTGAAAAAGTCAAGTTACTGTCTTTACTATAGCACTTAACACCTTCTGCCTGCGAAGACTAATGTCGGACCTCTTGAACTTGGACTCGGTACACAGGAAATACTTTCCTTGTAGGCCAATTATCGAAATAAATGGCACTGCAAAAAAAAACAAAAGCCTTTTAAGGTTGCGTAACTCTTACCGTATTGTTCGCGATCTTTAAGGCCCCACTTTTTTAGAGCATAATTCGCATACCTCTGGATACGTTTAACTTTCGAGTATTTTGTGATACATACCAGAGGATGCGCAAATTCATTCACAAGAGCCAAGGTTTCAACTGACAAAACCAACCACATTCAGCAGGGCAATCAGCATCTCGCGCCAAAGCCACTGCGTCCTCTTGCAATTGCTCTGTCGTATGCCTCTACTTCGTAATACAGATCATTAGCGGTGCTACATGCTTTAAAGTGTGGTATTTGTGTCGTTATTACCACATTTCGTGACAATATATTTCTTTGGGTATTTCTTTAATAAAGTTGGGAGTGAAAAGTAATATGTGTCAGGCTTACCACCACTAGTTGAACATCCATGGGGAAGAACTACTTCATCAGTGACAGCAGCATTTAGTTCTGCGCGCCGGAAGGTACAGGGCAGGTCTGCGAGTATAGAAGGGAAAAGCAAAGTTGATGAAGATAAGAAACAAAGTTGAAAGAAGTTCGGCCTGTGCCTCATAGTACTGCGAAGATGACTGATCCGACTCTGTACACGTGCAACTGGTTCCTTTGACAGCCGAAATTTTGCGGCATTTGTCCGCTGCGTACTCAGACGCACCCTTCCCGGTACACAACGCTTTTCGTCAGCGCTAGCAGTGCCTTCTTTCTGGCCCTCTGCATGTCCCGTTGGCTGTGGATTATCTTCCAAAATAATTGACTCCCAGATAAAGCATATTCAGCATCAGTACCACCGGAATGACCGTTCTGTTACAAAGTAACCTAAGGGGGAGGTGGAAAATGTCATCGCGCGGCTCTACAGTGCCACGCCGTTTATCTAAGGGTTAGTTGGGTAGTGAGTAGACACCACAGCGAATGAACATAGCAGAAATATGAGCTCTCAAGCATGTGATGGGATGGCTCGAAAATTATTTTATGCGTTGAATTGAACTGGCTAACAAGAAGACAAATGGCACAGCCTTTCGGAGGTTATCGTTTGTCCGGAAAACTTCGGAACACTGCTGGGATATGCCCTTCCCTTTTAGGAGCTGTTTATGAGTCTCATCAGGTTGCTTATGTATGTTTTTGTTTAAGCAAATACTAAATAATTCAGAATGCGTATTTTTTCTGACTCAGCGTATGGTCGTAAAGAACACCTTTCGCTGAAGCGCTAATAACGTTTCTGCAGAAATGATTCCGGCGCTTGAAATGGCTTCTGAATAGATAAAACGACACTCACGTTTTCAAGGTGGTCGATGACGCACTTGACAGCCTTTGCAACCTGTAAAAGAAAAAAAAAAATACAGCGGCGTATTTATACTGACAAAAAAACAACTCACTGAAGTTGTTTTGAAATTTTTAGGCACACATAACAGGGATTAAAACTACATTTAATCTCGACTTATGTATGACAGCTTTGATACAAAGTAACGTTCTGGAAAGTGACATTTAAAATCCTCCCTCCTTCACTTACATAAGGCCGCACTAGCAAACAACCAAAACAATTGTAGCGTTTGGAAGTCTCGAAACGATATATAATGTACAATATAAAAGGAACGTTGCAGAAGGTCCTGAACTAACTTAGATAAACTGGGACTGGGCAGTGAGTGGGAACATCGCACGACACAGAGGCGCCTTTGCATTCTGCCTCCATTATATTAAAATGCGGCCTTGGAGGACAGGTCAAACCTGTGAGGTGGCCTACAAACAAACAAACAAACAAACAAAAAACAAACAAACAAACAAACAAACAAACAAACAAACAAACAAACAAATAAATAAACAAACAAACAAACAAACAAACACACACACAATCAAACAAACAGAGAAACAGACAAACAGACAAACAAACAAACAAATTAACATCAACTGAATGACTACCTAAATAACAAATAACAGCTAACTAACTAATTACTTATCTAATGAGGCAACACAGTAACGGAAGCTTACTTTCACTGTTTTCTGTAACTTGTAAAAGCCCCCACCTTTAATTTGTCCCGAGTGTCTCTATTAACGCTGCATTACGTCCGGAGGAAGACTACTCAGGAAAAAAAAATTCGCGCTCTTCTAATTTTTGTGTGCTACATTTACTGACCAGTGGATAAAAAAAGCTTTACCTTTAACATTGAGCCCACTCTGAGCATCTACCGCTGTTTGTTATGGTCACTTACTCTTCTGTTGCCGTCATCCTTGGGACACTCTTCAAAGGCCTTTTTCAGGTCCTCCTTTTGGATGGTTGGAGCCACCTGAGTCATCTGGGCCAAGTTCACGTTGTTCCCGTTCACCTGGAAGCAAACATACACAAAAGATGTACGCAGAAATAGCGATCCGAACCATGCAGCTGTTTACAGGATGCGAATGTAGTGCACAGCGAGCCGCTTCGTCCCGTGTTCGCTGCTATCGGCGTCGTCCTCTAAGTTCATATAATGGTTATGAGGGATCATAAATATCTCACATGCTTCCCAAGTTTATGCACCATTAATGTAAGCACACGAGAAAATTATGGGCTACTTGGTGCGGAATCGACCGGCGTTCCTTTTGGGAAAGATAAAAAAGGACAGAAGGACGGCTTCCGTATTAATGTGAAAACACTTAACAGCTAACGAGTGGTGTCCGTAAGAAATGTAGATAGAAAGTGTCCGCTTAACCTGTCAATCATCAGAAAAAAAAGTTTCTCCATAACTCCGCCGGGGTGGTGCAGTGGTTAGGGCGCTCGACTACGAATGAGGCGTATAGTCCTCCGTCGCAAGAGAGGAGACGATTTAACGTCCCGAAGCCTCTCAGGCTATGAGAGACGTAATAGTGCAGGGCTCCGGGAATTTGGATAATCTGGGGTTCGTTAACGTGCACTAACATCGCATAGAACACGGACGCCTTGCGTTTCGCCCCCATCGAAAAGTGGCCGCCGTTACCGGGATTTGACACGGCGTTCTTGGGTTCAGCAGTCGAGGATGTATACGGCATGCTGAGATGGCGTTGTACTCAGCAAATGTTTCAATCCAGCATTTTACAAACATCTAGCGCTATACAGTAATAGAACGTGCATGTGTTGTTCAACATCTTTGTAATAATTGTGAATATTGGGCACAGGTGCACACCCTTCACAGCTGCATGCTTTCGCTTTGAGATCACTTGTTCGAATCTTGAGTTCACTAGTCACGGTGACTATTGAGACCGGGCAGCGGGTTTTATGAGTGAGCAGCTAAATGAACCTGTCCCTGATTGGTGGTAAAATTTTCAGCAGGAAAGTAGCAACACAAACAAAGGATAAACAAATGAGAGGCGACAATGCGACACAGCACATTGACATTGTGTTTAGAGTGTTTTACTCGAGTCGACAAGCACATAAAGCAAGCTCCCTGTCCCACCTGTTATGGAAGTGAACTGTTTGACTGCAAAGATTTTCCGGCGTTTTCAACTGAGGATAAAAGAAAGGGTAAAATTTAGGTCAAATAACGAACTTACGAGCTGGTAGCTGCCCAGAACGCATTGCAGGCCCTGAAAGAGACAACGCGTGGTACGAAAAAAAGATGAACAGAGTGTTCACTGTACTTGGTGCTTGGCACGGGGTGCAGGTCTTAAGAAGACACAGATCACTTGTCATAAACGAATATCGCAACGTTATTTGCAGGACCGAAAGGGCTGATAAAGCCCACACAGGAAAAAAATGCAAAGACCGCAAACAAGTTGGCTCATACGAACAGCGCACGAAAAAAAATTGCCTTAACCCTTCAGCAGGATACGGATTAAGCATGCGGTGAACACGCATACTAGAAAAACTGAAGATTACAGGGAGATAAGTAGCGAAGACAACATGAAAACACTATCCGCTTGTTGGATCAAGAGGAACATGTTCGACTGAGCAAAACAAGGCCATTCATGTGAATGCTTCCTGAGCTTCAATAATTAAATGCGCCTTTTAGCTTCGGTCATATCAGGCTGACAGAAGCCCACTCTAAAATAACTGCGCATTGTATTAGGAACGTCTACTCAAATGGCTACAATATTTCGCTGCATTTCAAATGACTATTTCAGACTATTTCAGATTAATGCGCTACGATTATCAATGTTGTGGGTTGGGATTTTGGATTCGATTTGTCTGACCTTTCGGGCGACATATCAGAAGCGGTGCAATCACAGAGTTCAACACGTTTGGGAGACACAACTGGTATGTAGAAATGAGGATGTTTTACTATGCGATGTTCCCCGCAATAGTTGAGATGCTTCCAACTCATGGAAACTTATATAATGCAATCTGCAACTTTTCATCCTTTTCCTTCACCAAAAATGTAAAAAAATGTCACAATTGACGTGATCGAACTCGCCTTTACATTGCCTTTGTTGCTTCACAACTCCCAAGAAAAGCGTAACCACAGTAAGAGATTGTTTTTCAGCAGGTTTTGGCATTGAATAGGAAAGAAGCATAAAATACTCTTGTGGCAGTTAACACATAATGGCACAGCCTATGCTAATGGTGTCAAAGTTGACACATGTAATAAGTTTAGGCCACTAGATATGTTGCGCGTGTTGGCCAATATTTCTTTAAGGTCATTTTCTCCGGTTAAAATAATGTACATTGAAAAATGACTAGTCATTAAGTTTTCCTTATTTCGGAGTCATTTTAACCATAGTGGCAGCATAAGTATCGACGACATTGGAAATTGAAGAGCCAAGTTTTGTAGTGCCCACATAAAATGTTATTCAAATTAAGGTACCTGCCATGCTCTTGCTGTCTGCAAGGTTGCAGCTATATGAAACTATAGATATCTACAAAATCGGGTTACATACCTTCGTCATGTTTACATACTAACCTATATAATGCATGAGCTCCTTGCAGTTTTGGATCTCAAGTAGGAATATCGAGAAAAATTTAACAAACGAGTCGCAGACTAAGATAAAATTGTTCACTGCACTGCGCGTTTCTGTCTATAGCGCAGTTGACACATTCTTCGAGGCGTTGCACTTCGAGTGAGTAGCAGGTGCAGACAATCTGCTATTTTTCTCTCAAGCACAATTGAGCCATGCTAACTGCAGTCCGAAAATTGCGGCTTGCAATTTCTTCTTTATGCCTCGAGGCTGAACCGTTGTTCCGCGTAAGCAGTAGGTACGCCTGCGGTTTAATAATGCGGTCGTTTAATGGCCCGCTAGAGATCGAAAAAAAAAAAAAGAGTTACTTCAATAATATAGACATATTAAATAAAATTCAGTGGAATCTTAGGACTCTTGTTATCGATGCCTGGGCGGCAAGCAGAAATGCTTTGCTAACGAGGACCTTGGTGGAAAGTATTAAAGGAAGTTGGAGGAGTGCAAATGGTTTCGTCACCTCTCTAAACTTGCGCATCTCAGTTCCGGAAGCTCTGCTTTGGCAGTCATCAAACACAGGCGCTTTCTGAAAAAAACAACAAAAAAAAAAAACAGAAGTATGGCGTTAATCAGGAGCACCATAGATCAGTTCAGATGACTGCTTCAAGCATTATGACTTGATGTTTTGTTGCCCGGTGTAATACACATGTTTAAACATCATTTGGTGTCCCTGCCTTACCATGTGTTGCATCTTCATTTTATCCTTTAATTCATGCGTATCGATGTAAGGTGGAAGGCCAACAAGAATAGCAGGCTTTATCGTTGCACTCCTGCAAAGATGACTGCCTCACCGAACGAATGGCAAGGATTGCGGTGCTAATAGTCAGCAAGTTAATGTACAGGCTTGCTAAGTGTAGATTCTAAGCATGATACGGCGGTTTTAATGTGTTTCTTAGTGTTAACCTCTGTCTATGTTGCCTGTCAACTGGGGTTAAGTACTTGACGCGGGTGAAGTTTGATAGGCTTACGTCAGTAGGCAGCTTGTCCACCATACACTGTCGCCATCGGTCAAACTCTGCACCTGTGAAATAACAGACCGCAGCGTTACACCGTGAGGAAGACGGCAGTTTAAGGTAAAGCAAAGAGAAAGACTAGGAGGCCCGTAGAAACAAAAGCTGTCAGGAGTCAGCGGCGTCTTCGTTCTTTTAAGCCTCGAGATGATAATCAGCCACCGGCTATAAAAAAAACTGCGGCTGCAATGAGGCTATAACGCAACACCATATCTAGCGAAAATCTTGCTACAATGAAGCACAGACCATACAACTGGTAATGATAATTCAGCGGTAAGTGATCGTGATCGGGATATAGTGATGAGAGAGGCTTAGTCAATTCACAAATAGAGCACTTGCGCTAAGCTGCAGATCGATAAAAGAAACGAGGGGAGGATACAGAAAAATGTCATCGCGTTTACTCCGCACAAGTGTGATTGATCACCACTGAATGTTTTATTCACGTACCCTAAACGCCATTTTCGGGCAGTACGTAACGGTCGAACCAGTTACAAAGAAAGCAAAAGTTAACATTTTACGCTCAAAATACAAATACAAAAGCGCAACTTAAATGGATGAACAACCTGAAACTGTGGTTCATCACAACCATCAAAATTTAGAATAATAATAATTGGGACATCGCTAATCCGCCTTGAGAGCGAGCTGACGCGGTTCACCTCGGCTCCGTGTTTTTCGAATTGTGTATGTGGATTTTAGACCCGATATGGCCTGAACCCACTCGAAACGGTCAGTGAAGGTGTTCGGCACCTGTTTGCAACAATTTTATTTTCGGCTCGCTATTCAATTCGAAGCTTTCAAGGACTAGCGTTTCTGACGGGCTAAGCCTAATTGACGCCCTCAGGGCCCACCACGACCACGGCTGCTCCCGGGCCACAGCCGGGCGGCGCTGCCGCCACAGCGCATCCGGAAGATGTGACCTTCAAAATTTTACGCCCGGCGACCTTCACTCCGTGCCAACCACCGACTACGACCCCACAGTCAAGCCAAGTTACAAGGCGTTCCGATTATCCGCCATTACCGGCGGGTCACGAGCAGATGGATGCTGCGCCATACTACGTATCCAGCCAAACCCTGACTCCGACACCACAAACGCCACAGGTTACACCGACTACAACCCCACAGTCAAGCCAAGTTACGAGAAGTTGTGATTACCCGCTCTTACCGGCGGGGCATGAAAAGATGGACGCGGCGCCGTACTTCGCATCCAGCCGAACGGTGCCTCCGACGCCACAAACGCCACAAGCTACAGGGAGCGTTGATTACCCGCTATTGCCGACAGTGCACGAGGAAATGGATGCCGCAGCTGTGACTGTCTCTGCAATCCCTCCTGCTCAGGTTAAGACAACTACAGGATGCAGCATGACTTCAACCTATCGCAAGCGTCAAGTGTCCCCGCAACGTCTGCACACAGAACGGGTGAGTCGTCCTCATTTCACTGTTCTGATCAGGCCACTTAACAAAGTGCATGTCACAAACATCCCGAAACAGGCTATTACCAACGCAATAGAGCAAAGCGCTCCGTCTCAGTATTTTTCGGATATGGCCATTCTCCGCTTTGATTCTGCTGCTAACTGCATCCGCATAACTGTCAGGGACGCTGAGCATTTCAAGAAGCTGTGTACATTGACCCGTTTAATCGCGCGAACGCGGGATTCTGTCCAAGCGTTCGATGTGGACACGTCCCCACTGAAGCAGCCTGCGGTTGGCAGCACGCGAGGTGTGATCAGAATTAGAGAAGGCCTCACGATGGACTATATCATGGCACATCTGCGCTGCGAGACAGCTGAAATCACAGACATACGCATGCTCGGCAAGACAAATTTGCTACTTCTGACCTTCGCATCAGACGCATTACCTTCTCGGCTAGTATTCGACTACGAGATTACACGAATCCGTGAATACCGCCCGCGCCCAGTCGCATGTTATAACTGTCACCGCATCGGCCATGTAGCCAAATACTGCTCGTTTCCCGCCGTTTGTCGGGATTGCGGTAAGAACCCTCACCCTGAGGACCCCGGCTGCAAGCAGTTTCCTCATTGCGTAGCCTGCGGCGCTTCCACGCATATCGCCCTGAGTGCCCAGTGCCCGGCTCGAGCTTATGCAAAGCCTGTCGACAAATCGGCACCTAAGGAGTCGGATGATCCGAATACGCATCAGGTGACATCCTCACATACTGTCTCCAAACATGTATCATATGCTGAAAAGACCTCTTCTCCAGGTTTAGCCGAGGTCATTGAGAGCCTCAGAGCAGAAATATCTGAACTACGCCAGGAAAATCAGCGTCTCCGGGAGATGATAACTAAGGACAAGATAACAATGGACACCCGAACTCGTTCCCAGACTCCGCAACGCAGCCGCTCACAGAAGGGCCGCAAAAGCCGTTCGCCTACCCGCCGGCCGCAACCGGTCACAGCGTCTGATTCCGCCTATACCCACATGCTCGGGCTAATCCGACAGGAACGCGCCCAAGAGACACAGAAGCTGGAAGAAACTCTGCGAAAGGAAGTTAATGCAACTCTTACTGCTGCCCTCACTTCCATGCAGAGCCATCTGCAGACTATGTTTGAGGAGTTCCAACGTACCACACTCACAGACGATAGTAAGCGCCGTAAATCTGTGCCCCTTTCATGAGCAATATGGCTCATGGGATTCAATGGAACTGCAGAAGCTTCAATCAGAACGGTCCTACCCTTCGTACATTTGTGCCTCAGCGCCGTCCTCTTTTCATACTTCTTCAAGAAACGCGCGGTCCTTGTAAAATTCCTGGTTACTGCACTTACCAGACACCTACTATCCAACATAAAAACGGCCGTTCAGAGGGACAGGCGGCCGTCTTAATCCGAAACGATTGTCCTTCCACTCAGCTCTCGCTTCAATCCCTTTGCTCTTCCACTCGTGAGATTGTTGCAGTAAAAATCTTCCCCCCTGGCCAAAAACCTTTCGTCGTAGCATCGGCCTATTTCCGACCAGGTAACGTCATGGCAGAACCCTGTTCCTGGCTCCCTGACCTTGAAAACGCAGCACACCCTTATCCTATTCTTATTGGCGGAGATTTCAACGCACATCACGCAGCCTGGAGCTCATCTCAGCCTAACCAACGTGGTAAACACCTATATGACGCCCTTGATCAAACTCTTCTTACCCTGTGCAACGAACCTAACGTGCCGACCCGTATCGGTCTCCATCCCTCTCAAGCAGACACTACACTGGACCTTACATTCTCATCACCGCGTCTTCTTCGGCGCTGGGAAGTCCTTTCTAATTCTTGGGGTAGTGATCACTTGCCCATCTTGCTCACTCTCAATCGTAAATGTCTTCGCGTTCGGACAACACGTTCGTTTTTCAACTGGGACAAGTTTCGTGCTAATACTACGACCCCCTTCTCGGATATTGACTCCTTTCTGTCTGTACTCCGAGATGCCCGCACTCAAGCTCTCGAATATATCCCCTGTGACGATTCCACAGTTGGCATGGATGCTCACCTGGCTAACCTTTGGCGTCGCGCAGATCACCTCACGCAACGTTTTCGGACACGCGGAAAACGTCACAAAGATCTCGTGCTTCTTCGACGACAATTCAAGCTTATCCGGGCATACCAGCTTCACCTGCAAAGTGAGGCTTGGCACTCTACATGCGACCGTCTTGGACAAGTACCGGGCCTATCACAACTTTGGCGCATCTTTCGTGGCCTAAATGGCAAGGCACGCGGGGCACCACCTCTCGCCGATCTCCTTCTCAATGGCAACCCGGCTGATGTTGAAGATGAAGTTATACGCACCTTTTTCCCACACGCCAGCCTAATGCCTACACCAGCAGTTTCCATTTTCCCAGTCGGAAACCCTGATCCAGACCTGGATCGCCCATTTTCAAAGGGAGAACTGCAAGCAGCCCTCGGAAGAGGCCGAGCTCGCGCCACACCCGGGCACGACCGAGTTAGTTGGCAGGAGCTTAGCAATCTCGACTCGGCAGCCCAGGATGCCCTTCTCGACATCATTAATTCTTACTGGGAGACCGGAACGGTACCGGATAACCTCAAGCTTTCTCTTATTCTTCCTATCCCTAAACCTGGCAAAAACCCTCGACTTCCTAGTAATTTGCGTCCAATTGCACTGACTTCACATCTCTGTAAACTCATCGAGCGCCTGCTGCATACCCGGATTAGTCACTACATTGAATACGTCAGTCCTGGATTTCATCCAGCTCAAGCCGGCTTCCGCCCTAACCTTGGAACGCATGACTGCCTTTGGCTTTTGCGAAGAGTTCTGAATAGAGCTCATCGTAAAACGCTACCTGACTATCTCCTGGCTGTCGATATACACAAAGCTTTTGACAATGTTCGCCATGAGGTTATCCTGGAGGAACTCGCCAAACGCTTTCCTAGTAATCGTGCCCAAATCTGGATCCGCAATTTTTTGACATCTAGACCCATTCAGCTACATGGCAAAGCTCCGGGATGGGTGCCCAAAACCTATTACTTGTATAGGGGTGTACCTCAGGGCTCCATTCTCGGACCCATATTGTTCAACTTGGCCATGACACGCGTCGCCGAGAATCTGGAAATCAGCACAAGCGCAAGATTCGCTATATATGCCGATGATATTACCGTCTGGACTGAGGCAGCGGATTACGTAGACAAATATTCTATGGAGACTGAACTTCAGGCGGCCCTTCTTTGTCTTGAAGATACACTAACCAAAATTGGCCTCGAACTCGCACCACATAAAACAGAATTGATTAGTATCGACGGAAAACATAAAACCAACCCCAGTATGCAGATCCATCTTCACATCGGAGGCAACACCATCACCTCCTCAAATGGGCAAATCCGCATTCTTGGCCTGCCCATATCAAGCTGCAACAGCCCCCAGAAATGGGTTCGTCAGTTACAACGCCTTTGGCCAGCACTGCTACATACTATTCGTCGCCTGTCCAACCGGCACGGCGGTGCGCGGCAGCATGCCTGCCGTGCGATGGCCAGAGCAGCGGCCGTCGGAAAAATCCTCTATGGTACACCGGTCCTCCAACTGTCGAAGGCTGACTTCGCTAAGGTCGAACGCCTTCATCGCGCTACACTACGCACTATTACCGGTCTACCTAAGCACACTCCTATAGCCGAACTTGAGCGTTTGGCCGCTCTTCCACCGCTCACTACCATCGTTACCGAGTCACAGACGCGTCATCGAATACGTCTAGAGAACACTGTCCAGGGGCGTCGCCTGCTGGCCTGGGATGAACAGCGTAACGACAAAACACCAGCCCTATATGCATCACTTCCCCCTTGGGAGATGCCAGTAGTCACACGCGTCCATCGCCGACCTATAAACCGCGATTTTGTCATTCCCCGGGAGCTCCTAGCTGCCCATCACCGACAAGAGCGAATCCCCGATACGACTGACATATACACCGACGCATCCATTACAAGCGAATTCGCATCTATGGCCTGGGTATGCGATGACAACCCTTCCCTTTCAGGCGCTTATGCCTGCCATCTACCTCAGGGTACCCCTCTTCACGCTGAACTCCTCGCGATTTGGGGAGCCTTGTCAGGAGTGCCTTGCACCGGAACTGGGTCACTACGTATTCTTACTGATTCCTTTGAAGCTTACAAGGAAATCGCTACTCCGGGTTCACAAGATGCAACAGCTACGGCTATACAGCGCCTCCTTAAACGCCACCAACTCGCGACCAGAACTGTCGCTATTCACTGGACCCCAGGTCACTCGGACGAATCAGGGGGCAATGCGGCGGCACACGCCGCGGCTGCCTTGGCAGGTGGGATGTCCACATTTACTTCCCCACCCCCCTTGCTTCATCCTTATTCGACCTTGGGCGGGCAACTCCCCCTTCTCTTGCCCTTATGCACTATACTCGGACCAGTCTTCGTAGCCTCAGTCAGCATCGCATGCAGGTGGCTACACCAGACCCACCTTTTACGAGAAGAACCCACCTCACCCGAAGTCAAGAAGTCTTTTTGAATAAGCTCATCGCCCATGCGGCTTACACGCCACGTATTATGGCCCGCTGGCGTCAGTATAAAGAGAAAATGATTACGTGCCCCCACTGTACGACTCTAACCTGCGGCGGCATATCTCATTTACTTTGGGAATGCCCTGCTTTTTCTACTGGACGCCCCGAGATCGAACCCTACCGCCTGAACTACCGTTCCCTTCTAGAAACTGATGCAAACACACAGATGATATTTGCCAAGTATGGCTCGCTTAGTGGCCTGGTTAGAGCAATGTGATTCGAGTGACGACCTAAATAAACAATGAAAATTATGTCTACTCCCCTTTATCCCCATCCATGGCCATGAGCCTTCCCATTCAATAAAGAACATTCAATCAATCAATAATAATTGGGTCACATGAAGGGAAAGGCGCAGTATCGGTCACATTTGTTTCTGTGGACACCCTAACCGCGCCTTAAGGGAAGAGAGGAAGATGGGAGTGAAAGGTGAAAGAGAGGAAGGGAAGGCGTAGTGGAGGGTTTCGAAGTAATTTCGATCATCTGGGGATCTTTATCGTGCTCTGACATCGCACAGCACACGAATGCCTCTATCGTGTTGAGGCTGCCGCGTTCTGGATCGTACTGGAACACCCCCCCCCCCCCCCCCCTGCACACACAAACACCACCATAGTAGTATAGCGCTCTGATCACTTGTGAGCGATGAGTCTGTCAACATTAGGAAATGGCGTGAAATATTCTCAATTTTTGAGCAAATATCTGATAACTTAATGCGAAACAATGTCGTCAGGCAGCTTGCTGCATTGATGGATAGCGTGAAGTAACTGTGGATGACTCAGGAGTTTGGTGTGCGTAAACTTGAATTCCATGTACCACCGATAGCACGACTTCAGATAGGGGGCAGGAAAGTGCGGATTCTTACAACGCGAAACAAAGCGAACAAAGGTCGAAAGAGTGCCCATGTGCGAGAGCGTATACATTTCGACAACAGGACTAGTATGTTTCTGCATACTATGTTTTTTCTTCGCTCCTATAGCTAAAAGGCCCGGTTAACGAAGGGCAGGGATATCCATGGCCATAAAATGAACTTAGAGGGGCCATGACTCGCTGAGTTTCGGTTAAGTAGACGGCAATAACTGAGTTAGAAGGGCGTAGCGCGGCCACGTGGAGAATGGAGCCGCTTACAAGAATGGCTAATCATCAAGTCGCAAAACAGGAAACCATGCATGGCCACGGGAATGCTCAATCACTTCAGTGTTTAGTATACGTCGTGACACGACGCACACGTGTGCTACATCATGCAAGAAGGCAAGAAGTGTCTATGAAGCGTTCATCTCATACTTCTTAATATCAGTCTTTTTGTGCACTTGCGGCCATAGAAGGAAGGCTTAGTCATCTGGACAATGTAATTGAGTCGGTTCTTACTGTTCGCGTTTGGAAATAATAATGAGATCATGCTCAAATTGACGCTAAGGTTTCAATAAATTTTATTTTTCTCCGGCTTTATAGCAGATGTTCTGTGGCCCATTCTGCGGCACGCGAAATTTAGAAGCAGGGCCGAAATATGGGCGTGACCTGGGCCTTGGCGAATATTTCCTTTATACCTAGAATACAGAGCGATCACCGCAAATCTCTTAATGAATACTGCGTAACTTTCTGTGGAATGCATACCAAATCACCCCCCCCCCCCTTTTTTTTTTTTTTTTTTCCAGACTACATGCTTGCAAACGTTGCGTGGGCAGTAGCATACCTCCCATGTGACCATTAGAGTGAGTTTAAACTTCACTATCGGAATCCATGAAGCACTTAGAAACACCATTTAATTTTGAGACAACGGCAGTATAATTTAGCACATACTGTTATGCACAAAATGATGGGAATGGTCTCAACTTCCGATGCGTAGGGAAGAAATGATTTTAAAGATTTTCTACGCTCGCATGGAGTGCATACCTAAAACTGTCATAGAAAACAAATGATTTCTTTTTGAGCATCAATCAGCGTGAGACAACTGTGGAATGTTGTGTGACAGTTTTTATGAACCGACTGAGAGAAATGGTCTAAGCTTCGTATGCGTAGCAAAGGCTAATGTCTCAAATTTTCCTGCGCTCACAACGAGAAATTCTGCCGTAGTAGAATAATAAAAAAATTACAAGCCTATCAAGGGAGAATCTGCAGATATATTGATTGTTATGGTGCAGTTATGCAATATGGGAAAACAAATAAACGCCTTCAAGAGCTCTTTTTCTAGAATTTGCCCGAATTTTCTGGGTAAGGGCACAACACTAGCTGCTACCTACTCTCATCATTCTGCTGTCATCCTCTATTGTCGTCAAGTTGTGCACACATTGTGGAGCCAAACGCACACACACCCACAAAAAAAGCTCGAAGAGATGAGATCAATACGTACGGCGGGTGTCAGTCCGGGTGCCGGCATGTACCCCAACCAGGAGGCAAGCTGTCAGCACAAACACCACGGCAGTCTTCATCTCTTGACTCCGACCAGATTTGGCAACGAAAACTGCGCAGAAACAGAAGACAGAACTCACTCAACGATTCGTTTGCTTTTCCAGCTCACTAACCAGCGTAGAGGCCCAACAGCAGCAGCAGTAAACGAGCAAGCTAGCTCCGAAGCAAGAGGAAGTTGTTGCGCGGACACTTATTCGAAGAAACCGCCCAACTCGTTTTGGCTGGTTTATATATGCCGCCACTCTTCCTTCCTCTTTATTTTTCCCTCCCTGCAGGCACTCCGCAATGTTACGACATGAGACAGGACGCTCTAACAAAGAAGTAACCTTGACGACGCGCCTGTTTCGGAGAGTGCGTGGCCATCATGGCTCCCGGTGCTAGCGGTGTCTCGTTAAATGTTATGCCTGGGCTGCACGCAATGGGGTCGAGAAGAAAAGGCGATTGCGCATCGCTAAGTGTGACCGTGCACGCACACGTGTTTGCGCGAAACCTGCGTGCACGTCTTCCAATGTATACGTTTTTGCATGTGTGCCGTCAAATACAACACTTAGTTCAGTCTCCATCCGTTTTGAAACGGGGTGTCATTAACGATGTAAGCCAATACGAACACGGACGCTCTTGGCGACTTTGTTCAGACACGGTCTCTCAGGTTGCGAGGTTGCGTATTTTTTTAAAGGAATTTTCTGTAAACGCTGTTACGAGAAGCTCCGCATGCACGTTTGCATCGAATGTATTGCTCAACCCTGCTTTCAGTGAATGTGCGTGTGGGCAGTGAATCGTAGTAGCCTCGCCGTACAACAGCTTGTCACCAGCTGTCGTACTGTAAAAAAAAAAAAAAGAAAAAGAAAAGATAATTCCACCGAGAATGAGTTCGGCGTAGTGTCTCCGTGTTGAAAACAACAGCAAGCGAAACGAAACAATGTTTTGCAGTCAGCTTCTTTCATTGTTTGGGACAAAAGCAATCGTTAATCCTTTGTCCGTTTCCACTTTCCTGCTTATAATTATGCCTGCGCCTAATAAGGATATAAGCCTAGCGCAGGAAGCTGCTAATGAAGCCCTGAGATCTCCACACAATGGCTTCGCTACTATACTGGAGTGCCTCGTCATTAAATGCGTCATATATATATATATGAAATGTTTGCATGGAGCCGTCCAACTATCCGGTCCTTAGGAGGCCTCTTCTCATTTTACTCGGGGAGGGGTCGGAGGGTCTTTTGCTCTTGCTCAACAAGTACCCCGCCCATTCGATGCAAAGGCGCGCTGAAAACGTTGCTGCTTGCGTTGGAAATGACGCCAGGGCGCCGAGTTCCGGCACTATTGATCGCAGTTACGAACATTTTCGTAGCAACTGTTCATCTGAACCTGATGCTCTGGTTCACTATATTTCGGAGTTTAAAATATTTTGGAGCCACGCGCGCCTTGCCGAAAAGCTACTGAGCGCTGTATAAAATATGAATATGATGGAGAGACAGCCACAGAAATACAAGGCGCGGGGCGCCGCAAGTTGCTTGCCCAGCTATTATGCGATGCCAGCGTCCATTAGCCTCAGGGAATTGGCCACGCTGACCAGCTGGGTTTCGAAACGCAATTTCGTTACTAGCATAACGGCGTAGGCGGCATCGATGCTTACAGGCTTGTCTCCGTCGAGACGCCATTAAAATAACTGAAACATGCCATTTGACCCTTGGACACCCGTGACTTAGTCATATCTGGCTCAACCATGTGGGAGCCATATGAGCTTTAGGCACCCTGACGTGCATTGACGGGAACTGTGACATTTTCAAAGTTATCAGCAAGAACAATGGACCTGCTCGAAAGCCATAGAGCATACTCATGAGTTTCCGGAGTTGCCCAACTAGGTAAAGGAAGGTTTATGTCATCTGAGCTTGGTCGGTCAGTCGCTTGGAAACGCTAGCATGTGCTCATTAGCTGCTGTAGCTGATTGCAGCTATTGCAACTGAAACGGCAGAAAGGGCGGTCAGTGCCGGCGTCTGCTCATTTAAAGGATGCGCTGTCAGTGCCTAGCCGTAGTCTTACAAATGAAGACACTCATTTATTTGGTGGTTGTGGCCAAATATTGTGTTTACTGCACCGCTGCACTCGGGCGCTCGGACCGAAACAGAGGCTGCCGTAGATCGCTTTGCCTTTTCGGCTTTTGCGTGGGCTAAACCTAGCTTGCACTACGCTGTTGAAATGAAAGCGTATCCTTTTTTACGCTGCCAAATGCCAGTAATGGCTCCAAATGCAACTCGATGCCGTGTCACAGTTCGTTTCCATTGGAGTGGATGGTAGGCTCGAGCCACGAAAGCAGGGCAGGAATTCTATAAGTTGCTACTGTGCTGGAATGACTGCTTGATCAATGTGCGATGTTGCAAAAAAAAAAAAAATGTTTAGGCTGTGGCTTAGCTCAGCTATGCCAGGATATACGTAGTGAAAGCTAAGATATAGTTCGGGTTAGCCTTGATTAATCTTGATTGCACGTCCAGGTTAATGTGGTTGCCTGGCTAGGTCTCTTCGGCTCGTCCCCTTCGCAATTGTGTTCTTTCCAACGCATAAGCTTGGCTTGTTTAAGCCCTTTCGACTCGCTTTCCATGGCACCAAACACGACGGCGCCGACGAACCAACCGCTTTTTATACAGCGCTATAACAGCGCCGCTACGCGCGCTAGCTGCTATCTCCCCTCCTACCTCCCCGCCACAGCTTCTCTCGAGAGTCTCCGCTGCTTTCTTCGCGTTATTACGCTCATTATCCCTTCGCTGCTGCTATGCGCTCTGATGTATGGTGGAAAAGAAACTGAGCGCGCCAACACCCTTGAAGTCTAGTCATAAAAAAATAAAAGGAAGCGAGTCGGTCCTCCACGTCATTAGACCACGTGGTAGCGTGCGGTGATATCTACTACTGCTGCTGCGCGCGCATGCTAAAATCGGGGGCGCACGGGGTCCACCCGTCGCCACCGAGATCTTGACAAGGCCTGAGCACCCCAGCAACCTACGTCACGACAGGCGGATGGCGATAAAGTGCCAGCAAAGTAGCACCTTAAAAATTACAGACCAATCAGCTTACTGTCTGTTACGTATAAGGTATTTACTAAGGTAATCGCTAATAGAATCAGGACAACCATAGACTGCAATCAAACAAAGGATCAAGAAAGTTTTTGGAAACGGTACTCTAGTATCGATCATATCCATACCATCAACCAGGTGATAGAAAAATGCTCGAAATATAACCAGCCCTTATACATAGCATTCATTGATTACGAAAAAGCATTTGACGCAGTTGAAACCTCGGCGGTGATGCAGGCATCGTGAATTCAGGGGGTAGACGAGCCGTACGTGAAAGTGCTGGAAGATATATTTAGTGGCTGCACAGCAACCATAGTTGTGCATAAAGAAAGTAGCAAAATTCCCATAAAGAAAGGTGTTAGGCAAGGAGACACAATCTCCCCAGTACTGTTCACAGCTTGCTTAGAGGAAGTATTCTGAGACTTGGAATTTGAGCAGTTAGGAATAAGGGTAGATGGAGAATACCTCAGTAATTTGCGATTTGCTGATGACATTGCCTTGCTAAGTAACTCGGGGGATGAACTGCAAATAATGATTAATGACCTAGACAGGAAAAGTAGAAAGGTAGGCTTAAAAATCAATATGCAGAAGGCTAAGGTAATGTTCAACAGCCTCGGGAAAGAACTGCAGTTTACGTTAGGTAGCGAAGCACTGGAAGTAGTAGGCGAATATGTCTACTTAGGACAGGTAGTAACCGCAGATCCGGACCATGAAAAGGAAATAACAAGAAGAATAAGATTGGGATGGAGCGCATTTGGTAAGCACTCGCAGACTGTGACTAGCAGCTTACCGGTAACGATCAAGATGAAAGTATACAACAGTTGTATCTTACCTGTACCTACCTATGGGGCTGAAACGTGGAGGCTAACCAAGAGGATCTACTTAAGTTGAGTACACAACTCAGAGGGCTATGGAACGAAAAATGGTAGGGGTAACATTAAGAGATAGTAAGCATGCAGAGTGAGTCAGAGAAATAACTCAAGTTACTGACTTTCTAGTAGAAATTAAGAAGAAGAAATGGGCATGGGCAGGACATGTAGTACGAAGAGAGGATAACCGATGGTCGCTTAGGGTAACAAACTGAATTCCAAGGGAAGGAAAGCGTAGCAGGGGGTGGCAGACAGTTAGGTGGCTGGATGAGGTTAAGAAGCTCGCAGGGGTCAAGTGAATGCAGCTAGCACAGAACCGGGTTAAGTGGAGAAATATGGGAGAGGCCTTCGCCCTGCAGTGGGTATAGTCAGGCTGATGAGATGACCAGCAAATGAAGGTATGAGAGCGAATCTAAGTCGAGTCACATGATGTCATCGCGCCCATTTGCCCAAGCTTGTACGCGCAGATTCAGTGGCTGATCCTTTATCGCTCATCCGCTTGTCGGGACGTTCGCTGATGGGAGATGTGATGCAAAGGTATCGTTAAAATCTCGGCGGTGCCTGTCCGCCACGCGCGCGCAGCACCGGGGAATCGGCGCGGTCCCATGCTCGTCACTGCAGACAGCCGCGCACCCTCGCCAGGGTATAGGTCTCTATAGCCAGGGCAGACGCGCGCACTAAAACATACCGAAATCGAAACATTATGGACTGACTCGAAGAGCAAAAAAATCGAAGGAAGGAACGGCTTCCTCGGCATTTGGCTTGCAAAGGTTGGCCACGTGACGTCACGCTCTCTCCTTAGATTTTTGTTTTTGTTTACCTCCATGCTCTGATGTCATGCGCAGCCTTGGTGAGCTGCGCACCTGTTGCTCCTTTCCGATTTCAGCGCATGCGCACTAGTGGCCCGTCTTACACACGACGAAATGCTTCACACGAAATGCTAACGGCTACACGTGCCAACATGCCGCGGTGGCTCAGCGGTTTAGACGCTCGGCTACTGAAAAGTTTCCCAGTTGGTGCCCGACCACGGCGGATGCATTTCGATGGAGGCAAAAAGGCAAGTGCGTCCTTGGGCTGTGTGATGTCAGTACACGTTAAAGGACCCCAGGCGGTCGAAATTTCCGGAGCCCTCCGTTTTGGCCTCTTTCATATCCTAGAGTCGCTTTGGAACGCCAAACCCCTGAACCAGCCCCGCCGGGGTGGTCCAGTGGTAAGACGCCCGGCCACTGTGCCGGAGTACCCGGGTTCGAACTCGAGGTCGGCGGCTGTGTTTCGGTGGAGGCGAAACGAAGTGGCGTCCGTGTGCTGTGCGATGTCAGCGCACGTTAAAGATTCTAATAATAAAGATTCCCAGGTGGTCGCAATTACTCCGTAGCCCTCCACTACGGCTCCTCTTTCCTCTTTCAATATCACCTTTCTCTCTTCCCTCACGGCGTGGTTGAGGTGTCCACAGAAAACAAGTGAGACAGTTACCGCGCCTTTTCCGTTCCTATAAATCAATCAGTTTTTTAAACCCCTCAACCAAGCAAAACCTAACCCAATCATCTTCTTTCACTTCACCTTCCTCGCTGCCCTTACGGCACGCTTCAAGTGTCGGTCGAAAAGTGCGACATAAACTGCGCATTTGCTTTCCTACGAATCAGTTTAAATTTAAACAAAATTATCGCAATGATGTCACGAGACTTCATGTCGAAATTGTAAAGCAACTTTCTTTTATGTACTGTTAAGTTTGGTGTCATACCGTTTCGCTTCTCATTTAGCATCTAATAGTCAAATCGGAGACTATAGTTAGCTTTAAAAATTCTAACCGGCGTCTTATGTAGAGCTGTACATCGCTAATTATAATTGTTGGTGTTCATCAGCGAGTTCGACACATTTCGCTTTTTCTTTCTCGGAAAACCAAACCAATTAAAAACGTTTAACACTTCGTCAAACCTGTGCCATACTGCAATGCTGGACAGTCAGTCAAACAAATGCCGATACATACCAAACAATGATTTTACTCGCCGTTATCTGTCCAAGCGCAGTTAAAGCCCGGCTAAATTGTTTTTTCAGTTTCGCCTCAACACCGCAACGTGGCCGCCGTGGCCGGTATTGAACTCGTGTCCTCGGGCACAGCAGTCAAGCCCTCTGACCGCTCAGCCACAGTTTGCGTAAGGAAATGTTCCGAGGGAGAAACAAGTGCACGCCTGCAGCTATCGACAATAAGAAGGGAAGCGGCTTTGACGACCTAGTAAAATGTGAACGTATCGGTAAAGCTCAACGTGGGGGTGCTTACCTGCTTTGTCTTTGAACCACGATGGACGGCTTTAAGATTCGAAGGCTTGCAGTCTCCGGAGCGTCACGGAGTGATAACAACCACACGAGCCTCTGCCTCTGGTCCTTCTTTCGCTCGTGCCCTCTTCCTCAGTGCACGAGAAGGCTCGAGTCGCGCGGCGCTCCCGTTTGTTCCGGTTTGCGGCAGCAGTGGCTTCTTATTTCGGCGTGTTTGTTTTTGTCGAGTCAGTTCTTTTTAGTACAGCTCGTACGGTCATGCAGCCTTATCCCTGCTGATCGTCGGCAGAGGAAAATCTTGGCTTTCGGTGTACAGTTTCTCGGCACGGTTTCGGACAAGTGCGAGGATGCTATCTGAGAAGAGTAGTGTTCGGAGAAGTCTTGCGACGCACTCCACTTATCTGGTTTCCCAAGGAATGGCCTGTGAGGCCGATACGGAGTGTAAAATAAAGAACAGGAAAATGCAAATTAAGTTGAAGTGTCGCAAAACTTGATAATCAACAAGGAGACCATAAAACAGCGTGTAGCTAGAGATCTGTGCAAAGTTACTTTTCTCTTTCCGGTGGAAAAGAATTGATACCAGTGAAATTGCTCGAAGATAGACATACTGACAAACAATGGCAGAGATGGCAAAGCGTACGAGGCTAGCGTAAACTACGCGCTCATGTATTCAGTCGGCCCGTTTTGTGCGCGCCATGCCTTGTTTTTTGTACCGCCCAGTTGATATAGCCATGAGGACGGGTCCAAACGTTTGCGCCGTTGCCAATTATTTCTGAGTGATCTAAATGAGAAAAACAAGAAATTTCAAATGATGAAGTCACAGACTCGGTTGCGTTTCGTCTGTCTAGCCGAGAACAGCGACGGCGGTGGTTGTTCAGGACCACTGGATGAGTTCAAAGCGGCCTCCAGGCTTTGAGCGGTCTCAGTGACAATGTATGTGAATATGACTGCGCGTATCTCAAGCGAATTGTAAGCTTTTCTGTAATCCTACTTCAAGAGCTCGTACTGTTGCCAATTATGCCACCAAAATCAGTTCTATGGCAGAACATATGCTCAATAATTGCCTCTAATCACCCCCGTGTTAGCTGACTAGTTGCTCGCATTCAGGTGGGGGTGAAATCCAGAAACTCGCAAGTGCCTATAATTCTTGTAGAAGAACGAAGTTATGGGCGGCACTTAAGACTAATACGGGCTGTTAAGGCAGAAAGATTGACTAGTTTTAATCTACCCGCTAATCCACCATTAACCCATAAAGTCTAACTTATTCGGCCTCAATCCACCCTTGACTTGCCGCTCTCCAGCTCAAACCAATATATACCACCATAATGCATGCTGACCCATCTAATAACTTCAACCTGCCCTAATCCAACTAATACACGTTATTTCACAGAAACCCACCCCAATGCAATATAAACATTACACTCTGTATACACACAAATACATTTAAACAAAACTTAATTACACATTATTCAGCTGATGTGAACCTAATCTAACATATTCACTTTTGATGCCTGAAATTAATAATATTTCAATAGACCTTAATCGACCTTAATCCACAATGATTCACTATCAGTCTACCATAACCCACCATAGTTCAATTTAATCCGCCGCAATCCATTTTATGGCGACTTCCTCTACTATATTTAACTTTCAATCCACGGAGATTGTCGTGACGCTGGGGCTACGTCGACCCGGCCTTCACTTGGTAGCGTGCAGAGACTCGGGTTGAAGAAGGACTGAATCTTCGAAGTTGGTAAAATATGTACAAGCAGGTTTAATGGCACTTTGAGAAACTTATTTACAAGATTATTTACACGAAAAAGAAGGGTACATCAGCAAAATGGCAAGCGTTAAGAGTTCATAGCGAGAAGCGACTGGATGAGCCGTTTACCCAGGGCCCAGAGCGACATTTCGTGCTCTGCAGCGTCCTTAAAACCCCCCTATGTCCAGCCCCTCTCTGAAGATGCTGACCAACCAAATCCAGGGCACGCCCCTCAGGTATCGGCATCCAATCGAACACATCACTGCACTGATGGTCTGAAGCACTGACTGGTCCGGCATTCATTCGTTGGGCGTGATCACTTGTTGGCGGGAAAAGCTTGGGAACGGCGAGGAGAGGAGGTACACTTCTATTCTTCAGCAAAGAAACCACAGGCTGGTTCTGACAAGGGGTTTTACTTCTCAGAAACCCGAGTGCACGTGGCGCCGCATAGGGCTCCCAACATTGTCCCTTTTCGACAATTGCAAATCTTTCCTGCATTCCCGGGAAATCACTTAATGGCCGTATGAGTCATGCTCCTTTCTTGTCCTGCCCGTCAGCGGACATGTCACTCTGTCGTCTCCTTTGGATAGGAGGCATTCATCACTGGAGGATAGCACTTCTCGACTGGAAGGGTGAACAAAAGAAAGAAAGCACTTCCTGCTATTTCCCGCAGGGGGACGTTTCTTTGTGTTTTTCCAGACGTTCTCTTGACAGGGCCAATTTGGCATTTGCAGGTTGTCCACAAAGCAAAACATGCTTACAAAACAGGATTCCTGGAAACAGGCTCACTTAGAGCCAATGGACCATCACCACATATTCACAAAACTTTTCCATGCCCACAGGCGAACAATAGAGCGCGCAAATGCGGATGCTTGGTCGTAACAGCCTCCTCCCCCGCCAGAAGAGACTCGGAGGGCAGCAGCCGCAGCTGCTGCATGAAGAGACGACTTAATGGCCTGCACGTGAACGCTTGAAGCTCGCTGTTGCATGTCGCGTTGTCTTGATTGTTGTAGGCCAAATTGCTTGAGCTATCTGAAACTCAACCACATGTCGAAGCAAGCACTCGGCTCCCGTCTGAAGAGACCAGGTCAAAAGAAAACTGCCATTGTTGTTCGAGAAAAGCCCACTCTCAAGACGTTCAGGACCCACGTATGCCTCGAAAACCAAACGTGCTGCTTTACATAGTCATCTATATTCAAGCGCACGAAAAAAAAAAAAAAACCTGTTTATCAATTTGGATACATGGTGAGGAACATCTCGGACCGCTTAGAAAGAGCGGCTAAGCGCGTCCGCATTCCCATTTAACTTCCCCTTTTTGTATCTTATTTCAAAATTGTACTGCTGTAAAATCAAGCTCCACCTAAGAAGGCGACTGTTCTTCGATGTCGCAGTTTGCAGCCAAGCCAGGGGACAATGGTCCGTCTCTACGGTGAATTTGGCCCCTCCAAGATAGCACTGCAATTTTTGAATGGCCCATACAATGCAAGCGCATTCCTTCTCTGACGCGCAATAAGCCCTCTCTCTAGAACTCAGTTTTCTGCTCAAGTAGAGCACGGGGTGCTCATTACCGTCGTCATCTCTCTGGCAGAGAACAGCACCTAACCCTCGATCACTGGCATCACACTGGACCGTGAATTCTCGGCCATAGTCTGGAGCTCGCAATACCGGACGGCTAATCAGCACAGCCTTCAGGTTTACGAAGGAGGCTTCCTTTTGTTCGTCCCAGACTACATTTGTCGGTTCTGTCTTGCGGAGAGCGTCGGTCAGAGGGCTAGCCAAAGCTGAATAGTTAGGGATGTAGTGATTGTAGTACCCAGTCAGACCCAGGAATGCTCGAATTTCCGTCTTCGTGCTCGGCCGCGGGTAGTCTGCTACCGCAGAAATCTTAATCTCGCTGGGTTTCCTGAAACCTTGACCTACATTGTGACCCAAGTAGTCCACGGTCGCCCTTGCCAGGCAACATTTCTCGGCCTTTACGGTTAGTCCAGCTTGACGCAAAAGGCTCAGTACAGCTCTTAGATGTACCATATGGTCCGCCCATGAGTCGGAAAAAACCGCAATGTCGTCTAAATAAGGCACCGCGAATGTTTCACACCCCTTTAAAACCCTATCCATGAGTCGGGAAAAACAAAATGGAGCATTTTTGAGCCCGAAACTCATCATTGTTGGCTGGTAGCTGCCCGTCGGAGTGACGAAAGCCGCGTATCTGCTGGCGCGTTCAGTGAGCGGTACTTGCCAGTATCCTCGAGTAAGGTCCAGCGTAGTCACATATGCCGCTCTACTGACCTGTTCTACTCTCTCCTCAATATTCGGAATAGGATACACTTGATCCCTGGTGAGAGAATTTAGCTTTCGGTAGTCTACCACAGGCCTAGGGTCTTTACCTGGAGCTTCTACTAAGATCATAGGCGAAGCATAATCGCTTTCCGAGGGTTTTATTACTCCCAATTCCAGCATGCGAGTTACTTCCCTATCCAGAATTTCTCTTTGCCTTGGAGAAAATCGGTAGCACCTTGATCGCACTGGCACGTCTGAAGTCAGCTCAATATCGTGCTCAGTCAAATCAGTTCTGCCTGGCCTGTCCACGAAGCAGGCCTCAAACTCTGTTATTATCTCGCCCAGATCGGACAGCTGGGATTTCTTTAGTTCTCCTCTCTGCTCCGTCTTTTTGAGAAGCTCCTGAGCGTTGCTTCCTTTTCCGCTGAGGCAAATCAAGTTGTCCCCCATCTCCTCGGGAAGGTTTAACGTTAGATTTACCACGGCTTCCCTCTGCACATAAGGCTTCATAAGATTGCAATGATAAATGCGCACTTCTTTACGCCTATCGGGGATTTTCACTGCGTAGTTAGTGTCAGAAAGCTTTGCAACGACTTCAGCAGGTCCTTCCCACTGTACTTCGAGCTTATTCTTGGGATCATTGGGTTGCTCCATAGTTAAGTCCTCTCGGGTTCCACTTAAAAGTCTCGTGAGATTACTAGACACTGGCGGCAAGAGGTTATTCTCAAGAACGTCCTCATTCCGCGTCTCATCAAGCTCACTTTCAAGTTGACTTATCTGAGATGCCTCGCTCTCAAAGCTTTCTGACCTGCTATCTTCCGCATTTACCATTGTTTTAACTGCCGTTTCCTCCGCTGTGGATTTTTCTGGAATGAGCAGTGTAGCTAGTTCTCGCGCCTTTGAACGTGTTAAGGCTTGCACAACTCTGTCTCCGAAAAGGATGCCCCTCTTTCGCAGCAGCATGTCCGATTTGTTGGAGAACAAATACGGATAGCACTTAGGAAGCTTTCCTGAAACGGCAGCCTCGGTTGTTAATTCGCCGAAAGGGCCCTCGATGACCACGTTCGCGATCGGCAAGCACACACTCTGTTCCTCAACTACCTGTCGGATCCATGCACACTGTCCTGTATAGTCGGAAGGCGATACATACGCCGGATGGACAACATCCATCGTTGCGGCCGAATCGCGCAGTACCTTGCAAGGCTTCCCGTTGACTACTAGGTCATGCAGGTAGGGTTCTAAAAGCTGCATATTTTCATCGCAGTCCCTGACATACGAGAAAGCAATCTTTTCTTTCCGGCAGTTGACGGCAATGTGACCCTGCTCATTACACCTAAAGCATGTGAGCGGCTTCCTAGCCTCAAGCTTATTCTTTGTGTTCTGCACGTTGGTCACTTCCCCACTTTTCTCACTGCCGTCCTTTCTAGGGCGTTTGCCTGAAGAAGCCTTCCTTTCTTCGTTTGCAAATCTAGCAAAGTGCCTTTTCTGACGGTTATTTACACTCAACTTGGGATTGCGGAGCCTATCCACTGCTGGGTTGCTGAATTGTCGGCGCGAAGCGTACTCCTCAATGACTTCGGCAGCTTCAGTTGCCGACTTAATGTCGCCTCGGTCCTGTAACCAATTTCTTTCTTTTTCTGGGAGGCAGCTATAAAACTGCTCCAAAAGAATTCGCTCGACTACAGCGTCCCTATCACTGTAGGAATCAGTGCTCTTTAGCCACTCGCCCAAATTAACTCTTAAATTGTACAGGAATTCAGGGTAACTCTCGTCCCTGGACTTAGTAGCGTTCCGAAAACGTTGTCTGAACGCCTCGGCGCTAAGCCTATACTTTCTCAGAAGGCAAGTTTTGACCTTCTCGTAGTTGTCCGCGTCCTCCTTGCTCAGCCGCGCGACAACCTCCGCTGCCTCGCAGGGCAGAACCGTCAATAATCTCTGAGACCAAGTGTCTCGCTGGAAGGACAGTTCTTCGCAAGTTCGCTCAAAGTTACCCAGATACAGACCGATATCCCCTGATATCACATATGGCTGCATGTACTTTGACATCTTGAAATCTGCCTCCTTGTTGAGAAGAGGTACCGCTAGCTGGGGACAATTGCCCGACCTCTTGCTCAACTCTACTTCTAATTTCCGGAGCTCAATTTCTAGCTCCCGCTTTTTTGCTTCTCTCTCAATTTCACGCTCCCGCCTCTTTTCCTCTTTTTCTCGCTCTTTCTGCTGTATGAGCTGCTCCTCCTTTTTTTGTTCGATGAGGTTCCATGCTTCACTGAGCTCCTCATCATCGGCTCCCAGATCAGTGATTGCCTTTATAATCAAGGGTTTTCGTGCCAAACCACTTGTATCAATTCCCAATTCCTCACACAACAGCAACAGGTCCGGTTTCTGCAGCTTTTGTAGGTCCATGATCGCTCCGAGTGTCGGCTACTTCCAAAACAACAGTGCAAACTACCAAACCTAAAGGCGTTTCAACACTTTTTACCAGTTCTAAAATCTAACCCTGTTCTAGAACCTGGTCCACATCAGAAGAAAAGCCAAGCACTCACCCACACATGCGATCGATGTTCCGAGCTGCTCTCTTGTTGGCCGATTGTTGCGCCTGCTTGTTGCTTGAGATGCCACCTCCGATCACCAGATGTTGTGGCTTGTAGCTTCAGATCCACCTCCAATCACCAGATGTTGTGGCTTGTAGATTCAGATCCCACCGCTGATCACCAGTTGTCGTGACGCTGGGGCTACGTCGACCCGGCCTTCACTTGGTAGCGTGCAGAGACTCGGGTTGAAGAAGGACTGAATCTTCGAAGTTGGTAAAATATGTACAAGCAGGTTTAATGGCACTTTGAGAAACTTATTTACAAGATTATTTACACGAAAAAGAAGGGTACATCAGCAAAATGGCAAGCGTTAAGAGTTCATAGCGAGAAGCGACTGGATGAGCCGTTTACCCAGGGCCCAGAGCGACATTTCGTGCTCTGCAGCGTCCTTAAAACCCCCCTATGTCCAGCCCCTCTCTGAAGATGCTGACCAACCAAATCCAGGGCACGCCCCTCAGGTATCGGCATCCAATCGAACACATCACTGCACTGATGGTCTGAAGCACTGACTGGTCCGGCATTCATTCGTTGGGCGTGATCACTTGTTGGCGGGAAAAGCTTGGGAACGGCGAGGAGAGGAGGTACACTTCTATTCTTCAGCAAAGAAACCACAGGCTGGTTCTGACAAGGGGTTTTACTTCTCAGAAACCCGAGTGCACGTGGCGCCGCATAGGGCTCCCAACATTGTCCCTTTTCGACAATTGCAAATCTTTCCTGCATTCCCGGGAAATCACTTAATGGCCGTATGAGTCATGCTCCTTTCTTGTCCTGCCCGTCAGCGGACATGTCACTCTGTCGTCTCCTTTGGATAGGAGGCATTCATCACTGGAGGATAGCACTTCTCGACTGGAAGGGTGAACAAAAGAAAGAAAGCACTTCCTGCTATTTCCCGCAGGGGGACGTTTCTTTGTGTTTTTCCAGACGTTCTCTTGACAGGGCCAATTTGGCATTTGCAGGTTGTCCACAAAGCAAAACATGCTTACAAAACAGGATTCCTGGAAACAGGCTCACTTAGAGCCAATGGACCATCACCACATATTCACAAAACTTTTCCATGCCCACAGGCGAACAATAGAGCGCGCAAATGCGGATGCTTGGTCGTAACAAGATAGCCACAATTCACGTTAATTAGTCAGAATTAACTTATTAAATCATAATCCACTCATAACCCTTCAGAATCAACATATTGCGATCTAGGTAATCTTAATACATCGAAACTCACTCTTAATCCAAAGCAATTCACCATTAATTCAACGTTGTCAACCAAAATTCACACTCAGTAATCCATTCTGTCACTTTGAATGTGGGGCCAGGTTCTGTTTGATCTCCGGGGTGATGATATCACAGCCCTGCCTGACCAATATGACGTATTTGTATATGCATTCAACACTGCTCAATTCCGCTGCTGATGGGGCAAGTAAGGCTTTAGTTCTGTCGCGTAAGTTGATTTTGCTCATCATAATACAGTCTTACTCATTAACGCACGTAATACACAATTTGATGGATTGAACTTGATATGAATGCACAAATAACGTCTAATGATTTCAGAGTTCATGGTGAGGTTATATCTAACAAATGAGTATGTTTTAACGCACGAACTTGTTCGCATCATTCGCCAGTTGCGTAATTGATGAACTGTGATCGATGCATAAGAAACCGTATTCTTGAACAATGGGTTGACAGAGGGAGGGCTCGGGGTGAAAGAGGGGGTGCGGGTTAGGACTGAAGTAGATTTTGTAGTCTTCCACACAGCTTCAACTGATACTACTCTCGCTCGTTATTTAAGCCGCCAGGGATTGCTGCTGTGATTGCAAATACTGACCCATCATATCTGGTTTCCGATTCGCACGCAACATCGAACTTGACATTTGTTGAGTAAAGAAGCAAGGAAGTTCATAACTGACGGCTCAACAGACATAAAAAATGAATGACTATGTAGGCCTACATTGCGCCTTGTGGTAAATATAGCCTTATAGCTGCCGCGCTGCAGCGTTTCAGCCTTTGCCGGTGCCTCACTGAAAGTGCTGTTCGAACAAAGCATCGCTTATGCGCGCTGCTTTGTTCAGTAGGCGGGAGCAGCAGACACCTCCAAGGGCGTTCATCCGTGCGCACACGCGGCCAGCACGTCGACATCGAGAACATACGCCTCGTGTTATCTTGGTATCAGCCTGTGGTCGGACAGTTATCTCCGCGCAGCTCGTGCTTTCGGCCAGGTCATGTTACGAGGAGCTGGTCTTGAACGTGAGCAGCAGGCAGAAAAGAGGGCTACAGTCACCGAATAATCTAGCTGAAACGCTCTTGGAAACGTGTCAGGCAAAAGAACTCCAGCCAAGAGACAAACTGAGCTGGCAGAAACTGCGCGTTAAGTGCACGCCCTTAAACCTGATTAGGAACAGACGCCAGCCAGAGAGAGTTCAGGAGCAGAATTGGACATTTGGGTGCTAAAAATTACCTTTCCGAGTGCCGTAAATACGTTCTAAACGTAAACGTTTCTGAAAATAAACGAGAAATGTGATGCTATAAGTTTTGTTAAAAATTGAAGGCATTTTATAGAGAAGAATAGCAAAGCTTCGAAAATGGACAGAAAACTAGTGAGTTGCTTAACTTTATATGCCATTTTAATGCATGCAATAGGAACTTACGGTACTCACATACATGTAGGTAAATGAGGCAGCTGTTTGTGAGAACCTCGTTTCATTTTATCATTTCCACCAGCAAGCCCCCATTGCAAGTGAGGAGCACGGTGTATCTTAGGATCACCCAAAATAACACCAGGAGCAGTTGCAAAATGTTAAAAAAGAAAAAAAAGAACAAAACAAACTCCCTGAAATTAATGTGGAAGGAATTACGGTGCTCATCCATAAAAAAAAAAAGGGGGGGGGGAATTGAGTGACACCACCGTTCATTTTGGGAGACTGTAATGAAACGAGTAAGAAGCGCAAAACTTCACACGGACTAAAAAAAAGAAGAAAGAAAAAAAGAAAGTAAGAAAACAAACTGGGCTTTGCAGTGAAAAAAATAGATTGGCCTGCGCAGGGATCGAACCTACGACCTTCGCGTTATTAGCACGACGCTCTAACCGACTGAGCTAGCAGGCCGGTCGGTAGACGTGATTTCCGAGGTAGCATTTCTGTGGGAGTTATATTTCATGGGCAGGCCAAGTGCGAAGAGAGGATATCCGATGGTCGCTTAGGGTAACAAACTGGATTCCAAGGGTAGGAAAGCTTAGCAGGGGACGGCAGCAAGTTAGGTGGGCGGATGAGGTTAAGAAGTTTGCAGGGGTCAAGTGGATGCAGCTAGCACAGAACGGGGTTAATTGGAGAAGTATGGGAGAGGCCTTCGCACTGCAGTGGTTATAGTCAGGGTGATGATGATGATAATGATGATAATGATGTATCTCAGAGAGAAATAACTGTATTGCACGTGTTATATACCTGCTGGCTTTGTCAAAATACTATATGCTTCGACGAACTATCAGTGCTTGCAAAGCAACCCATTTTTTAGACAATTCCTTTTAATTAGCATCGCTATTGCGTCAGCGTATAAAGAGATGCGTAGTGGCGAAAAAGGGTGGTAATACTTAAATGAGTGATAAATGTTTCTCAAAGTAATAAATTCGAGGAGGCAGTGATGATGTGACTCCTTCGTCTAAGCAGGATATCAGGGTAGGCTGTTCGGCGGGAGACCGGCTGCTGCTGAGTGCAGGATTCTTGACAGCAGGAAGCACTCGCAAAAAGTGGTGAATTCTGCCTCAGTACTTTGGGGAATATGGACAGGACACTCTGGGCGGGGTGGATATATGAGTTCCGAAATTGAGGCAACTTCTGAGTGACGGCAGGAATGAGAGAAAACCCTGATTCGGATACTCCGAAGCGCAAAGTCCTCTGTGCGAGTAAGACCGTTGAGGAGAGTTCCGCTCACGGAGAGATGAGAGCACGTGTGTTCTGAAATTAACGAGAGCAAGGGTGGGAAAGTATTTATAAGAAATGGAGCTTGGCGAACGAAAAAAAAAAATGTGGCCTGCGCAGGGATCGAACCTACGACCTCCGCGTTATTAGCACGACGCTCTAGCCAATAGGTAAACTTTTTTTCCTTTATTGCCAAATTTATTTATAGCTCATTCGGATTTATAGGTAATTCAGATTTTCTAAAATCTGAATGAGCTATAAATTGCCTTTTCTTCTTTGCTGCCTTTAATTCACAATCAACAGGGGCTTCAGGCGTGGAGCTGTTACCATAGCCAAACTGCAAAAGATCCGCCCGTTTATTTCCGGCACGAGGCTCTAACTTTCCCCATCTCGTTTTGGTTCGTTGTGAACTATTCACCCGGAGCGGCACCGAAACATCAATGTTTTAGTTTTTTTTCCCTTTATCTCTTTAACCTATTTCAGTGCTGTTTTCTTAAAATACGCTAACTCTCCTCTCGTGGGAGATATTCCTCCCTCGTATCGTGCATGCAATAGACAACATTAACTTTCTTACAAGTTTGCTTTCCTAAGTAACAAAGCTGCCCCCCCCCCCCCCCCCCCCCTTAAAAAAAAAAGGTTTGCTCGATTCACCAAATGAGATTATGGGGGCTAGAGGAGAGGCGCAAACCCCATGGTTGAAAAGTGCAAAAAGTATGTTTAATTACTCAAACACAATATAGTCCTACTAGCTTTTTTTCAACCTCACATGTATCGCCGGCCACCTTTTGTTAGGAGATATACCTATGCGGGGAAGCACATTTGTGTAATTTTGAATAATAATAAAAAGTGCACTGCTATAAGGGAAACTTCGTAGCGATACAAGACCTTGTTCTTATCTGGATCCATATAAACTAGTGAACCTGATAATCAGCGTACATGACAATGAACGCCGCTGCCTTATGTTTGAAACATTTGTCGTCGCGTAAGCATAAACCTGCAATTCGGACGTACGCTGCCTAACTGGATATCAAGGATGATTTTCGTCAGTATGACTCTTTTTCCGCTAGTGTATGCCATGACGAGAAAGGGTGTTGGCGTTTTGGGCCAGTGGAACCCTGCATTTCGGAAGAACAGCATCTAACTGGGTAGTAAGAATTGTTTCGACCAATCAGGCTCGTTTCCCACTTGCAGAATGCCATGACCAAAATTCAGGATGGAGTTTCAGGCTGCCGATACTCTTACAGCTACCTATTCTAAAGCACCAATAGAGTAAATAATGAAAGGAAAGCTAGCACTGCTTAAAGCAGCTAAACAATGCGGACGGAAGATAGATGGACACACTTGACGCCGCATATTAATAGTAGTGTTGACAGCGCCGTGTGGGTCCCTTTGGCCTTCTAACAAGCCCTTTGCATTGTTTTTAAGAGTGTAAAGAAACTACAAGCCTGCACCTCAACCCGTGGAGGCTGAAGCGCATGCTCATGTGGTTCTGTGCCGTCAGTTATCCCTAGGCAGATATTTACCACACACCTGGGATCCGGAAGCTGTCGAATGCGCATTAAGGAAAGGCACAGTTCCTTGAACTAAAATCAATTAGCCCTAATTTATATCTATCCAAATCGAAGCAGTTATGTTCTAAGTAGCTGTGGGATCAAGGCTTGGTTTTAAGGCTATAGACGTTGCTTTATCGAGAATATCAAGGAAAGCAGTGCGACAGGAAATGCACACGAAAGAACTCTCTTGCTTATTATCAGTGTTACTGGACGCGTTTTGCCCTTTTCCCATATTTGGTATGAATCACCAATCACCAACTTGTACGAAAAGCCAAGTCGCAAACGAGTCATTCAGACATACTGTTGACCAGTAGCAGCACGCGGAGAAGCGTGAGAAAAAAGTTAGTTCAGAAAATGCCGACTTCCCCCCCCCCCTCCCTTCTTCCCAACTACGCAATACAAGGTCATGTAAGGCCAGTAAGGCCAAGGCCTAGACGAAACCAAGTCCACTTGACGAAACGTTGGCTCGACCTGTGAACTGAGGCCTCCCCCTTCTGCCCTTGTTCAGTGCGCTTTCATAAGGCCATGGTCATGTACCTGCCGCTCACTGTGGCTGACAGTCTTCCTTACGCGTTTCAAAACTGGCGGCCGTCATGAGGCAGAGCGTGCTCGGGTTGTATGCATTGGGATGCGAAAATAAAGCAATTCGAGCACGTACTCATTGTTCAGAGAACACTATATAGTAGGGGCGATCGAGCATGCAAGCCCCGACATCCTTTCACCCCTTCCCTTCAGAACTCGTTGAATCGGAGCTCTGAAGGGAAGGGGTGAAACGTGGAACGTGCGTGCACATATCCGTCCGTGCGCACCCGGTACCTACTCCGGCGGTCACGCAATCGAACCCCGGCATTTGCACGCTCATGGCTACGCATGGTCGCACATACCCGGATGTCCCCTCCCATAAAAAAGTAACCGAGATTAAACAAAAATTACGGAGAACTTTAGGCGAGCGAAACCAGTAACTGAGTGTGGTTGGCAGTCACGTGGACTAGTCAGGAGTACGTTTTCATTTGAGAGACTTAATCACGCACTAGAAAGTAAATGGCTGGTTTTTAAAATATTTGTGCGAGAGAAAAAAAAAAAAGAAACTGATGGGGTGGGGTTGTACTGCTAGGAGCAGGTGTGTGCGTATGCCAAGCGACGTTTTTTCCGCTCGCCCCTTGTCCGAGGTTTCCTGGCAGTAAAGGGCGATACAAATCACTGCAAGCAGACTGCAAGCCTGTACATAAAAGCACTGGACTGCTCGCTTCCCTAATTGGCACCAGAAGCTGGTATAATATCTCCATAAAATGAAGAAATAGTCTTCCCTTGAGTGCTGTACGCCATATTAGCTCCAGAAAGTATATATATCGCAGTGAAAAACAGCCAGATGAAATTTAGCATCGAGGTACTAGCTACTAAAATTTTGTTACTAGCCCCAGAGGAAAGCTCGCTAGAAAAAAGCACCACTAGACAGTGGCGTTGCTTCAAAGTCTCAATGCGCGGCTAGGATGACGTAATCGCCGTTTCTCTAGAGTGCTCTCCTACGAGGTTTTCCATCCACATTGCACAGGAAATGTGCTCCAACAGCTGGTAACCTGAAAGCTTTTACATAACGCTCGTCTAGGATCAAGCAGATGTTTTTAGTTTGTTTGATCGGACGTCATTTGGCTAAGTGTGGCTTTTAAATTAGTACTAAGGGTAGTATTGCGGCTTCCAATTTTTCAATATTTTTGATTCGGCAGAAGAAAGAGAGGCTGGCAGTTATATTCCTCTGTTTACTTTGTCTTTCCCGCTTTGGTATTTCCGAGTCGCCCACGCCTCTAACCACAACTTCATTAACGAGATTCACGTCCTAATTCATGTTGAACAAATTAATTCACCTTCCATAGAGAAAAAGTCAACATAAGTAGTTTTTTTATTTTTGGTTAAATATGGGAAGCAACGGTAAGCGTACAAGGACTGGGGCATTTACACGCAACCCTAAAAAGTAAATGTTTGCAGCGCTTTCATTACAGTCTCAGTTTGACGCCTTGTGAATTGTGTATTGTAGGATTTCCACATTCCATACACACACTTTCTCATGGGAGGTGTATTTTTACAGCATCCTTGGAGCCGTAGTGCAAAAAAAAAAAAAAAAATGATATTTTTTTACATTTAGCAACGAATGATCTCGCAATATCTTAATAATCACGGGCAGCACTATTTGTCCCTAAAGTTTTGAAAAGGAAACAAGGAAAAGTAAGCCTCTTTCTTTGTCCCTAGCAATACGCATTATTATCAGCAGTTTCCACAAGGCAACGCCACGTGTTACGCATTCTAAATCGAGCCGATCGTGGAAAGCGGAGGTGTGTCCGTGTCTGGATTATTTTCGCATATAGTTGTCAACAGGTACGAGTAGCTGTGCACTTTAATGCCACCATTAAACAAAACGAGAAGGTTCTAAACCTAAGGGGATCGAACATTCGATTTTTATTTTATTTTAATTTCTGTAGATCGAATACCTAAGCCTAGAAATACAAATGAACCCTGCCTGCATTTTCTCTTCAGTCACTAGAGTTTTGCGTTCATTGGACTACGTTTGCGTTGCTGTTAGCGTGTTCGCGTTTTACCTGTCGCTGAGCGTACAGAGTACTATTATTCGAAACCGAACAAATTTACGCGCGTCCTGTACTAATAAATAATAATGGTTTGGTTAACATTCCAGAGCCACTCAGGCTATGGGGACACCGTAGTGGAGGGCATCGGAAATTTAGATTACCTGGGGCCCTTTGACGTGCACTACATCGCACAGCACACGGACATCTTGAATTTGACTTCCGTCGAAAAGTGGCCACCGTGGCCGGGATTCTGTCCCGCATCCTTGGACACAGGTGTCGAACGCCCTTACCACTGCACCATCACGGCGGGGAACTAATAAATGACCTTGGCCTATATTTCGTCACGCATGGTTTCACTGAATGTGAGTTCAAGAAGTTAAGCAATTTAATGAATCACATCAAGTTGCGGCGCTGAGCTTTGGCCTGAGGGGTGCCGTTTTGTTGGCTGTCCTCGGATGAACTACCGACACCGGCATGCGAGCATGCAACATAGTCCGTTCATAACACGGAGTATTTGCATATGCTTTCAGTCGTAATGCTGCCTTTGCAGCCCGGCTTAGTAGCAGGTGTTGCGTGACCAGCAGCGAAAATCTGCAGCCGCTGACCTGCTTGACTGGTTCTCGGCCGCGTGATCGCATTTCAAGGTATACTGTCTTATGCAAGCGTTCAAATCCCCCGCCGTTTTGAGTACGTGCAGCTGCGCGCCCGCACATCCTTTATTGATTCAGCTGCTCTTGTTGCAGAGCCGCAACTTCGTCGATGCTCCTGACGCTTTGACACTATGTTAAACGTAAACGTGAATCGGGAATTGTTATAAAGAGCATTTAAGCAATATAAGCTACATAAGCAGCAACTGCAAGGCAGTGCAGCGCCTGGCCTGCTAGCTCAGTCGGTTAGAGCGTCGTGCTAATAACGCGAAGGTCGTAGGTTCGATCCCTGCGCAGGCCAATAGTTTTTTTTTTTTTTTTTTTTTTTTTTTTTTAAATACATACATTTATATATGGCATTTCAACGTGCTATAACGATGTTTACAGTTGACTAAGAGGCAGAACGCAATTCTCTCTGCAATGAATGGTCACCGATGAGTGCGAACTTCCATACTGACTATTCATATTACTGCTATGCCTAAGATGCAAGCAATTATGTCATTGTTGTTGTTAAACACTTTAGTTACACATAAAATTGAAGGTAAAAGGCGATGCTATTATGTATAGACGCGAGCTCTTCAGCCCTGGTAGCATACGCCGACCACAATTCATTGCAAATTTTGTACTGATGCCACCCTTGCTGTAATTGGGATTGCTTTTCTTTCATGCAGCTGGGCAAACTTGAAGTGCGCTTTATTTGGCTTCTGATCTACGACGCTGCGGATTTCCCGCTGAAGGAAACAACTAATGTCAGGACCCGAACATTGTGATCAAAATATTTTTTTTTCTCTCTCTATTCGAGATACTGCAGCCCTATTTAAGTGCCCCTTTTTAGTCTGGGGTTGTACGGCACCCGGCATAAACCAGTGTTTCGTAAAGCTTGTTTTACAGGTAACAATGCCTCTCGGTTATGGAGTAAAAAACAATTGGAAACACATTTCTGCATGGAAGCAGAGATAAAAGCTCTTCTAATTTCTTGGCTCTCATCAGTGCTTAGTGGCGTGCCTGTGCATCAGTGATATTTTATATCTAGAGTTCGTTTGCGTGCTTTCCCGTGTTTTAGCGGTTTAGGTACTTCGGTCAGTGAGTACAGAGCTCATGAATACAGCATGAGAGACTATGCTGACACCATCGCTTATCCTGTGTTAGCAAATGAGCATTTAGGGGTGCTTTTGGAAAAAGGTTTTTGTCTTTTCTGGTCACAACAATCCTTCATCGCAGATTTTTTTTATTACTGTGTTGAATGTCATTTTTGTCGCCTTGTTTCCTTGTTGGCTAAAGTTACGCTTATGCTTTGTATCCTTATCTGCTTTCTTTTCTTCTAATCTATTTCATTATATTAGTTCTTTATTCCACTCATGTAACCTCCTCGCTCAAACCTGGTATTTAGGTAGAACGAGATGAAAAACATGTTTTACATGAAGGAGCATGGAACAAGGGTAAATGGGGTACGCCTGAGTTATTATCGACCTGCGAACTGAGGCGTACCCCATTTACCCTTATTCAGTGCTCCCTCATATCAAACTCGGTATTATTTCTTAATAATACCCATGACGACGACTGGGATGCTGTTCTCCATGATGGCCCGACAAACGGTCCATAGAATATTTCTGGACATGTTCCCGTAACTTTATATATTTTAATGTTCAGTAAAACATCAAGTTTAAAAGGCATACGTGGGAACATTTGATTAATCCTTAACACGCAGGGTTATTCCGTCAGAAGAATAAATCTTACGGCGTTTTTTTTTTTTTTTTTATGAAACAGAGTTCCGTTAACAAAGGCCGTCTTTAGAGAGATTCGGAATAGGATTGCGGCTGAATACAGAAAAGCTGAAGAACAGTATTACGAAAGGCTGTTTAGCCCCGAGTCTATATGCCAACTAGAGCAAACCAGGACAATTAATAATGATATGCTTCGAAAAATCCCTAATCTCAACGGTACACACGAGGCCTTTGTTGATGGGGAATCGTTAATAGTGAAAAACATCAGTACACATTCATGTCTATAAAAAATATAATCCGTTGCATAAATAATACACTATATTTTCATTTTTCAGAAGAGCTATTTATTCATCACCAAATAATACTAATCAAGTCACTCTACAGTTGCCGTCCTATTTACGACTTGCGCATTGGCAAATAAAAATATCAGTGATTTTTAATAATCCTATCAGGTGGAACACTACTTTGTAATATCACTAAAACACATGCCTTTGAAAAACAGACCATTGCACACCGTCGAACCAATTACCTCTTACAGTCCTTCGTATATACTATTGTATTTCTACTAAATATACCGAATATTTGATTTGTTTGAAATGTTACAAAAGCGCGTGAAGTTTTATGTTAGCGCGCTCATATGACTGTTAGTTTTTCTTCACCACTGTTTTCTGTAAACACGTGATAGAAAAGGCTAATTTATCTGGTTAGTTGTACATATGCTCGTTAGAAATTTTGATATTGCTGTCACTGTTGCCTATCGCCGGATCTCTCACGTTGTCACGCTTTTGGCGGGGTGTCCGTAAACAGCTAAAAAGGCTGGAAATGAAGTTGGACAGAATGCAACTGAAAAGAACAGCCGGAAGGGCAACCTAACCAACGCGCTTGTGGATACATACCATAGCTGGAACTGCTTCATCCCATAAGTTACGCGGCAGAAATGGTAGGCAGTCAATATTTCCAATAAGTTACGTTTACGTGGTAGAGGCTTCGGCATTTTCCGCTGCAAGCGGCAAGTTGATTTATTGAAACTGGAGTGAGGTAAGTGGCGTCGTTTACCGCGACGGCCCTTCACAGCGAATGCCACTCCGAAAGAGCTTCTATAGCACATGAAACGGAGGCCCATCCTTTGCGGCTTTCCTACAAGCGTTCCCGTGGCCGTTTAGCGACTGACACACGCTGCCACTCTCCCGAACACATGTTAGCTCGAGCAGATCCTGTTTGCTTAGCGAGCGACACTCGGGCCGGCTTCTCGAGGCTGTAGCGCTCGCGGTCGTGAATTAGCATACGTGCAGCCGGTGCCAGCCAACGACTTCCGTCTTTTGCCCGCCTCTCTTTCGAGCAGTGGGCAGCTGCCGTCCTTTCGAGCTGGAATATCGGTATGCCTGCGGGGGCGGAAGGCAAGTGATAGCGTACACGGCGGGAGTGATCCGAGGCAAGGAGGGCAGGAAGGTTCTGGTTGTGAGGTTCCAGTCAGCCGTTCAGTGCTCAGCTGGAATAAGCACAGCAACGCATTGCCTCCGCGATCATTCCATCATGAGATGTGGAACCGTCAAATACGTGCCCATCGTAGCTGGAATTTGTCTCGGTGAGTGATCGATTGTCGTGGCGGCGTGGACAGGAGCAATAATAGCTCTGTCCATATGTGTGTATGGGCTTTTGCGTGTGCACGTGAGCCCAGCAGTGCTACAGACCCAGCGTGTTTGGCGGCTTTTTACAACTGTGACATGTCCGCGAAACGAATGAGCTTGAGAGCGCAGCGCTACGTGTTCCGGTCGTCCAGTTCTCACCCAGCCGATAAACAGGAACGTTAAGTGGAATCAGTGTTATATGTCACAGTGCGTCAGAAGTCTCGCGGTTGTTGGCTTGCTGCTGACTATGGCTCATTTTTTTTTTTTTTGGGGGGGGGGGGGGGGGGCACATTCACGTGGAACCGAAGAGTGAATATCGTGGTCAGATGTAATACACCGTAGAGGTTCTCTTCAGTAGCCGAGACTCTGAAAATGTTTCAGTCGAAAGGAGGCTTACAAATGATCCTTTGGTGCTCCTCAAGCACTGAAATTCATTAGCTTGTACGATTGCAGCAGAGATGCGTTTTATTAACATCCGCAAACTAATGAGAGCAAATAGAAGTCGCCGTGTACATAGGACTTTTTCCGGAAGATTTTAAAATGTCCATTGAGAAAATAATTTATTTATGACACCTAATGTATAGCTTTGATAATATGCCGCTATCCCTCATGTAATACCCGACACCTGGGGCCTTTGAGGTGTATTTTAAATAAATAAGATCAAAATAAAATAGGAGAACAAAGCTGTGTGATTAGCAGCGTTGGTACGATTCCTCAGAGTTAATGGTTAGAATGGTTAATATTCTCGATATAGCTTATAGTTTCCAGCGTCACGACACACGGCCAAAAAAGGCAAAATTCATACACAAAGGTCAGTAAAGCTGTCCTTTGAAGGGAGTGCCAAATTGCGATGAATGCAACTTTGTATATTAAACAGATTCTCGGCGACGATAAGTTGCAGGTCGGCAACTTGGTGTTGATTTCAGGATTCCTGAGGCTGTGTTGCATATTTACTCCTAGAGAACATGATTGGTTCCACTGAAGCAATACTATGCATCAACAATGTAGCACTGCTTTTCACGATAAAATGTACCATAGTACTAACATGTGAGATAAAGCGTGATAAAGGGTTTTTACATAACTTTTTGTGGAAATAGCAGATCAAGGTCTTTCAAATAATGTTTTGTGGCAAAGCGGATCAAAATCTTCCAGTACAATTTATGGGAAATAGCGGGTCAAGGTACTCCAAATATTTTCTTTGTGCAAAAAGCGGACGTATATTTTATTCAACGTTTTCTTACAACTTTTTACAGTCGTCCTGTCACCTTACGTCTGCCGCGGCACCGTAAGTGATTGAAATGCAATGTACGTTTTTGCATTGTAGGAGCACCGTAACGCAAATAGACAGGAAGAACAGATAGTACTCAGGGCTAAATTATGGTGGAAAAGGAACGGGGGGTTCAAATATCATGTAGGAGGGGAACAGAACCTTTTTTACTCTAACCTACCTAATATATGAAATCGCAGTACGAACTCACGTAAGGCTATCGTTTCTACTGAAAGAGACTTTCTCCACTAACTCGCTTTTGAGGAAGAAAAAAAAATTAAAAAAGGACTTCATTGAGTTCGTTTTATTTGTTGTTTCCTTGTATCTACGTCAACGAAATGCTGCCGTAATGCAAAAAATGTAAACCTGCATAGCTTTTTTCTGTTTGTTGGGATTTTTAAACCTGCTCATAATCAACTATATGTATTTTCATTAAAGACATTTTCAGACATGTTCTTGGATTACAGCTTTCAATCTATATAGCGCTCAGTTTATCATCTGTGTGTTGTTCTAAAAATTATACCTCGTGTTCATAGTGCATTTACAGCGCAACGTGCGTAATGATTCCTCGACTCTGATTGACGTGTTCGACTCAATAAATGAGAATCTTTGGACAGAGCCAGTGCCCAGTCACGGCAGCCCTTATCCAGTCAAGGCAGCGGCGGCCGTATCTAGATGGAACCAAACGCAAGGCATTCGTGTACTCTGCGATATCAGTACCTGTAATGAGCACCAGGTAACCGAGATCATCTGAAACTCTCCACAACGACGTCTCGCATGCCCACAGTTGCTTAGCGCCTGAATTGCTTTTCTCTAAGCCAAATTATCCGAGACGAAAATCATAATAAATTTCAAATGGAAAATGTGGCGCAAAGAGTGTTGCTATCGCGGGGCCAGAGGCTGCATTTGTGTTCCACGTGCTGTAAAACTTACATTAACATATTGTTGTATGTCATGAATCTAATTAATGGCATTGTTCTTTTATTAGCTGTGCCCTAGTAGTGCAAAAAGACGGAGGTATACCGCAGAAATTAAGAGGCGTGGGCCTAGATGTGCTTCAGCCGAACGTCCTCATTTGTCATGTGGCTCTGACAGCTAAATTTGCTGTTAAATTTCTAGAGAGTGCAACATATTTTAGAACGACGTTAGCATGAAGGCAATATTGGACCGTTATATTTTCAGTCAGAGAGAATAACAGGAAGTTGGAGTATGGATAAATTCCTTGCAGGAGGATTGTAAATTAATTAGCCATCAATATTCAGCGCATTACTTTGTCATTTGCTACCTGTAGCCTTCCCGGAAAAAGAAGGTAGAACGTGTTTTCTTTTTCGGAATGCTTAATTGTCTTACGATTGAATCAGAATCAGGTGCATTTTAAAGCATGGCCCGCTTTTATCTCTCACTGCGCAACAGATATCAAAACGGCCACTGCGTAAGTTTCTTTTCTTTTCCCTGTTCGGCCATCCTTTATGTTTCAACAGTGTGCGCGCATTACTAACGTTCGTAAGTGCCTCTTTGTAAGCCCTATAGTAATGAGACAAGATGGCGTCGCACACTACTTACGTGCAGTGGTAATTATTCGAGAGATTAGAGCATGCATATTATTTCCCATGTCTTTGAGAGAGGATGTATTTGTTAAAAAATATGTCCTGTCCTGACAAAGACCATGCTGTATCAGGGCTACTGCAGGGACAAGGTAATTATGATCCGGCTGCAACGCGTGTCAGTCGAAGGAGGCTGACTTCATTCGCTAATGGTTAGATTACAGAGGGCAAGTTCAGAGTCGCATGATTCCTTTATGACCCTGCGCACTCAGGCGAAACGTGATCACGGTGGGGAAGTCATTATACCCTGACACTGATAGGTGAATGAACGCTTGTCAACCCGAAAACATCGCGCCGAAATGAAATTAGGCTGTCGGTACCAATCCTGGTACTTTTTCACAAAAGGAAATATTGCTCTGAACTGTGCCCAATTGGCTTTATTACACCTATATAAAAATTCCACCCGATTGAACTGCACATTAACAAAGCAGGACTCAGACTCTGCGAACGAATGCGTATTTAGTGGGCGGAAGGGGGGGGGGGGGGGGGATCAGAAACGAACGGAGATAGAAGTGCTGAGGAGAAATGTTGCGGACTCGTAACGCCGGGGAGTAGTGGGTATGTATGGACCAATTTGTCCAGTTTACAGTGCTTTGATGGACAGAGGAAAACTGGAGGGTATTGTCGTTCAAAAGAAATAAGCCTTGGATTTCGAGACTCTTGGATCTACAGCAATTATACTTGCTCTCTTCTTTCAAGGACCGTTTCATGTGTACGTTTCGTAGTGATATATAGGAGACTGCAGCCTTAAAATGAAAACATTCAAAAGGCTGGAAGCGTTGAATGGTTTGGAGGTATAGAAGAGCTTTATATAAGGTTCCCAGCAATACTGCAAAATAATATAATTATGTCAACTATTAATGAAGCTTACATCCACGCGGCAGCAAAATTAGTTCAATATAGCAAATACACATATTTAAATAACTTCAGCATTACGATCTGACAAAGGCTTTGCTTGCATAGAGATATACGTGTAAGGTCATCGATAATCTATGTAACGTCAATGAAAGCGGAACATTTGTGTAAATTTACAGCTTTGCCTTATCAATAATTAGATTTGCACCTTTGTCTTGCTCAGTCACTTGACTTGTGTGACCGGAAGTCAAGCGACGCATTAACGTATTTCACGCGGTGGACTGCCGGTTGATGCCACCTTTTCCCCCAGCATTAGTTGATTACTTTCTTTGTGTTGCTTCACGCAGCTGAAAAGCTCTTCCAGGAGGTAAGTTCGTTAACATACGTCTGTTGGGAAGTTGCTGGACGCCTGATATCGCTATTGGTAATTCCACATTTCTTCTCAAATCGGCAGGTATATACGAAGTTATACCGTAAGTACTTGAATGACGTTTTGTGGGAAACGTTTTAGCAAAGTTGTTTCTGGTAAAAAGAAACTGCATAGGTTAGACATGTCGAAGTTGCTGTTGGCTATGGCTGCGTGAATGTCAACTCTAAAAATGTTCCCTCAAGGAGCGAGGAAATGCGCTTGTTATTTGGACTTCTAGTAGACGCAATAAAATGAAGTATTAAGGGGCAAAAACATGCGTTTTTCGTGTATGTTGCATGCTAACGATACCACTAGATGTAAAACTATATTCGTTAAAGTGGATAACATTATAACTAAGTTGCATCATATTATCTTCATTATTTTATAAATATATATTCTATCTTCTTTTCAGGGTTCTACAGATTTACCGACCAGTATGAGGTGCGTGACGCTGACATTTTGGAAACATTTGTTGGTGGTGATAAAAAGATACACACGATACCTGCGTTTCCTTATTTATTTTACCTTTCGGTACTGACATCATATGTCATTGAGGTACCCTTGCTATATAAATCACGTGAAATCATTCCGTCATATCATGAAACAAAAATAGCAACAGCGAAATTTGAGTCATGCATCTGCAATGCCTTCTTTAACCTTTAAATCTGCAATGAACATGGCGGTAACTCCATCTGTGTCGCCACGCAGTCTTCCATATCGGAGGATCTTTTCAAGAAGTTGGTCAACCGTGAGTGCACTTTTGCATCCTTTTGTAGGATAATTGCTAGAGTCACGCAAAATGTACAGAGCTCGTTCAGTCCAAAGTCTGTCGTAATACTATTAAGTTTGGCTCGGGAGATGTCGGTAGATGTTGAAATTGTTCGGAACACGACAGAATAAAAATGAAGGCCTGTATTTCACTGATTAGTACTAGGTAATGAATCTAAAGTAACCCTGTGGTTGTGGGTTAGTACTAACCTATAATTGATTGATTACTCATCTATAATAAAGGTATTACAAAATTAAAAAAACAAATAAGGAAAATAATTAAATTGAACGTACTGAGTTATTGCGTCCGTCGTGACCAAAAATTTGATAGTGATGAGCTGTTCAATTTTCCTTCATAACTAAAAAACTGAAAGGGATTAGACATTGTGCCACAGTGCATCGTATTAAAAGTCGTAGACTATCGTAGATAAAAAAAAAAAAGATGAAGCAAGCGAATGCAAGCTATCGCGCCTACTCTAAGCGAAGCTTAAGCATCCTCTTAATTTATTCTGGTCAGATAAAAAAGCAATCATTAAAAATGGAATAGTGTGTGGCAAAAATAGTCAATTACCGTGCCAATATATAAAAGCAGAAGAGTTAGCCTCAGCCCACGTGCCTATTGTGTCTACAAAAAAAAAAAGACTTACATATTACAAAAAAGGTGCTATTAAAAAACACGCGACGATAAAAAGAAATGTCCTAGCGTATTGTTTTCCCTTCAGCTTTTGTAAAAACGGCCATTAATGTTCGGCACAACAACTCATTTGGACATCATATTAAGGCGGGGGAAAATCCTGAAAGTGCCTCTGAGTTGTATGGGAGACACAAGAAAAAGAACACTGACGCAAACAATAAGGATGAATTATTTCTCGGAAGTAACTTCTCTGTCAACGGGACAATGTACATTGGGGGCAGCTCTAAATGTTTGCTGAGACCATTCAATTTCTCGATTATTATCATTTACTGTCACTTGTTATGCGTGGGTCCGCGGATGCGCTCCGGGTCGCGTTAGACGACTCTGATTGACACACGTTCGACAATGCTGTATTTCAGGCAGACATGATGACGCTTTATTTCTGGCAACTCTCTAGAGCAGCCAGGCTGCTCACAACCACAACTTTGGCGGCATATAGAGGGCGCTATCTTCTGCCGTATATAACAAATATAACACATTCGGAGGCGTTTGATTGGCTTTCGCAAAAGTGGTATGACACTTCATTCATCTCGCCTACCATAGAAAAAGCCCACATCTGGAGGTTCAGTGGCCCTAAGTAGCGGCATGCAATAATTAAAAAAAAAACTGTTTCCGAGTGTTGGTTATGTAAGGTAGCGAAAGCGTCCCAAAATCTGCTCAAACAACATTCAAATTGAAACAAATACAATGAATCTCCCTTGGATGGATGGATGGATGGATGGATGGAATATAGGAGCGTCCCCTTTGAAACGGGGTGGTAGCAGTAGCTATCATGCTCATTTTTCTCCCTATATCTTAATTATTGATTTAGAATGGCTAACTAAACCATCATTCTATTTATTAAATTTTTTTTCCTACATTACTAACATTATGTCACTTCTCTGCTTTTAAGCCACCAATCTTCCAGTCGTTTTTTGCTAGTTTCCACCGCCGGGTTATTCACCCAGGCACTGTTATCTCTAAACCCCAGAGCTTCAGGAACGGTGATTGCGCCTGCACCAACTTCCGGATGGATACCATTACATTCGAGTATAATATGGTCAACTGTTTCACTGGAGTTTCCACATACAGCACATGCGTCATCTCCATTGTTAAATTTCTTTTTGTAGCTGCGTGTTCTAAGGCACCCTGATCTAGCTTCGAAAAGTAGGGCACTGCCTCTTGAGTTATCAAAGAAATCTTCCTTCCTGATCTGCATTTTTCACTTTCGGTATAATTCCACACTCTGTTTCTTTTCCATCGAATTTATCCAATTTTTACCTTCTGTGTTTTTCACCTGCTGCTTAACGCTCTTTATTTCTTCGTCCTTGTGACCAGCATACTTACTCATGGGCCGCCATCTAGGGAGATGAACACAAATCACCATGGCACAGCAGTTTCGTGCAGCTGTCGACTGTGAGCCGCAAATGAGCCTGGAGCCTTGTTCACATCTAAGCTGTGCATTTTAATCGAAATCATTAAAATTAGAAATAAAGTTGGAGACATCGTACAACGGAACATAGAACGAGCACATAGAGAAATGAGGCATGAAACTCGCAATTCTTTCGCGTTTACACACGCAAGGAGGCTTAAAGGCAACTCCGGTGGTTATTTCATCATTTTGTGTTTTTAGTTGAATTACATTCCTCGGCATATCCTGACTCCAACACAAAAAACCGTTTTTCGAAATTCCAATTAGAAGTATCTTTAAAAAAGAAAACATCACATCGAAACCGAAACTGCTTTCACGGCCAGACACGATGTCCCGGTTGACGAAATGGTGACGTCACAATCAGTGTTAGAAGAACACTTGTACGTGCGTTGGATGGTGAAAATAAAGTAAGGAAATCATGATGCACTGCATAAAATGTCGGAGGTAGTTTAATATAAGCCTCACAATTTCATAATCACGCGAGAAGTGGACAGTAACGCCAGTATGCTGTTTGTGACGTCAGAAACTCATTGTTGCCCGCAGAAATACTCTCAACTTAAGCCATGAAAACGGCATATTTTAAAGCCGTGTTGCGCGTGAACGGATTATCGTACGGCACCCAAATTTTGCAGAATGCGTCAGGACAGAGAGGAGAACTTATGATGAAATTTGTAGTAGAATATTCAAATGCCAAAAAACCTCCGGAGTTGCCCTTTAGGTACACCCTTGTAATTTTTTCTTCTCTCATATTAGTGAAAATAATCGCAAATGCTCTTGTGAAGTAAGTGGAAGGGACATCCGCTCAAATAGATTCAATGAACGGTCTACGTACTCTTGAAGGTTTGAATAATCAACTAACCAACATTGAATTCTGCCGCTTTTAAAAGCGGAGCTAATTATGCATGAGATACGGCGTATGTTCTGCTACATTTTATGTCTCTCTGTTTTTCGCTTACAAGGTTTCATCTCTATGGCAAAGGCGCTTGAAGTGAGTATTTACACTTTCTTTGACAGCTTCAAGGACGCGTTCATAATATTGGTTGCCAACTCTGTTTTCGTGAACTTCAGCAGAAAGTGTTATGAGTAATGCACTGCTTAGAGAGAGAGGTACCGGCTATGTTATGTCGCATTAACAAGTTTACACCTCAGCGAGTGAGACAAAACTCCTTATTAAAATCGGCGTGAAAATTACGTGAAAACAAAGCGTTACGTTTTAAAACTGTTCTCTTTAACCTTAAACGAGTGTATATTATAACTAGTGAAACGGCTTCCATAGTCTTATTCTTCTGTTCCTCCAACTTTTTAATTTCAGGGTTTTCTGCGCTCAAAGTACGTCATCAGGGTAAGGTATTGTGAAAAAATCTAACAGGAGGGATGCTGGCGTGGCTGCTATAGATCAGTCATCATTATTCACAATATATAAAAAATGATATTTGTTCTTTTACCAATTGATTGATTCTCAGAAGGGGTTCGTCAAGAATGCCCAAGTGCTGTGCGACATCTGTGAACGTTAAAAAACATCGCATGGTATAAATTAACTTGAAGGAGTTTACTACTGCCCTTCTCATAGCCTCGAATGGAACGTCGCCTCATCAACTCTCATAAAACCATTCTACAAACAACAAAGAATACTTTCCCCAGTGTCTTTAGTTTGTATACTTGAACATAGTGGAAGCTTGTTAGAACGCAGAAATATTCGTAATCCGTAAGAAAGAAAACGTTAAAAACTTGAAAAACTGGGCACTGATTACGTACGTCGCCTACATGGTGTACTTATGCAATAGCTAAAAGAATTGGAAAAACCTTAGACTCTGGTCAACTAAACCACTGCGCTGTCTTTCTGAAAGGGTACCAGATAATATATCATTATCAAACTATCAGTCAGAAATCTAACCTCCTTTATACCATCCTAGGCTGCGACAAAGCATTTTACTAAGCAGAAATCTCAGGGCGCATGTATACGCATCGCGTGTAAGGGTGTTGAAGACGCCCGTGTAAAGGCGTTGAAAAGTAGGGAAAGGAGACCAACTGGTTAAGAATATGATTTGAATTGAACTAAAGTTATATAGAGACGTTTAGAAGGAAACAGTACAAGAGGCAGTGAAACGTTTGTAAGTGGTAACGAAATAATATCGCCACTTATATTGGGAAAGGGAAGGGGGGGGGGGGGGGGGCGTCGGTGGGCCGATCCGTACATCGAGAGTATAAGAATAAGGGGGCACTTAAGCTATACCTTCAAGAGTATGACGCGACTGAGTTTTAGGCTACGGTCTACCTCCTCTTCTTGCAGATTCTGGTTCACGTGCTTAATCATCAACCTGAATTTGTGCTTGTTCTCAAACACACTCATTAGCAAGCAGTTGTTATTTACCGCACTGGGTCAAAGATTACCCGGCATAGAATTTATGCCTGCTTCATACACGACGTACGAAACTGCCTGCTTGGCCGAGGAGTAGCGTGTCTAATTAGGAACTCGAGGGTTCCCATGGATTCTGTTTCCGTCTAACTCACCCATTTCAAGGAAGCAGCCCGCGCTTACAACGTCTGCCGTTTCGGCCGTGTCATATATATAGGGCCTCGCGAGAACGCACTGCCTTCCGCCAACTACCACTCGCAAGAGCCACCACGTCCGTTATATTTTGCACACTACGACGACGCAAACGGGAACACCGGATTATCTGGCGCTGTTTCGCTAACGGCGTGCATTCGGAAGGCATTTTAAGACTAGGAACAGCAACTTAGCAGTATCCGTGAATAGGAAAGTACGCGCAGTGGTTGTGGCTTGTTAGTACTAAACTATTGTGAAGTAACTTACAAGCTAATCTACCGCTGAAAATAAGTTGTGGACAGGAAAAATGACAATATTAGATGCGAGGGAGTGCAAAGTGAGCGAGAGAACAGACACGAGTAAAAGGCGTGCTAGTCGATAAGAAAAACAAAAACAAATAAGAGCTTGAAGAGAGTGTGGAGGTCAGAGAGAAATCATGGTCCTGTTCATGGACCTATCGCTCGTTCGTTTGCTCGTCCGTTCGTTCGTTCGTCCGTCCGTCCGTCCGTCCGTCCGTCCGTCCGTTCGTTCGTTCGTTCGTTCGTTCGTTCGTTCGTTCGTTCGTTCGTTCGTTCGTTCGTTCGTTCGTTCGTTCGTTCGTTCGTTCGTTCGTTCGTTCGTTCGTTCGTTCGCTCGCTCGCTCGCTCGCTCGCTCACTCACTCACTCCCTCACTCACTCACTCACTCACTCACTCACTCACTCACTCACTCACTCACTCACTCACTCACTCACTCACTCACTCACTCACTCACTCACTCACTCACTCACTCACTCACTCACTCACTCACTCACTCACTCACTCACTAACGCTCATCTAGACCATTAAGACTGAGCAGTGCGGGGCGAGGCCTTCATGTCTGCTCACATGCCATGCAATGTGCTCTCTTGTCTGTGATAGGGGATTCGGCGCAACACAGCCCTATTTCCCATCTACATCGCACCAGTAAAAAGTGAGTGGATATTCACGTTATTCCTCCCATGAGAATCGATTCTCTTCACTGAAAACATATAACTTTCCTGAAGCGGCAACGTGTGTTTGCCACCGTTTCAGCCAAGTACAGCCTTGACGATGTAAGCTCCATTTATTGATATCGTGACGAACCATAATCTTAGAGATAATATTTGGGCAGCAGGTTCACCGAAACTTTCAGTAACATGCTGTTTCTTATCGTGTTCTTGTGAACCAGGTGAACCGCAAGCTGCTTGGTGAGTAAAAGGCTTTGATTTCTTTCATTTCATATCCTGTACACCGTTCATGAAAATTAAAAGGCTGAAAACTGACATTGGGTGCTCGATGGCCTGTGAAAACTGATTGTGATTTAATGTCATTCGTTGTATTACAGACTACTTGAGCACACTGGCTCAACTGAGGGTGAGAAACGGTGCTTGACTTAGTCCTTTTTGCTTTTTTTTTTAGATTTATTTCCAATACCTCAAAGACTCCAGGAGTGCGGGGTTTTACATGAGGGGTGGCCTTTTTAACTCGGAGGGGTGGCGTTAACAGCTGGCGTTTTTAACTCGGAGGACAGAAATAGTGTACTGGATAGCTGCTGTTTAACTCAAGGCCTTATGTCTGCTTCATGAGATTGTTGCTACCAAAGACGTGAAGTTGCGCCTGGAAACAAATTTTTCATGCTCGAATAAGAGGAAATACTCCGTTCTTAGATGTAATGAAGCACAAGCAAGTAAGCTTTGTGACCTTTGACTCTTAGATGTAGACTGTGTGGCATGAACACTCCTGAATGTTGAATGCAAAGCGCAAGTCAGTTACCCAACCCGAATCTGAGTTTTGTCGAAATCGCATTCGCATCGTGTCGGCACAGTTTCTGCCCAGAAATAAACAGATATAGACTGGAAATATCTTTTTATAAATGTGTTGACTTGTGTCTCAAGGACAGCTTTAACAGGTTCCCGTTTAAAGAAGTTAAAGTTCATTTGCATTAAGTATATAGTACATGATATCGGATGAAGAGGAAAAAAAAAGGTGTCACTCACAAGATACAGCTTGACAAAGCCTCATACCACCCGATTAGCATTTAAGCAAGCATGAGCAGATGCAATAAAGTCGGTAAAGTACAATAAGACATTATTAACATCAGAGTGTTGACAAATGGAAACTCTGGCAGTATTAAAGTGAAAATAAAGTTATAAGTTTAAGGCATAAAATACAAGCGACATCACAATGCGAAAAAAAAAGTGCCAAATTCTTCAATTACGATAATAACATTGCTATATCAGACTTCAGTGATGTACCAGGTGTCCCAGCAGACTTGTATTGAGGGTTAAAAAATTAAATATTTGAGACAGGTCAGGGAAACAAGTTGCATACAGTTGCCAGGCGCCTTGCGCATCACAGGCAATATTTTGTTTCAGAGTGATTAGTTAGTTGATGAGATTAATTTTTTATTTTATTTGGTATTGATAATGTGATTTGCAAAGTTGGAGAGTACCTTCAGAAACCCCCATTCCATGTATTTGCGATAAGGAAAGTCGGAAGTGCATCTTTTCTTCGAGCTGCAAAAAAGCCCGCGAAATGCAAAACAATGATGCGACAAACGCATTCGCGCACAACGACTGCGCTACTCTTAACCGTGGATTGAGTGAATTGGAACTATCTGCGGCCGTGATTCGACGGCCCAACTCCAGCGTTAAGCCAATAAGTTCGGAATGGATGCAGCTTGCACAGTGACATGCGCCGACAGGCTCACGCGCTCAAGAAACCACCGCAGACTTGCCACTGCAACGGGGCGTGCAGCTACGACTTCAGGTGATTTTGTTCACTCAAGCCTAGCTTGAGAACAATTAATCCGCGATCACGGATTTTGCCGATATCTGTCTGAAGACGCTCCCTATCTTTCTTTTCGTCAACTTGAAGAGGAGAAAGAGTAGGTAGCGACGCGAGCGTCGCGCGGCGAATCATTAAGGAGGTGGAGCGGCAGCACAGCTGCAGCAGAAGCCGCTCTCTCCCCTCATCCATCTCTCAGTGAACTTCAAGAGGAGGAAGGGAAAGTGGCGACGCGACCTAATAATGAGGGGGCGAAGCGGCGGCATAGATGCACCAAGTAAGACAGTGAGAGAGGAGCGTGTCAGTTGCGGGCGTGGCAGCCGTCACTGGTCAGCGTTGCACAAGCGTGTGTTACTCCGGAGCGAGCAGTCGTGTGTCACTCGCGCGTCCTCAACTTCGGCATCTTTCCTCTCGCATCAGTCACTCGTCAGCCTTGACGTTCACGGGCGGCGCTCCCCGGATCTCGGCTGCTAGCTGCTCGCCGCGTCGTGAAGCAGCTTGTGCTCAAACTGACACTACCCTTCAAGCTCGTTTCCCTCTCTCTTCTCTCTTTCTCTCCCCCTATCATTGCACGCCAGGCCTTCCGGCCCGCAGAGCAGGGCATTGTAAAGGGGTACATTGTCCATGTTTTCGTTCTTTTCTGAAGATTGTGTAAGGAAAGCTGAGAACGCGGCTGCGCCATGCGTTTGCTTCGCGTCGCAATTGATAAAGCAGGGCCGTCTGGTACTGCGGCGCAGGTTCGCCGTGCTCGACGTGCTGAAGTACAAGGGTTACGAAGGCAGCGGGATCGTGAATCTACCGATTTTGATACTGCAACTAAACTGTGCAAGAATCTAGAAGCACAAAGAAGGAGGAAACGTGCCGAACCTGCTCGCAATTAAGTAAAATTACACTTCGCAATTAAGTAAAATTAAGTCGTTATTAAGTAAAGCATGTCACTACTAGGTAACTGCCTAATTAAATATTTCCGAAACAAAACATTGCTTGTGGTGCGCAAGGCGGCTTGGAGCTATATGCAACTGTTTTCACTGGCCTATCTCAAATATTTATTTTTTAATTTGGTGTTTTGGGGCTTAACGTCCGAAAGCGACTCAGGTTATGAGAGACCCATAATGGAGGACTCTGGAAATTTCGACCACCTGGGGCTCTTTAACGTGAACTGACACCTCACCGCACACAGCGCACGGATGCCTAGCTTTTCGCCTCCATCGAAAGGCGGCCTCCGAGGTCGGGAATCGATCCCGCATCCTTGGGCACAGTAGTCGAGCGCCATAACGACTGCGCCACCCCGGCGGGGCTATTTAATTTTTTAACTCTTGGCACTAGCTAGACGAGACACCTCGTATATGCAAACAGACTGTCGACACTCACAGCCTGGTTAAATTTTACTTGCCAAAAGCAGTCCACCTTGCAAAAGAAGGCAATCTAGTCTAGCTTTACAGGTTGGTCTTTTGACGTTGATTCTTTTCTTGAGGGGTTTGCCATCACCCTTTTCAGGCTCAACGTGTGGCACCTGATGCAGTTGTGGACACTTTCGACAAAGGTAGGTAAAAAAAAAAAAAAAAGAAAACGTCTTTCGACTGTTTTTTTTTTTTTGTGCGAAAACAATTACCTGTTTGTGGTTAACTTTTCGTGCACACTTTATGTTAAAGGATAATTCTGAATAACTATCCAGAAGCGATCCCAATGAAGAACGGTATTGTAATCTACTTTTAACGAAAAAAATTCGACTTTTACGTTCCTGTGCGCGCCTCTTCGGGCTCAATCTTCATAACAATCTTCTTTTGTAGTGCCTCAGTCTATAGGGTTGGTGTTGTAAAAAAAAATTAAATAGAAATTGTTTATAGGGCACTCGCAGTGAAGGGAATGAAAAAAAAAAGTTAGAGCACTGTGTTTTGCGTTAATGTATTGGACCTGCTAACATGCTAGAAGAAAAAAATCTGAAATAGCGATGCGACTAGAAAGGTCTGGAGGAAAAAAAAGTAATATAATTTAATAGAGTGATAAGTTGGAAGCAAGCATGCAAAATTAAAGATTAAATACATTTAAAATTCGCGGCTGATGAATTGGAGGCGCATGAGCATAAAAGGAAACGAGGATGAAAATGGCGGGATTGGATAGCAACATCTTGATGCATGTGAGGCAGCAAAATTTTTTAGACCATCTTGCTGCAGTTTAGTAACTGCTAAGAGCAGTGTGTTCAAAGCGCGCTTGCTTACCTCTCCAGTATCTCAGATTTTACGTGTTGTGTTCGAAGTGCAGTGCTGACATATACAGTGTGGCGACGAAGTTGTGTTTTTGTATTTAATTTGCCACTTTACGACCTGCCAACACTGTGTCATCTTCACCGATGTAATATTGAGTAACGATGTTTTATAACTTATTTTGAACCTTCAATTTTAATTCTAATAGCATTTTTATCACGTAAACGTTGATTTCTTCTATTTTTGTGAAATGATAACTGGCCAGTATAACGTTTCTGATCTTAGTCTAGAGTTGGCATTTTCTTAAAGCTATATTTTGTTATATATTTTTGAAAGCTGCGGCTTGCTTTGGACGGTATAAAAAAGGAGTGAACTTTACAATAGCACCACCGTTATACTCTTTGTGTGTTTGCGCGAACTTAACCCCATATGTTCGCTTACAGTTTACGCCACTGCTATGGATTCTATCATGGTAAGAGTCACTTTGGAAGCTAGTGCACTGCGGGGCAAATTGTACATTGCAAAATCTAATTAAAATGCCAAACATAATAAACAGCTTGAGTAGTGAGAGAGCGAGATGTAAGGAGCAGGTAAGGCGTACTCGTCGGCCGGAGTTCGCTGTGTGCAACAGTTTCGTCGACCACTTTTGATGGACATGGTGCGTAACAGTTACGTCAGCACGAACCTGAGCAGATACAGCTTTTTAGCAAGTGTGATTTGAGAATAGCACAATGACGTACTTTGGAATACCATCAAAGATCGCTGTTTTACTCTTTGCGAAGGGAATGACTACTTTAACTACTCAGAAAAGAACAAAAAAAGGGAAGGAATTAGAAGTTTTGGATTGGTTAGAATACTTGTATAAGCGTTTTCATCCGGAGACGTCTTGCTACAATCTAACCTGCTATCAGAGGTGTGACTGTTGTCAGGAAGCTTGTGGTAGCAATTTTCAGGCGTGGCCGTTACGCAATGCTGTTTTTTTTTTTTTTGAAGGAGGACCGGCATCTCACTGGCGAAAACACGAACACGCACGAAAGGAGGAATGAATAATCGTTATATTCGTTATCTTTTGAAGCGCCGTGAATTTTCACTCATTCACAAGCGAACGGTATGAGAAACCCAAGTATATACATTGCCGTAATGTCCCTGCTCGAAACACTATCAACTAGAGTGAAGTTCGCGCGATCGAAATTCGTCCATCAGCTACTATATAACGCCTTTAACATGGACTTATCACAGTATGTTTCGTTATTACATTAATGAGACTTAAGAAATCAGTGTGTGAGTACACCGAGTACTCATATCACAATGACAAACTTAATCATTCTCTCCGCTGGCAACAAGAGAATGGGATCTCCTACATGCATTTGTTAAAAATGTTCCTTCACTTTCAAGCTTTTGTTCCTAACTACATGCCACGCTTGGAAGAGATATGAATCGGTTTTCCAACTTCGCTTTATTTTAGAGCGCAGCTCTTTGGCGCCCGTTCCTGGGTTCCGCGTCGGCGTCCACGTCGGCATCGTAACCAGCTCCGCCCCCCTTAAGCCCCCCTTTTTCTGCGTGGCGCCGACCGCGCGTGTTATCTGATTGTTGCGCGCGCTCCCCCGTTCGCTACTTGCTTACCCGAATTTAATAACTCATTTTCAGCTTTCTTGTGCTGCATGATTTGCCTATTATAGTATTTCGGTAGAACTGCTTTGGCTATATTCATCATCTTTTTTAGACATTATAAATTTAATGCCCGCCTGCTATGAACTCAACTAGACTGGCAGTACGGCAAATAAAAAAATAAATGGTTCATGAATTATTGCGTTGAACGTCCCAAAGCGACTCAGGCTATGAGAGACGCCGTAGTGGAGGACTCCGGAAATTTCGACCACCTGGGGTTTTTAACGTGCACTGACATCGCACAGCACACGGGCGCCTTGCTTTTCGCCTCCATCGAAAAGCGGCCGCCGAGGCCGGGATTCGATCCCGCGTCCTTGGGAACAGTAGTCGAGCGACCTAACCACTGCACCACCGCTGTGGGGCCGAGTGAATACAAATAAATAAAATTTGTAAAACGCTCAGTAAGTATGGCTTAATATTCATATGGACTGGACCATTAATGAATGTACGTGTGGTCTGTACAAGGGGGCTTTCTGTATGCGGCAAACAAATTTTTGTAACGTCTTATTTCCACAATGTTTGTAATATTACGTGGCTTAGAAAAAAGGATACCGTAACGATTGTTTGTTTTAGCAGCTAAGGTGGGTGGTACACTAAGCTCACATTCAGCAGCAGCTTGAGCACCATGATTATTAACACCGCTACAGCACCTTACTCTTCGTTATGCCACACTTTTCGCACGAGCCTACTTACAGAACAATGAAAATTTTTGCTCTTCGTAATTGAGCAGCACAACTGGGCCCATTTGTACGTAAATGCCACTGGGACTAACGTTAATGAAACTAGCGTTTTAGAGCGTGTCGTTTTCTTTGTGTTTCAGTTTATTCGTGGAAAACAATAAATTGTCCGGAGAAATAAAAGAGCCTGGGGAGAAATGCGGGGAGGGAAAGTACGGCGGGGGTGGACGACCGCGCAGCGATCACAGTGAAGGAGCAGTAGAGTACGGCATGAGTGACTGAAACTTTCATGCTCCATATGCGGCGAATGGTGCGAACTTCAGACGAGCAGAGGGGAACGACGCCGGCCAAGAACCATGCCGCCGCTCGGCATAGCATGTTCCGTGCTCAATCTTCTATGGTTTCAATATATCTGCAGTGGCGTTCAGGTTTCGCATTGCCGAGTTCCACAATTTTCGAACACATAGCTTTGTCTCATCAAGAAAACCGTTGTTTTTCTTAGAAACAAAACATAATCAAAACACGTTAGCATTATTATTATTTTTTTTTGTGTGGGGAATGTATATTTGCATACATCACTTGCTTTCTTGCCTCGCAGAGGATACTGGACGACTAACCGGAAGACATTCTGCTTTGCCACGAAGAACATCAAGCGCAGCAGTACATGCAGAAGATGACGTGGCACCTACAACTGCTTCGAGCCACGAAAGCTGTTGAGAATAAAGTTTAGAGGTAGAGCGTACAGCCTGCGATCAGTCTTGAACCCCTGCAGTACACGGATTACAGGTTTTCAGCGATAGCTTATACAGCTCGTTTCGCCGAAAAGCCGTCGGCGTCGTAGTTATCGGCACCCCGTGTCTTGAATAATGGGGGACTGCGTAAAGAAATCGTATCATGTAATTCGTCGTTCTAGTGATTGATGATGGGTTGGTGTGCGGATAGGCGATGACAAGTTAATGAAGTAATTGTAATTGGTGAATTGATAAATTAGGGAATAAAAAAGAAATCTAAAAAATGGTTAAGTTGTCAAAATGCTTAGAATAAAAAAATGCAATGGTTAGTAATGCGAATTATAAATGTGTAGAGCTTTTAATTGATAAATAATAATTTGACATAATTTAAAAAATGAGACATTGAGGAAAAGGGGGCTTGAAGGTATCAAAATGCTCAGAACAAAAAGCTTATGCTTGATGATGATAATGAAATAAATTTAGACTATGTAACTTATCAATAACTAATTGAAATAATCATAAAAAATGAAAATCTGGAAAGAAGAGGAACTTAAAGGTGTCAGAATACGCACAAAGTAAAGACAATGCTTGAGGATGGTAAGAAAATGTTGAGTGTGCAAATGATCGATTAATTGAAATTACTGAAAAAAATTAGGTGCGGCTTAGCTTGTGATTAAATCTGAAGTTACGCGAGAGCTATCTGCATGGCAACGTTTAGGTTCGGCTTGAAAGTAGTGACATGGCTCTTGCACATAGTGGTTTACTCTTTCAGCTTTATGCAAGAGGGGGCACTTTTGACCCCTAAAGTGCGATGCGGCAAAGGCCTCTACCGCGGAGGGGTCCGAAGCCTTCCGCTACGGCACCTCTTTCTCTCTGTTTCCACTCTCACCTTCGCGATGACGCGATAGCGCAAGCTACCAGCCAACATTTAAAGCCCAGTTTTAACCGAGCAGTAAGAACGTGCCTGCGTGGCCTAGGAATAACGTAAATGCAAGGGTTTTGGCAGGCTCATTCTGTGATGACCTTTCAAAATGAAAGGAGAGACCCGAGTTGGCAGCTCCTGCAAACGTAATGCCAGGAAGCCCTATGTCCAGTTACTGCTCGGTCATGTCAGCTGCCACCTATCTTCTCCCACGACTTCTTCTTTCTTCTTTCTTTCCGGCACGACGAAATGGAGAGATTGTGGCCAATGTAGCTCTAGCTACAAAAATTGCTGGTGGCTTAGCTCAGCTAGGCCTGACCATAATAGCGAAAGTTATGGTTATTGCCGGTTTTACTTGTGTATGTATTGTGTATGTGTATGCTGACGCCGCATCTCATCCGTAGTTACCGGGACGGAGCGTTAACCACCGGACTCTCAACGGCGAATTGGCCGTTGCGCCAGTTCGTTAAATGTCGGATCTGAGCGAAGGGGCTACTATAGGAGACATAAATCATTCGGCGACAACGTTCAAAACCGGCAAGCCTGGCGGCAACATCGGATACCAATACCAATGGCTGACACTATATAGTGGGACTTTGTATACTCAATAAATGAACCCTTACATGTCGCGAACAGACTCGAAAGTGTCAGCCATAACTCGGGAAACGCTGACTGTGGAGTTATGTATATGAATGTATTCACCGGTGTCAAGACCTACACACGAAATCAGACTGGTTGCCCACAAATTCCGCCTCAAACACACGCCTAGCAGAGGAACTGGCAGACTGTCGGAGGGTGTGATCAGTTAACTGCCGACAGCCGTGTTTGCAGCGTCTACAGTTTCGTCTACTGACATTTCGGAATCGACACGTTGTCGTCGCTCCGCGGCGTGGTGGCGTCCCTTTGCGAGACATTGCTCTCGCTCTTTGGGCGTCTCGTCCACCCGCTTAGTCTTTCTTCCTCGTTTTCATGATGTGAACCCTCATCTTGCACCATGCGACTACTTCTGGACCGGAAGATTCAATTTCCCGCAGCCTGTAATGCTGCCGTGGCGAGCACGACCGCTCTCCTTCCACAGTGCGCGTCTGAGGAGCGAACGCGCCATCGCCCTGCTTATATCCCAGCTGCGTGGCGCGACTCGGATCATGCACCGTGAGGCGCATAGAGAAGCGATGACGCCACACGCGGCGGACTCTGTGTGGCTTCGGCGCAACTGGTTGTCATGGTAATGGCGCATGCGCAGTAGTGGCCTCTGCCCGACTCCGCGAAATGCGCATCTACTATCCTATGTAGCTTTCGCTTCAAAATGAAACATTGTATAAAGGAAGGTTCAAAGTTGCCAGAATTCACAGAATGCAAAGCCAATTCTTGATGATGCTAAGTATCGGTGTATAAAAAATAAGAGAATAAAGAAAATAAAAAAAAAATATGAAAAGTGATAAAGCCTAGCGTGTGTGAAATGCTATTCCTCCATACCCTTTAATGGCGGAGGTGTCCCCCGGTGTTGCATCAAAAGCAAACAGCGCGTTCCGCTGAACGCGCACTGGGATGCATCAATTTTCAAGAAGCGGTGTCTGAGCTTACCGGTAACATCATCGACAGGCAGGCTGTGAGCAAAAAAGACAAAACTAAATACAAAGTGTGCCCGTAATTTTTTACGCATTAGCATGACATGACTCTAACCTTACAGCAGTGCCGGCGACCAGCCATCGTTTAGGCAACTCGTTTTGTGTGGCAGTGTTACCGCAGTAAGCCGAGAACAACATTAGCAGGACCGATAACTCAATATCGGCGCAGTGTTACAGGTTATTTACCGACGGTCGCCGGCAGGGCCTTTGAGAAATCGACCAGCAGTTTATAAAATTCGCCGAACTCGAACTCTACAATCTGTCGACAGAGGATTAATTTCCAGCATATCAGCTGAGAAAAAAAAAGGCCGTAGCGGGTATTAATCCGGTGAAGAAGAAACGACGATCGAGTTTAGCGGAAAAAGATGAAAAGAAATTAGTACCTTAACTCCACTATGTCCTTTTATGTCATCTCGCTAGCTCAGATGTGGATACTTAGACATTAACTGCGCGCCCTAAGTCCTTTTACCATAACGGACTAAGCATGAACACGTAAATTTTGATTTGATTGACAATCTTTCTTTCAATTTGCTGCCTTTTCACCCTTCTCCACGCGTAGGGTAGCCAACTGGGCATCACCTAGTTAACCTCTCTGAATTTCTATTATTATGTATTTCTCTGTTTTTGCGTACCTTTGCTTTGAAGAGAATTATGGGCGTTGCTTCTCCCCAGATGAGTTTCGAACCTACGGGACCCAGCAACCGAAATATTGATTGTGTAAGTGGATGTGTGTCAAGAATTCTGCCCGCGAAAATAGCGGCGCCAACAGCACGCTTCCGTGAACTGTCCCATGGATACTAACATTGCAGGGGGTTTAAAGGTACAATATATACCAGATTTTAGAGTTCAGTTATATACTCCTGGAATTTATAGTCTGAACGCGTGCGAAACGTATAGGACCATCGCAAACTTCGCATATAAGAAAACGAACATATCAGCAGAAATAAGTAACTTCACTTTTTATGCAGATGGAATTAAAATATTTTCTTTCGTGGTATTTCGCTTGGTTAAGGTTTTGTGTCCAATCATGATGGCGTTATGTCGGCAGGCTGAGTCGGCTGAGGGTGTGGCACTTGGCAGACCTTGTGTAGCCGTTTTGACATTCCACTGGCTAAAGGTGGGCAAGTAAAGGACAAGCATGGTTCTAAAGGCTCCGAAAATTACCCATTCGCAACTAATACAAGGACAGTGTTCGGCGACAGTTATCCTGAACTCTTGTTCCGTGTAAATGATTATTTTATCCCGCACGACGTAACAAGCAGAGAAGAGTAGTTTTTATATTGCCAACCCCAACAGCGAGGCTTACTCATTTTTAATGAGTAATCTTAATTTTAAAATTTAAATTTTTACTCATAATGAAAAGTTGATGCCTTTGCTTTTTGCGGCAGGTAACACCTTAAGACTGCACTTCATCACTGCTGGTTCTTCGCCATCCCAACGGGATATTTGGTAAACAATAAATGTAGTTCCTCTTTTGCTTTTAAGTGCCGATTTCGCATTACAGATGGAAACAGACCACATTAGTCACATAAGCACCTAGTTCAGGTACCTACGCAGAGTTTTAAGAGCGGCATGCAATGATACGGTGATATACTTGAAATTAGCCTCGGTGCTTAGCCCTTTGAGATGTAACTGGCCATGACTGTTTTTGTCAAATCTCCACTATGACCACATTGATGATCGGATTTACTGGCTATTAACTCGTATCGGAATATAAGCATCATTCTTGTTGCTTGTGGGCGTCAAAAGCTGAGACTAGATGCAATGTCAATATTAGTGTGCAAAAAATTCGCAGAAATAATTTATGCTCTCATGTGCCACATCGGAGGCTACTTTCTTCTCATCGTGTGTTCTTGACTGGAGTTTCCCATTGCGATAAATATTCGCTATTTCAACGTTTCCACTGTCAACTGGACAATCTTGCTTCAGCAATACGCACAATAGATTGTTTGGCTGTTCTTTGCCAGCGAGAAAGGATCCTGTACATTTGAATACGCAAAGCCCCATGAGCCTTGCCTTGCCATCCCTATCGGCAACAGGATTCTTTCCACGTGGTCAAAGCGCGTGCCGGACAGTCTGCGAAGAAGTTGCTGGCATGAGCGCTGCTGGGACTGGGCCGCAGACCGCTGTTGCTACCAAACCCAAAGACGACATTAAGAAACGCACCGACACGTTTATCATCGGGGCTGTGCTGGGCAGCGGTCTCATCGCCATAGTGCTCCTAATCGGCGGTGGGTTATACAATCGACGCGACGAGCAAATGGTGGGTTTTGCTGAGTTCTGTTGTCCCGACGAAGCGAGGTTGCTGCTGGAGGAGCTCAACGCCAGTGTCGATCCCTGTTCGAGTTTTTACGACCACGTATGCGTGGCTAAGTCCCACGACTCCGCACCCTGGTCAGCTCCATTCGCTTTGGATGAAGAGTTGAAGATTCACTGGAGCATCATCGAGAACCTACCAGACGCAGCTAATACTTCTATAGGGCTGACACTTTGGAAACTCGGTCAGAGCTGCGCCAGGCAGGACTGGAGCGTTCAGTCTGCGTTGCCCGAGTACACGAAGGCTGTCCTTGCTGCAGCCAACCTTTCTCGCTCCGACGTGCCTTTGCGGAATCTCACGAGACTGTTTCAGTTCATGGCCGTTATGGAGTTTAGGTTCAGTGCACCTGTAGCAGTGTCCATGAGAGACAATAAGGTGGATGTATCGCATAATGTATCTGCGCTAACGTTGAGGTGGCGAGGAGTTTCGGCGAAGGAAAGAGTGACTGCGTGCAAAGAATGCCTAACTGCGATTTTGAAAGCGCTAAACAATGGATTTCAAGTTAAGGAAACAATTGCCCGTTTTGAAAATCTTGAATTACCCCCTCCTGATTACGCTCAAGATGAGGGCGCAGAACAAGCAAGCCTGGATGACATACCCTTCTTTGGCCTGGATGAAGAGGCATGGCGTGCCATTCTGAGGGATTTGATCCGACCAATATTTCCGAATGCTAGAGTCTTGAAGCGGAAAAAAGATGGTAAAATCGACAATGTGGTCGGGAAGTTTGCCCTAAACATTACTATTGGAAGCCTTTACGTCATCCAGCACACTGTTACCGAGCTCTACACTTACAATGAGCACGATAGCTTATACAACCAAATGAGAGACAAGCGTCAGTGTTTAGCTAACACTTGGAAAGTGTCCACCATGGAGGAAGCATTTCGTGCACAGGTCGTGAGCGGTGGTGGAACTCCCGGCTACTTAAAGCATGCCTTCGCCAGAATAAGTCAGGCAGTTGAAGCTAAGATATCATCTCGGTCTCTGTTTTCTACCGATCCAGATGTTAGTTCCGCAATTAACCTCGTGAGCCAGTTTTCACTCGAGCTACCTGATGTGAGCGGCGTCATCAATCGACCGCCGCCACGAATGACTTCCTCATTTCCGTGGAACTTGCTGCTCTCGCGCTCAGTCGACTTCGACATCACCTGCTTTCGAACTGCGCGCAGGCTGCAGGAAGTTAAAAGTGATTTGGCATCGCCTTATGTCAGGCGACAAGGTCTCAAGATTGTCGTATACGCTGCAGCCTACGCAGATCTCAGGCTGTGGAAGAAATACACGCGCCCCATGGACTTGCCAGTCGTCGCGGCCTTCATGGCCAAGGAGATTTGGTCGGTGCTGTTTGGGAGAAGCGATCTGTGGTCCAATAAGACTAAGCAAAACATTCTAGACTTGCAGAACTGCTTCCGCTACACCAACAGGGATAGAAACCCTGGTATCGGCACTTCCCTGAACGAAGTCGACGGCCGGGGTCTGGCGGAGTGGGCTGCAGCGCTTGACACTGTAGTAGAAGCTCTGGATGCGATCAAATGGAGCCGAGAGGGACTGCTCGCCGCGAATACACCGATTTCGGAGGGTCGGCTATTTTACCTCAAGTGGGCAATCTACATGTGTCACGTTCAACTTCCGAAAGGTTTAAATCCCGCGGATAGCATCAACGCACCGCTGAGACACACGACCGACTTCGCGGCACGCTTTACTTGCCCCGCGGGCTCCCCCATGAGTGAGCGGACATGCGTCGCTTAGCTAGACTGCTAGTTTGAAACACTGCTGATGTATTTATGGACGTGAATGCGTGGGAACGGACGTAAATGCGTGGGAGCGGGTTTAAGATGGCTTGTGATAGCTGGAAGAATAAGTAATTGCATAGAGGATGGACTTACTCTCTGTGTGTAAACGGGATTTAAACCCTAAAGTACCAGTGTGGAGTGTGTGCTAAAGCATGTATGATCTAAATAATTTACACAAGATTTGAAAGTATTTCTTGATCTCCGAAATATTACTTTATTAACTGTTCCGCATACATGTCGCATTTTTATTTTTCAGGTATTTCGCGAGAAAAGTATGCTTCTTTCCAGGGCGATGTATGCGTTGACCTTTCGAAAGTATGAAACGAAATTGCACCAGAGGACGGCCGCACGGCCATACCGAGTTTTTCGGAAACATCGCCAGATGGCGCTGAAGTAAAGGTAATTGTAAAAATGATTCGCATTACCGTTTTTTTGTTTTTCATTGCGTGAGCGCTCGCTGTAAGCACGGTATACTGAGGCCATAACGCTCTTTTGAACAAAAAATAAGTGCAGTAGATGCATTTTGACGGATTTATTATTAAATCCCTCAAGCCCACTTTGCCGTAATTTGTTCACAATTCCAGATTCAGGTAAACAGGTAGCGCAGAAATGTCAAATATATATTCGTAAGAAATACAACGTCTTAGTTATTCTAAGCTGGAACAAATTTGACTTCAGCAGCGAAACCACGCTTGAACCTTGCGTATGGCCGGTACTCGATGATGACGTCGCGCCCCTCGGAAGTGACCACATTACCAGGCTTGATTTCATCGCTGCAGAATCTGCGTGAGTAAAAGAGGATTAGCGAAACCTAATGAGAAGTGTTCTGCTAAAGCAATTCCTTCTACTAGTGGCAGCGCTGTTGTCTGTTTATTGCAGTCATTTCGCTTATGTCATCCCATCGCTGCGTAACTAGTTGGCACGCATGTAGTATGCAATGGTTTATCACGTTTTCTCGAAGCAGCTATTAGTGCCCCGCAATAATACTTCCGAGCAAAGCCATTAAATTCTTGCCTAAACTGATGGGTCTCATTGTCGTGAACGCGTTCTATTAGGAGGAGGATTCCTTCACAACTGTTAGCAACTCACATGTCGTGGTGGTTTGCGAACTCCCAGAGGGGGCATAGTGTCAGTTGTTGAATTATTTGACTCCTGAAGATCCGCGTGCACCAGACGGTTTAAAAATTTGTTAATCGTGGGCGAGCTCTTTCGTCGAAGGCTGCCCGTTCGTCACGCGGTAGGATGAAAGCGGCCATGACATTGGCGCGTACTCACGTCTGTCCCATATACAGTGACTGAAGTCTGATTTCGAACCGGTCGTAGATGCAGAACCTGCGAATCCGGCCGTACAGGTCGAAGGCTCGGAACGTGAGCTGTACTTTCATGTTGGCTGGAGCCTGCAATGAAGTTGCGTGTCAGGATGATGCAAACTAGAGCGGCTAACACGTTCCTAATCTCACTACTGGCACAAGCGTGCTCAGCTGCTCTTTGGGTTTAACAACCTTAGCGACAACTGAGTGAGAATGTAGCTGCCACGGGAAACGATTAAGCTGCTTGCAAATCGTCAGGGTTTCAGAACGGCTGCAGCAAGACAGACCTTGCAAAGAGATAATAGCGAGAGACTACTGTCACGAATGCTAATGACAATAATAATAATAATAATAATAATAATAATAATAATAATAATAATAATAATAATAATAATAATAATAATAATAATAATAATAATAATAATAATAATAATAATAATAATAATAATAATAATAATAATAATAATAATAATAATAATAATAATAATAATAATAATAATAATAATAATAATGGGTTCGCAGGAATGGGAAGGCGCAGTATCTGTCGCACTTGCTTCGTGACACCTGACCGCGCCCTAAGGGAAGAGAGGAAGTTGGGAGCGAAAGCGGAAAGATACAGGGGTGCCAAGTGGAGGGCTGCAGAGTAACTTCGGCCACCTGGGGATATTTAACCTGCGCTCACATCTCACAGCACATGGTGGTGGTGGTGAAAACGTTATTGAATAGAGCGAGTTACAAGAGGTTGCTCTGAGGTCAGGCTTTGTGCCCTTCCCCTCAAAAACACTAGGTGCAGTCCCTAGTACGGGACCTCAGTGGCTTGCGCTTCGGCCATTGCTCGTTTGACCAACGCCTTTTGGGCTTTCAGGTCGTAGCAGGCGAGTAGGGTCGCCTCCCTGTCCTCTCGGGTAGGGTTTGGGTTAGGTGTAAGGGCAGGGTCGGAGTGGTGCGCCCACACCATGTGGAAGAGATCCGAGGACATTTCTCCACAGTGCCGACACACCCCGGAGAAGGCACTGTCAAAGTGTTTAAGTGACGCCGGGCACATCATGGTGCTCGTGATGAGGCACCATGATGTGCCTCATCACGCTCCTCCACTCTCATTATTCATTTACACGGGTGGGGGTAAAAATTGGGAAATTCCTTACTATAATTCTCCACGCACAACGAATTCCAGCTACAAAATAGTTGCGGTCCCAGTCTGGATAATGCAACAGGCTGTCATGCTTGTTTGTCACTGCAGCGCTTAAGGCGCTCGTGTAAATGAGCACAAGGGAAGGCTGTTAGAAAGGGATTGTACCTGTATCCACCAGACACAGACGCCGTCCTGCGGCCTCTGGCCTCTCGGGTATCCGGGAGATACGATCGTCTTCTCACGGATCACACGGCCGCCACAGTTGGGTCGAGCTGCAGCACACCACGAGATAAACGTTGATTTCAAAAAGCTTTATTCGACATGCAGATAGCTTGCTTTAAATTTTCTTGTAATTTCTAAAAATATGTAATTTAATTGAAACACCTTTACCACGGATGAAATCACTGCAAGGCGGTAAACTTGAGTCGCTAATCTTTTTCTTGGTACTTTCTAAAAAAGGGATCTCTTCGACACAGGGGTCGAAAAACGAGTCATCTAAACTGGTCATAGCACATCATCATAGCACACTGTCATATTTTCGGTAAACGTTTCTAAATATTTCGGTTCCGCTATGCGGAAGATGGAAGTTACATATGAATCGCAATAAACAGTAGTCGCTAGACACGAATATTAGAAATATACATCAAGTCTACTTTGTCAAGATGATAGAAGAGATACAAAATCAGGCTGCTCGTCTAATTACAGAAAAATATAGCTCGCTGCTGAACCTTTCTAACAAATATTCTATCAGTCTCGAAAGCCTGACATCCTGACATAAGGAAGGAAGATGTTGCGTTTTTCGCAGGCTATACATAATTTTTTCCAATTCCCAATATAAGTTATTCGTGATCATCAGGATTAATACCAGGAGTGAACATTAATGCGGCGGTCAGGTTCTGTACTCTTTATAGGCTTGTTTACGTGTTGCTTTGTTTGTTCCAAAGCAATTATTTTATTGCATTACTAAAATACGCACAACACTGTCTTGCTTGCGTCTGTTACCTCTTTTAACATTTACGTGTCTCACTGCGTTGCGAGATGACTCGCTGTTCGCCCCCTTATATACATATCTCAATAGCTACATTTAGAGGTAAATGTAACTGATATTGATGACCTCAAGGTCCGCTTCCCTAGACATTAGCAACTGTTCGAACACAGCTTCACCGATGGTTGCTGAGGGTAACAAACTAGATTCCAAGGGAAGGAAAGCGTAGCAGGGGGCGGCAGAAAGTTAGGTGGACGGATGAGATTAAGAAGTTCGCAGGGGTCAAGTGGATGCAGCTAGCACAGAACAGGGTTAAGTGGAGAAATATGGGAGAGGCCTTCGCCCTGCAGTGGGTATAATCAGGCCGATGATGATGATGATGATGCAATTAGGAGAAAACTGAGGCCTCGTGTCAAATGGCGAGCGGATATATAACACTAATGGCTTTCTTTTATTTTCTTCCTTATCGCTGCAGATGTGCAACGTTCTTCCTTACTCCACACTGAAGAGATTTTGGTGCTATAGCAAATTACTGGTGTGCACCAAACATTCCTAGTTTTGCTTTTTGATGCTCAGCGTATGACGGCGGTAGTACAAACGAGAAGCCCATGTACCAATTTCGAGAGCTTGCCTGAAGTTAGGATGTAAGTTTATGCTATGAATCTCAGGCACGAAGTCAAAAACAATAAACGAAGACCAAGCAGAAATATTCTGCTCCGCGCCCTAGATGCGAAGGTAACTGTTCGAAGCTCCAGTCAAAGCACTTGATGAACGATTTTCATCATCTATGTAGATAATGACTAAATTACGGACGGTGGAACTAACTGATTGGCAGCACGTTTCAGTGCTTACAACGAGCCTCCTCTCTGTGGTTGCACTCGTCTTTTGCAGCTAGAGCTACATTGGCCACAGTCTCGCCATTTCGCCGTACCTGTCTGTGCCTGTCCATGAGAAGAAGAAAAAGAAGAGGGAAAAAATAAGAATAATACAGATAACTGCGAAATTGGTAGGGTAAAGGCGAACGAAAACGGCGAGTTGCCAGGACAGAAGGTCCGTTCGAACGTTGTGACGGCGGTATACCCAAGAGTTTGACGTAGAGATGATGTCATACCACTGGAAGTCTTTTACACTCGAATGAGAATGGTCAACGACGAGAGGCATGGGGGCTCATACGTGAAGTGCTTCCTCTATGGCATAAATAAAGCTGGAACAATAGAGCTCACTACTATGCGCAAAAGCCATGTCTCTACTTTCAAGCCGAACCTAATTGAGTAGCCATACAAACTGTTCTCGCGTAACTCCAGGTTTAACCACAAGCTATACCACAGCTAGTTTTTTGTTTTGTTCTTTGTGGTGCGCCCACTATTCCTGCTCAAGCAAATAACACTAAGAAGAGCTCTTAATGGCTGGCGCAAGTAATTATTGTTGTTTTTGCTGTGACTGAAGGAAGAAGGATAAGAAAATGCATGGGCCTGCTACTGGCTCTGTAGCTGAGCCATTTCCGCTGCCTTGATGCGGACAGATGAGCAAAAAGCTGAAAAAGAAAAAGAAGAGGAAGAGAAAGACACAAGTCTCAACAGCCGTTATTCTAAACGGATTATTAGAAGATCATTTAAAAAGTCTTTCTGATAGTTTAGATGTAGCTACTGACGCATCTCAAAGTAATGAAAAGGCGGGTGTGGGTATATGTTGTCCACATTTAGACTGGTCTTTTTCTGTACGGCTTCCGGACTTCACCCCAATTTTTGAGGCCGAGTTTCTGGCGGTGGTACTCGCTTTGCGGAAATTAGACTCCTCTTTTTCTAAAGTGGCAGTAATTTCCGACTCTCTATCCTTGTGTTCATCTCTCTCTTCGTCGGTGGATTCTGCAATAGTAAAAACCTTTGTCTCCCTGATCCCTAGACATTTGAAAATTGTACATATGGTATGGGTCCCAGGCCACAGCAATGTGACTTTAAATGAATATGCTGACAATTTGGCAAAAGAGTCCCTTAATGGCCCCGTATTATCTATCCTTCCGGCGACCGCGTACATCACCGCAGCGAGGTTTCAAAGAAACGTCCTATTAAATATAAAAAATGGACATCTTTTAAGATCTGATGACTACCTGCATCTAAATTATTCTTGGAATAGAAAATTATGTCATTCACGGCAACTTGAGATTTCACTAACAAGGCTGCGATGCCGTATCCCACCTTTAAATGTCTATCTTTACAGGTCTGGTTTGGCACTGCCTCCCGTCTGCGCATTTTGCGGTGAACAAGAAACATTAGATCACTTTTTATTGTTTTGCCGCCGCTTTACTACGCTGAGAAAACAGTTGATGGAAAGCCCATTGCAACAGCTTGGCCTTAGTTTAAGCAGCCCGACATTGTTATCATTTGGCGCCACCATCCTTGGGTACAGTCACAGATCTGTGTTTACCGCCATGCAAAATTTTTTACTGGACTCAAATCGTTTGCCTTGCTAAATATTTAAACATCACTTGTTCTACAATTGTAGTGTCAATCTCCCGTGAGTGTTACCACTTTTCATTTTATATTTCACTTATTTCCCGTTTTGTTTCCTTTGCTCTACCCCTCAAATCATTTTTTTATGCAAGTATATTAAAAAAAATTCTTTGCTACCCAATTCTTGGCCGATCCCCCTCTGTGGGTATGTGTCATAAGTTATTTGGACAACAACAACAACAGCCGTAGCTGGCTAGCCTCCCCCCCCCCCCCTCCTTCCTCCCCGCCGCAAGCGGCAGTGACCTGCAGTGAAATCATGGAGTTTGTCAAACGTGTAGAGCCCAGGGGGTCAAAATACGTCCTATTCATGTGCTGCCGAAATCATGGATAGTTTAGTCATGGCGTCCGAGATCACCTCCGCGCGCACGCGCTCGGGGGTGATCTTGGAGGCCATGCCCTGTTTATCTTATTCCGTGCGCCACACTCATGATGGCACTACGTGCACACCAAGCCAAGAGGAAGTACAGCGGAAAAGTAATTCGCCATTCGCTTAACTGCGTGTTCTGTAATTCTGTAATTTACATGCTCGTAATTATTATTATACGCCACAATACACTTCTCTAAGGGACATTTCTGAGAAAACACCGCAATCAATAGACGCGCCTTTGTCCATTTCAACCATCTAGCTGTCGTGGTGGAGTGGTTAGCATGCCCGTCTCGCCCCCAGGAAGCCCACGTTGAATTCCTCAGGTCGGCTTTTTTTCCTACTCGTTTTTATTTATTAATGTTTCTGGGATTTTTCGCTCACGGCCAACGCCGGACGACACGGGACGGCGGCCGCCTACGACGACACCGACTTTTCTGCGACGCGGGGCCCTTAACTCTACCGCGTTAATTTTACAAGTAGAGAAGCCTGGGATACCCTGCTGCGAAGCGTGTACCCTGCGATCCCTGCGATCCAGCACCGCACGGTCGCCCCGCCGGGGTGGTGCAGTGGTAAAACGCCCGACTACTGTGCCGGAGTACCCGGGTTCGAAACCGACCTCGGCGGCTGCGTTTCGATGGAGGCGAAACGAAGAGGCGTCCGTGTGCTGTGCGATGTCAGTGCACGTTAAAGATCCCCAGGTGGTCGAAATTACTCCGTAGCCCTCCACTACGGCTCCTCTTTCTCTCTTTCCAGTTTCACTCCCACCTTCCTCCCTTCCCTTACGGTGCGGTTGAGGTGTCCACTGAAAACAAGCGAGACAGTTACTGCGCCTTTCAATTCCTATAAATCAATCAGCACTTCACGGTCCATCTGGCGGAAGAGGCCGCAACAAGCCAGGGCTACCTGCCAGCCTCTAATCCGTGGGCGCACGACTCCCGTCTTCCCCGGCACGCGTACCGAGGGCGGGAAGAGGACGCCCATTTCCGATGGAAATAAAAGTTGTGCAACCAACCAACCAATCAACTCATTTACGAAGCTGACCACGCCGGGTGACCGATTCAGGCGTTCGTGCGGAGCCTTGTTTGGCGCTTCCCCGAATGCCGCCCTACAGCATACAAAAGCAGATGAAGTAAAACAGGCATCAGCGGCGTTTCAAATTGTTTTGCAGGAAAGAAAAGGCGCAGTCTCTGTCATAATTCTCCGCGGACGCTTTAACCGATTGATTGATTGAATGTCCTTTATTGAATTGGAAGGCTCATGGCCATGGATGGGGATAAAGGGGAGTAGACAGAATCTTCATTGTTTAGGTCGTCACTCGAATCACATTGCTCTAACCAGGCCACTAAGCGAGCCATACTTGGCAAATATCATCTGTGTGTTTGCATCAGTTTCTAGAAGGGAACGGTAGTTCAGGCGGTAGGGTTCGATCTCGGGGCGTCCAGTAGAAAAAGCAGGGCATTCCCAAAGTAAATGAGATATGCCGCCGCAGGTTAGAGTCGTACAGTGGGGGCACGTAATCATTTTCTCCTTATACTGACGCCAGCGGGCCATAATACGTGGCGTGTAAGCCGCATGGGCGATGAGCTGATTCAAAAAGACTTCTTGACTTCGGGTGAGGTGGGTTCTTCTCGTAAAAGGTGGGTCTGGTGTGGCCACCTGCATGCGATGCTGACTGAGGCTACGAAGACTGGTCCGAGTATAGTGCATAAGGGCAAGAGAAGGGGTGAGTTGCCCGCCCAAGGTCGAATAAGGATGAAGCAAGGGGGGTGGGGAAGTAAATGTGGACATCCCACCTGCCAAGGCAGCCGCGGCGTGTGCCGCCGCATTGCCCCCTGATTCGTCCGAGTGACCTGGGGTCCAGTGAATAGCGACAGTTCTGGTCGCGAGTTGGTGGCGTTTAAGGAGGCGCTGTATAGCCGTAGCTGTTGCATCTTGTGAACCCGGAGTAGCGATTTCCTTGTAAGCTTCAAAGGAATCAGTAAGAATACGTAGTGACCCAGTTCCGGTGCAAGGCACTCCTGACAAGGCTCCCCAAATCGCGAGGAGTTCAGCGTGAAGAGGGGTACTCTGAGGTAGATGGCAGGCATAAGCGCCTGAAAGGGAAGGGTTGTCATCGCATACCCAGGCCATAGATGCGAATTCGCTTGTAATGGATGCGTCGGTGTATATGTCAGTCGTATCAGGGATTCGCTCTTGTCGGTGATGGGCAGCTAGGAGCTCCCGGGGAATGACAAAATCGCGGTTTATAGGTCGGCGATGGACGCGTGTGACTACTGGCATCTCCCAAGGGGGAAGTGATGCATATAGGGCTGGTGTTTTGTCGTTACGCTGTTCATCCCAGGCCAGCAGGCGACGCCCCTGGACAGTGTTCTCTAGACGTATTCGATGACGCGTCTGTGACTCGGTAACGATGGTAGTGAGAGGTGGAAGAGCGGCCAAACGCTCAAGTTCGGCTATAGGAGTGTGCTTAGGTAGACCGGTAATAGTGCGTAGTGTTGCGCGATGAAGGCGTTCGACCTTAGCGAAGTCAGTCTTCGACAGTTGGAGGACCGGTGTGCCATAGAGGATTTTTCCGACCGCCGCTGCTTTGGCCATCGCACGGCAGGCATGCTGCCGCGCACCGCCGTGCCGGTTGGACAGGCGACGAATAGTATGTAGCAGTGCTGGCCAAAGGCGTTGTAACTGATGAACCCATTTCTGGGGTGTTGCGTTTGGGCGTGTGCACCCCTCGGTGGCGTTGGCCTGGCGGCTCCGTGGACGGCGGACGGCATCAAAGGTGCCAGCAAAGACGAGGCGTCTTTTAACGAAACAACCTTTACTGTAACATCAGGAAGAAACGGGCAGTGAAGCTGACCCGGAGAGATTACAGACACTCTCACACAGCTGGTGTCTAGCGTCGTGCCAACGGCGCGTCAAAGTAGTCTCTATCTCAGCGGAGTCGGCCGCTGCTTTTTATAGTTTTTCCAGTTCACAGGGAAAGGGTAAACCCTCACAGGAAAGGGAGAGCCAAACATGTTGGTTCACGACGAATGACTCAATCGCAGGTGTTCCGACCTCATCTCCTCCACCTCCTGCAGACAGGAGAGGGCGACGCACTTTCCCTCGATCTCCAGGCTTGGCCAGCTTGTGCACACACACGCACGCACACACATTTGGCGCGTGGCAGGAACACGCTGAGACTTGTCGGCGGGAGGAAGCGTTGCGCGGCCGATGAACGGCGTCGAAATGGCCGATCCGCTCGCGGTTCTGCCTGTTGCTATGCGGTGGCCGCGTCAGCTGTCCCACTTCTCGGTGGAGAAACGTAACAGACTGCCCCGCCGGGGAAGGGAGATCCCGAAGGGCAGGGGACTGCATCCGCTGTCCGGAGGGATCGGGATGTTGCTGCTAGTCGGGGTCGTCCGACTCAGCTTCTCTTGAGCCAGTCAGCCTGAAGAAGTCCTTGGCAAGTCCGGGTTTCCAAGGCACTCTGCAACTTGTCTTCAGGAGAGTTTGCTGATAACCCACAACGTCACAACCACGCTAAAAACTCAACCGGTCAGCCAGCAAGCACGGCACAAACTTCACTAAGTTTTGCCAGACTATTTCCCTCTTATGCCCCCATCTACATTAAAGGGCAGCTCAGCAGCACTTGGAACGCGTCCACAAATTTGAAAATTGCATTTTCAAAAACACAATTCTCAAACAAAAATAATGCAATTCAATCTGTTCAAAATACTATGTCAGGAAGAAAAACACCAACTAGTGAATACAGGCTTCTTCTCACGTTAGCGGCTCCGATTTAAGCCATCGGCATTACCGTTGAGATCACCCTTTTCACTAAAGCTTCGGCTGTCCGTTTCTCGGAACAACCGTACCTTCCTGTTTCTGTGCAAAGAAACGCATGAGCATAAGTCACTAGCTTTGCTAAACAACCTATCCCTCTCTTTACGCTTGGCGCACCAGTCACGCGATTTCTGGGCACGGGTGAATTTGTGCCTTTGGGATAGTTTCTTTCTTTTTCGGGATAGCCTCAATTTGCTCCATTCCTTCTCGCGCCTGCCTTTCCGTTTCTTTTTACGGCAGCACTGAAACACAGGCTTTCTGCTTTCTTTTTGCAACCGTTTGAGTTTGCTCTCCTTACGATGGCAGCATTTTTTCTCGCGCCTGCCTTTCCGCGTTTTTCTGCGGCAGCACTGGAACACATGCTTTCTGCTTTCTTTTCGCAGCCGTATGAGTTCGCTCTCCTTACGATGGTAGCATTCTTTCTCGCGCCTGCCCTTCCGCGTTTTTCGTCGGCAGCACTGGAATACTAGCCTTCTGCTTTCTTTCTGCAATCGTTTGAGTTTGCTCTTCTTACGATGGCAGCATTCTTTCTCGCGCCTGCCTTTCCGCGTTTTTCGGTGGCAGGACTTGAATACTCTAGTCCCACTTTCTTTCGGCGCGAGCTCCGGCAAGGTAGCGGTCAACGTTCTCGCGGTAACCGGAGCTAGTAGGACACCGGTGTCGTCTGAGTGGTCAAAGTAGTCAAAGTGCGGCGCCGCGTCTGCATCGCGGCCAGCAGCGCATGACTCACTTTCAGTCAAGTCCGAACAACCGCTCATGCCAGCCCCCAAGCTAGGCATTTCCTCTGGCGGCGCCGCGGCTGCATCGCATGACTCACTTTCAGTCAAATCCGAACAACCGCTTATGCCAGCCCTCAAGCTAGGCATTTCCTCTGGCTCGCCACTCACGTTACACGGGTCCTCCGATGAGCCGCATTGCTCAGCGCTAACCGGTGCACGATCAAGCTCTTCGGATAGCGTGAGGGTCATGTCTGCTACGTCCGCGTTCGCACTGCGGTTGCTTTCGCGAATACAACCTAGCGTGGTATCAGGGCACGAACGATTCTGACTCTGCTCTGGTCGCTCGCTGTCGCCTTCGCAAGTCTCGCTCTCTACAGCGGACGCGCACTCCTCTTCGGTCTGCCCTGGCTGATCGCAACTCGCGGGCTGCGCAGTTTCCCTGATCGGCACTTCGTTTTTCTGCGTGCCCTGCTCTACGACACAGCTGATTTCGGAAACTGAAAGTTTCTCATTTTCTAGCTGATTTCCATCTCCGCCATGGTCTAGACCAGCTTCTGAATTTAACTCGAGAGGCGGTTCAGCTATTATCAGTTCCCCACACTCATATGATGGAACTGTATCTCCTACAGCTACTTGGGTTGTCATGCAGTTCACCTCGCTTAACGGCGTCACTTCGGACTTCTCACCGATTAAGCTTGTGCTAACCGTCTCAGCTAGTGGCTCGACCAAAGTAACACGATGCTCTTCTGTTAGAGGCTCGGTCGGCTCGCTACTGCGGTCACATTGCTCAGCCGCTTCCCGAAGCTGTTTCTCACACTCCGGTGCAAGCTCGATTTGCTCCGGAACTTCCGCACTGTTTAGCCAATCGCTTACAGCGTCTTTCAACTGATACGCCAAATCAAAGTACGACTTGTAACACTTTTTCTCGCTCTCATATCTTTTCCGAAGATCATGAGGCGTTATCTGATATCGTATCAGCAATGACTCTTTTAGTTCATCATAATTTTTCAAGCGGTCGCCAACCAATCGCTTGATTTCTTCCGACGCTTCAGCGGAGAGAAGAGCTACCAACATCTGCGCCCAACTATCTCGCTCGAAACGTTTACTTCTGCAGACACTTCCGAAGTCTGCCAAATACTCGGCCACATCCTCGGCAATGAGGAACGGTGGCGGACCATCTCGCGGTATTGAACCGTTACACTGAATGGCATTGCAAGCTTTAATCCTTTCCACGCTCATTCTATGTGCTGATATCTCCAGCTGCATCAGTTTCCTTACGCGAGCGTCCTCTTTCTCGAAACGTTCCCTACGTTCACGCATCTCTTTCTCGTGACGTTCCCTGCGTTCACGTTCCACTTTCTCGTGACGTTCTTCTTGACGTTCGTCAATGATCTCAAGGCATTCCAAAAGCTCGTCATCTTCAGCTTCCAACGCAAGAATAGCCTTTAACACTTCTGATTTTCTGAGTTTGTCTGACAAATTCAGACCCAACTCCTCCGCAAGCTCCAGCAATTTCGGTTTGCGCAACGACTTCAAATCCAAACCCATGGCTGTTCCGAATGCTGCCTTCTCTACTGCCCACTATTGCCTTGCTGCACTTAACCCAGCAACAACGACAACACAATTACCAGCTCTGTTCTCTACTTAACAAAAGCCTGGCAAAACTCAGTAGAAGAAAGTCCCGCACTCACCAAACCTCGCAGCCAAGAATCCAACGCAGTCGTTCCGCTGCAGGCAACCAGTCATCACACAGGGCTCGTTGCACTGCTCCCGCCTTTCCGCTGAGCTGCTTTGATTCACGGGTCACGCCTCGGACATCTCCGCTCTTCCCACCAGATGTTGCACCTCGGTCAGGCCTGTCTCGTTTCACCGACCACGGTCACTTCTTGGTCGTCCTCGTCTCTCCGCTTTCCGCTGTTCACCAGTTGTTGGACGACGGTATCGCCTGGCTCGTCCCTCCAACCACGGTTACGGCTTGGTCGTCGTCGTCCCACCGCTGTTCACCAATTGTTGGACGACGTTATCGTCTGGCTCGTCCCTCCAACCATGGTTACGGCTTGGTCGTCGTCGTCCCACCGCTGTTCACCAATTGTTACGTCTGGGGGTCGCGCGCCCCTCGGTAGCGTTGGCCTGGCGGCTCCGTGGACGGCGGACGGCATCAAAGGTGCCAGCAAAGACGAGGCGTCTTTTAACGAAACAACCTTTACTGTAACATCAGGAAGAAACGGGCAGTGAAGCTGACCCGGAGAGATTACAGACACTCTCACACAGCTGGTGTCTAGCGTCGTGCCAACGGCGCGTCAAAGTAGTCTCTATCTCAGCGGAGTCGGCCGCTGCTTTTTATAGTTTTTCCAGTTCACAGGGAAAGGGTAAACCCTCACAGGAAAGGGAGAGCCAAACATGTTGGTTCACGACGAATGACTCAATCGCAGGTGTTCCGACCTCATCTCCTCCACCTCCTGCAGACAGGAGAGGGCGACGCACTTTCCCTCGATCTCCAGGCTTGGCCAGCTTGTGCACACACACGCACGCACACACATTTGGCGCGTGGCAGGAACACGCTGAGACTTGTCGGCGGGAGGAAGCGTTGCGCGGCCGATGAACGGCGTCGAAATGGCCGATCCGCTCGCGGTTCTGCCTGTTGCTATGCGGTGGCCGCGTCAGCTGTCCCACTTCTCGGTGGAGAAACGTAACAGAGGGCTGTTGCAGCTTGATATGGGCAGGCCAAGAATGCGGATTTGCCCATTTGAGGAGGTGATGGTGTTGCCTCCGATGTGAAGATGGATCTGCATACTGGGGTTGGTTTTATGTTTTCCGTCGATACTAATCAATTCTGTTTTATGTGGTGCGAGTTCGAGGCCAATTTTGGTTAGTGTATCTTCAAGACAAAGAAGGGCCGCCTGAAGTTCAGTCTCCATAGAATATTTGTCTACGTAATCCGCTGCCTCAGTCCAGACGGTAATATCATCAGCATATATAGCGAATCTTGCGCTTGTGCTGATTTCCAGATTCTCGGCGACGCGTGTCATGGCCAAGTTGAACAATATGGGTCCGAGAATGGAGCCCTGAGGTACACCCCTATCCAAGTAATAGGTTCCGGGCACCCATCCCGGAGCTTTGCCATGTAGCTGAATGGGTCTAGATGTCAAAAAATTGCGGATCCAGATTTGGGCACGATTACTAGGAAAGCGTTTGGCGAGTTCCTCCAGGATAACCTCATGGCGAACATTGTCAAAAGCTTTGTGTATATCGACAGCCAGGAGATAGTCAGGTAGCGTTTTACGATGAGCTCTATTCAGAACTCTTCGCAAAAGCCAAAGGCAGTCATGCGTTCCAAGGTTAGGGCGGAAGCCGGCTTGAGCTGGATGAAATCCAGGACTGACGTATTCAATGTAGTGACTAATCCGGGTATGCAGCAGGCGCTCGATGAGTTTAGAGAGATGTGAAGTCAGTGCAATTGGACGCAAATTACTAGGAAGTCGAGGGTTTTTGCCAGGTTTAGGGATAGGAAGAATAAGAGAAAGCTTGAGGTTATCCGGTACCGTTCCGGTCTCCCAGTAAGAATTAATGATGTCGAGAAGGGCATCCTGGGCTGCCGAGTCGAGATTGCGAAGCTCCTGCCAACTAACTCGGTCATGCCCGGGTGTGGCGCGAGCTCGGCCTCTTCCGAGGGCTGCTTGCAGTTCTCCCTTTGAGAATGGGCGATCCAGGTCTGGATCAGGGTTTCCGACTGGGAAAATGGAAACTGCTGGTGGAGGCGTTAGGCTGGCGTGTGGGAAAAAGGTGCGTATAACTTCATCTTCAACATCAGCCGGGTTGCCATTGAGAAGGAGATCGGCGAGAGGTGGTGCCCCGCGTGCCTTGCCATTTAGGCCACGAAAGATGCGCCAAAGTTGTGATAGGCCCGGTACTTGTCCAAGACGGTCGCATGTAGAGTGCCAAGCCTCACTTTGCAGGTGAAGCTGGTATGCCCGGATAAGCTTGAATTGTCGTCGAAGAAGCACGAGATCTTTGTGACGTTTTCCGCGTGTCCGAAAACGTTGCGTGAGGTGATCTGCGCGACGCCAAAGGTTAGCCAGGTGAGCATCCATGCCAACTGTGGAATCGTCACAGGGGATATATTCGAGAGCTTGAGTGCGGGCATCTCGGAGTACAGACAGGAAGGAGTCAATATCCGAGAAGGGGGTCGTAGTATTAGCACGAAACTTGTCCCAGTTGAAAAACGAACGTGTTGTCCGAACGCGAAGACATTTACGATTGAGAGTGAGCAAGATGGGCAAGTGATCACTACCCCAAGAATTAGAAAGGACTTCCCAGCGCCGAAGAAGACGCGGTGATGAGAATGTAAGGTCCAGTGTAGTGTCTACTTGAGAGGGATGGAGACCGATACGGGTCGGCACGTTAGGTTCGTTGCACAGGGTAAGAAGAGTTTGATCAAGGGCGTCATATAGGTGTTTACCACGTTGGTTAGGCTGAGATGAGCTCCAGGCTGCGTGATGTGCGTTGAAATCGCCAATAAGAATAGGATAAGGGTGTGCTGCGTTTTCAAGGTCAGGGAGCCAGGAACAGGGTTCTGCCATGACGTTACCTGGCCGGAAATAGGCCGATGCTACGACGAAAGGTTTTTGGCCAGGGGGGAAGATTTTTACTGCAACAATCTCACGAGTGGAAGAGCAAAGGGATTGAAGCGAGAGCTGAGTGGAAAGACAATCGTTTCGGATTAAGACGGCCGCCTGTCCCTCTGAACGGCCGTTTTTATGTTGGATAGTAGGTGTCTGGTAAGTGCAGTAACCAGGAATTTTACAATGACCGCGCGTTTCTTGAAGAAGTATGAAAAGAGGACGGCGCTGAGGCACAATTGTACGAAGGGTAGGACCGTTCTGATTGAAGCTTCTACAGTTCCATTGAATCCCATGAGCCATAGTACTCATGAAAGGGGCACAGATTTACGGCGCTTACTATTGTCTGTGAGTGTGGTACGTTGGAACTCCTCAAACATAGTCTGCAGATGGCTCTGCATGGAAGTGAGGGCAGCAGTAAGAGTTGCATTAACTTCCTTTCGCAGAGTTTCTTCCAGCTTCTGTGTCTCTTGGGCGCGTTCCTGTCGGATTAGCCCGAGCATGTGGGTATAGGCGGAATCAGACGCTGTGACCGGTTGCGGCCGGCGGGTAGGCGAACGGCTTTTGAGGCCCTTCTGTGAGCGGCTGCGTTGCGGAGTCTGGGAACGAGTTCGGGTGTCCATTGTTATCTTGTCCTTAGTTATCATCTCCCGGAGACGCTGATTTTCCTGGCGTAGTTCAGATATTTCTGCTCTGAGGCTCTCAATGACCTCGGCTAAACCTGGAGAAGGCAAGTTACGAGAAGTTGTGATTACCCGCTCTTACCGGCGGGGCATGAACAGATGGACGCGGCGCCGTACTTCGCATCCAGCCGAACGCTGCCTCCGACGCCACAAACGCCACAAGCTACAGGGAGCGTTGATTACCCGCTATTGCCGACGGTGCACGAGGAAATGGATGCCGCAGCTCTGACTGTCTCTGCAAGCCCTCCTGCTCAGGTTAAGACAACTACAGGATGCAGCATGACTTCAGCCTATCGCAAGCGTCAAGTGTCCCCGCAACGTCTGCACACAGAACGGGTGAGTCGTCCTCATTTCACTGTTCTGATCAGGCCACTTAACAAAGTGCATGTCACAAACATCCCGAAACAGGCTATTACCAACGCAATCGAGCAAAGCGCTCCGTCTCAGTATTTTTCGGATATGGCCATTCTCCGCTTTGATTCTGCTGCTAACTGCATCCGCATAACTGTCAGGGACGCTGAGCATTTCAAGAAGCTGTGTACACTGACCCGTTTAATCGCGCGAACGCGGGATTCTGTCCAAGCGTTCGATGTGGACATGTCCCCACTGAAGCAGCCTGCGGTTGGCAGCACGCGAGGTGTGATCAGAATTAGAGAAGGCCTCACGATGGACTGTATCATGGCACATCTGCGCTGCGAGACAGCTGAAATCACAGACATACGCATGCTCGGCAAGACAAATTTGCTACTTCTGACCTTCGCATCAGACGCATTACCTTTTCGGCTAGTATTCGACTACGAGATTACACGAATCCGTGAATACCGCCCGCGCCCAGTCGCATGTTATAACTGTCACCGCATCGGCCATGTAGCCAAATACTGCTCGTTTCCCGCCGTTTGTCGGGATTGCGGTAAGAACCCGCACCCTGAGGACCCCGGCTGCAAGCAGTTTCCTCATTGCGTAGCCTGCGGCGCTTCCACGCATATCGCCCTGAGTGCCCAGTGCCCGGCTCGAGCTTATGCAAAGCCTGTCGACAAATCGGCACCTAAGGAGTCGGATGATCCGAATACGCATCAGGTGACATCCTCACATACTGTCTCCAAACACGTATCATATGCTGAAAAGACCTCTTCTCCAGGTTTAGCCGCTTTAACCGAGGCGTAATTATTAATAATTGGTTCACGGGAAAGAAAGGAGCAGTATCTGTCACACTTGCTCTGTGTACACCTGAATCGCGCCGTAAGGGAAGGGAGGAAGTTGGGAATGAAAGTAGAGAGAGAGAGAACGAGAAGCTGTAGTGGAGGTATACGGAGTAATTTCGACCACCTGGGGATCTTTAACGCAGTCGGGCGTAACCGAGGCGTAACCGAGGCGTAAAAAAAAGAAAACGGAAAAGATGGAAGATGGGAGTAGAAAGTGAGAGAGGTGCCATAGCGGAGGGCTGCCGACCACCACGCAATAGACGCTTTCGCCTCATCGCACTTTAGGGTCCCGATCTTACACCGTGGTCCCGACGTGCCCCCTTAGAAATTTTATTTCATTTCGGTTCCACGCATACCAAGACACCAGCGGATGACATCGCGCAACCAGGTGATTGGAGTGCAAAACTTTGTTTCGTCGTTCAAGCAGGTATAAGGAGAAACCCATCCGGTGCCGCTACAGCTGGCGCGGAGGGAAATGTGATATGGTTGCGCTCCTTGCGGCGGCTGAGCCTAGCCCAAAGAGAAACGCCATCATTGCTTCCACGGCGACTGAGAAGGCCGAAGGAAAGAGCGCGCGCTCTCCCTCGAGACTGGCAATGCCACTACTAACATTAGTAGTAGTACGAGTATTAGCAATTGCAGTTGGAAGAAAAGAATACCCAGGAAAAGTTTGACTCGTATTTTGCGATGTTATATTAAAAATGCATCACTAACTCGCCTGCTCAGCTATAGTTTTCAGCTGCTTCAATCTACCTTGCTTAGGAACTTTTATTACTTGTTCTTGCAACCGCATCGTTGTTCGCAATCTTACTAGACAAACAACTCCAACATAAACTGCTTTTGCCAGGCCGCGGAAATGTTGATGAGGTATAAAACCGCAGAAGCGCCTTCCATGCGCTTCTGCGCAATCTGCGCATGCCATGGATTTGCCTCTTGGCCTTACAGCAGTTTTGTTTTATTACTCCATGTTCAGTGAGTAACCATTGGTTTTGCCATCCGGCAGTAATACCACGGCCGCTCGATGGAAGCGCACTCCATCGAGCGGCCGTGGTAATACACAGAGGTTCAGCACATATATTGATAGCTTTGTGCAAGACAGAGCTAGCAACATAAATGAGCCGCATTGGAGTTGTGTAGGTGATGGTAATTACTGCCGGATGACCTCGTTCTCGCCGTGTCGATGACGGTGGTTCCCTGTCTCGCGCAGTGTCTCTAAAGTTTGCAGAAATCCCGACTGTGAGTAACGTGACAACGTTGTCTCTGGACAGTTGTTTGGCTGCGTAATGCTAAAGCATGAGGAACTAAAATGTGCCATGACCGTTGGTATTGGTGACCAGCGATAGGATCTTGTTTCCCCAGCTCTCATCTCAACAGAGACGAGATGAACGTTTTAAGTAAGAACTTTTTTGCAAAGAAAAGCACACTTGAACCAGTCACCTAATGAAATCGAGGTGACGCTTATTAAGAGGTAAGTGAATTTTGGCGTGCACTCACAGTAGTACGATCGACGAATCTTCTCGCATCGCTCTCCTTCAGTATTCGGCGGGCAGACACACTTGCAGGTGTTGTCTACGAACCCTTCATTGGCGCACTGCGGCTTGCTGGTACACGCCGCTACGGTGCAAGAAAGTAAAACAGGTCACATCGCTAAGTACATAACCAGTATAATGTGCCAGAGCATGTGTGGCTTCAGTTTTGTTATGAAACCTTTTCGCAGCTACTAGAATTCCTATTTTCTGGTTTTGATGGCAGTTGACGCATCAGCTCCCTGTTGAGTGTAGTTACACTATCGCTGTGAAATTTGGGGCTATTAGCTGTAGCACGTGCTATTCGTTCTCTCTCTCTCTCTCTCATTCTGTACATCGCATTAGTCGAATAGGCCGAAGACCCTGGTGAGAGCTTTTGTTTTATTACTATTTTCAACACCCAGTGTGTCTGTTTGACAACCTGCTGCTTTCTGAAAGAGCATAGATTACAAAAGCACGCATGAGTGCACATCAGTAAAATGCGCACGGCCTTATTTACAATGTTCACCTCTCTACATTGCTTACAACCGACCGTGCACACGCACGTGGCCATACGATGGTATATTCTTGATATTACTTGACCTGCTTCTTATGTTTTGACTTTAAAAGGAAGCCTGGATGCTCAAAAGATGAATCAACGCAGTAGAAAAAAGCTACGGAATATTTTCTGCTGCCACAACACAATTCCTGTGTGGGTTTTGACAGTGAACCTGTGGTGAAAGCAGAAATTTCTGCAGTAACAACCGAAATTTCTGTAGTTATGACCGAGACATACTACAGAACTATAGACCACAGAATAATGCGACAGAAAGAACTGCAGACCTATATAACAGTACGACAAAACTACAGACAATTCTGACGTTTACAGCAGATCTACTGAATATTTTGTGATGTTTTCGAGAATATTTTTTTTATGTTTGACACAGTTCTGTAGTTTTTTCTACTCGAAAGGGTTTAGAGGCATTCGGCTATGCTTTCTCGAAGGCAACGATGAAAACTTCACAGATGATGGTTTGGTTGTTGTATGGTTTTTATGGTGTAACGTCCCAAAGCGACACAGGCTATGAAGGACGCCGAAGTGTAGGCGACCAGAAATTTCGAAGACCTGCGGTTGTTACCTGCACTGATATCGCATAGTAAACGGCGCCTTGCTTTCCGCCTCCGTCGAAATGTGGCCTCCGTGGTCCGGATTTCATACCGCTTCCTTGAGTTCAGTAGTCTAGTACCCTATGCCTGAGCTACCATGGCGAGATTGCACCGATGTGCAAGACCCGGTCATATTCTATGCTAGTATCAGTAGGACTACAGAAAATCCTATCCTGAGCAGTATTTCCCCGCTCTGTACTGAATGTGTGGGATACATGCAGTTTGGTCGAACGTGAGCAAGTCTACATGCATGCATACGTTAACCTCTCAATGAAATGAATACTTTATGAAAGCCGCGGGTACTTTCAGCTATACACAAAGAATGATTAATTATACACTACAGTAACGACGCTGCGTTTATACAGGGGCGCAATGTAATATTAAGAAAAGATTGCCAGCTCTTTCTCACATTCACACTACTTAATAGAACGTTGAATTTTTCTGTTTTTATCAAGCGAATGCGAGAACGCTCCAGGGAAGAAGTAACACGTGGTGAGATGTGGGTAAATTGAAGCCAGATCTGCGTAATCTTGTTAGAAGCGTTCAGCTGCTATCAGACATGACAGTAACTGAATAACTGAATTCCTTTTTCCGGTAATTTGTAATGTAATGAATTAGTTTTTTGGTTCGGTAATTTACAAATATAATTAATTACTTTTTGGCAGTAATTTAGCAACAAAGTAGAGTGCTGTGAAAGCAGGAACGACATGCGTCAGACCGAAGCCAGCGTAACGGATCTGCAAAAGGAGACAGAATCTAGCAGAACAGTACGTTTTAGATCTTTTGCGTAGCAAGTTCATAGTGGGGCTATCCCATGGCAACATTTCTGCAAGCAGTAGGAACAAGGCGTCAAGGGAATGTCGAAGGACAGATGGTGCAAGAAGGCTGGAGTTGAAAACAAGTCGAAAGGGCGGCGAAGTGGCACTCCCTGTTGCTTCGGCTAGGGCACAGTGGTGCTTGGTTACACTGGGGCGAGCGAAAATTGGGGCGGGGTGGACAGGGAGGGGGCTCTATGACATGAGCCGCCGTGTCGTGAGCATTACTGAGCGGAAGATGCCGAGGACGATTCCTGGGACTACGGAAGGAATAAATAACGAAGAGGCCCTTCAAATGGCGAAGAAAACTCCGGGCCAGCGAGACGCTGGGTTCACCGCTCAATTCACGACCGTTCGTCCATGCTATTTTTTTTTTTTTTTGCGGTTGTCTTTTTGTAATGTTAGGTGCTGTAGGAAAGAGGGACGGAATAGCTCTGTGGGACGAAATTTGGCGGGAAGACGAAAGAATGTGTGCTTCTTGTCTGGAGAACAAGTTGTTCTGTTTACTAGCTTTACTTGGTTGTGCATGGATGAAGACTAGAAATAATTTAAAATAATTGAATTGCTCAGTTGAAGTAATTGTAATGTAATTTCATTGCTTTTAGGAGCAGTAATGAGTAATGTAATTTAATTACTTTTCTGCGATTTTCAACAAAGCAATTAGTAATATAATTTCGTTTCTTTTCAAAAGTAATTTTGCCATGTATGGCTGCTATGTCGGTCTAGTTAGACTTTAAGGGGCGACATATTTCAGTCACAATTTTACATATTTTCACAATGCCGCGTGATAGGAACTGTGGCCGCGTATGTGGCGGCTTCAGGTCGACTCACCGTCACACTGGTAGAGGAAGTTGGCCTTGCGTCGGTCACGGAACGTCAGTCCATTTTGTCGCCGTATAAGCGGCGCTAGCAGCGGGTTCACCGGGCTGAGTGTCTTCATCTCCGGTGAAGCTGCGAATGCCTGCGTTGGCATAGTTTACAGTGGCCACTTAACACCCACAAGAGCATTCCGTTGGGTCTCTCGAGGAGGGCACAGGGCACAGGATCTTAAGCAAGTAGCAAGCATTTATGTCTATCATGCATTTTCCCATGCCATGCGTACGAAAGTCACTGAGAGCTGCCTGAAACGTGAAAGCTGCTTACTACTGCCATCTCTTAAAATAGTGAAGCATGGTAGTGAAACAAGCTTTACTCTACGCGAGTATATATATGTATTAAATTGCATTGTATTGCATGTGACATTAAATTGCGAGGTAACAAAAATATTCTTTTATTCAATTATTGTTTATTCTCCTTCTAGTCCTGCTTTACACGATGCCGGTAGAATTTATTACTTCTTTACAGTGCGAAAAATGGGAAACGGCCCGAAGAAGGTTTCTGTCAGCTTTGAATCTCGCAGCCCATTTTCTGGTCTTTTGACAATTTTAATTATGCTGTTGCACTTAAAAGAACTACAGCACCTGCGGCGAAAGGCTTTGTAGAACTAGCTGGCTTCTGTTTTGTAAACCCAAGAAGATTTGAGCTTAATGAAGGTACACAAAAAGATTGCAGGACGAGATATCAGCCGGTATTATCAATATTGTGTTGTTTTTTTAGCTCTATTCGTCATAGCGCTTTCATCTTTGTGTTTGTTTATCACTCAATTGGCGGATTGCTCTTGTCTAATAGAACTATCAGACAATTCTAAAAGAAAATTGTGGTTGACGTGAATCCTCAAAGACATGCATCACGCAATGGAACAATTTTCAAGAGATGCATTTCAGGCGGTTCTCCAATTAAAATATTTGGCCACTGTCGACCACATCAACAACACAGCTTCCGCACTTAACAGAAATGGACGCAATGTGGAATGATTTTTTGATGAATACTGAAAATATTTGATAGCAGCTAGTGAGTCTGGAAAGCTCACCCCGAATGACTTTGATGTCTATGTTCGATGCTAAACACACGCGCACGATACATTCACATCTAGGCGGACGCCCCTTCCAGACTATTCACAGCGCACTCTGCTATGGCATTCAGCGGCTGGCATAGAGGTCACAAATCGCATACTAGATCATGCCATGTCTCTGCCAGCATGCTAGTGCAAGAAAGGCCCTACCGTTGGCGAGTAGTGCATGACGGAGGTGTAGTCGTATCGGGCTCCGTATTCCCGCTTGTTCTGGTCCGGGTCGAACTGGCTACGCAGACCTTCCAGGATATTCGGGTAGTTGACCACTACGAAGCGGTTCCGGTCGGCGCGAGACTGCTCGTGCAGGAAGCCGATGGCATGACCGATCTCGTGCACCACCGTACTCAGCTACGCAAAAAAAAGAAGACGTGTCACAGTTTGGCCGCAACATGGTCCAACAAAAAGGCTTAGCAATCCTTTTGAAGCCGTAAACTGCCCTGTATAGCCCTATGCCGAACAAAGCATGTAATAGTTAAACAGTTGCATATTGTCAATATAGTCGGTTTCCTCGCAAAAAATCGAAAAATCGCCATCACTTTTGCGTACTGAATAATGCGAATTTTTCCTGCGGATTTCCGGGGTTGTTTACCGCCTGATGCGATCAAGAGACCCGCTGTTTACCTATTACAAGGCATCAATGGGCAGTGGGTGCTCCATGTGATCGAACGTGTAAAATATTGATGAGTAACAAACAGGTCAATGAAATCAATGCCTATATTTCTTGAATGCTTGTCGTGACTGAATTTTAGAAGAGAAACCAACGTAGTTGCACTTAAAACCCTTTCTCCACAATGCGCACTCAGTGCTGGCAAAAACGAAAGCGTGGGGAGGGGGGGGGGGGGCAAATTCAGATTGGCCGCCTCATTAGCATAGATCAGGGCAGGAATTAGAGCGCACCCATGCGTGCGGTCATGCAAGGCATGACTAGGTTGTCGCGCCGTTGCTCCGTGACATAAGCGCCTAGATTTGACAGAAGTTGCCAAGTACGTTGCACCATCATAACAGGTACGTTAGCGTTCCCCATCGTGATGGTCCCCTCGCCTCCTTAGCTACAGACTAGGATGGTTTCCTGGAGGGCTCTGGGGAAAGGCCAACACTAGAACATGGCCAATGACAATGCGTATCTAGAAGAGCACGCACTACGTGCATACAGTAACATGCACAGAAGCACTTCTAGTGTCAATATTTGCGCTGAATGCATTTTGACGACCTGACCCCTAACGCAAACGCAAATATATATAGATTAAAAAGAAGATTCCAGACTTCCAGCTTGAAGGAATCAGCGTATGGAGTGGGAGGAAACATTTATTTACGATGATTTCATTTGGGAAGGGAGGTGCGTTTGGTTGTGTAGCTGAGTGGCAGACCCTATTCCGGGACGTCATTGGCCGCCGCCGCTGCCCGAGCTCTCTGGACCAGGACACGCTAAGCCTCCAGATCCGAGCTGAACAAGGCCGCCTCCCAGCCCTCCCTAGT